>NW_004955413.1:4673654-4729541 GCF_000276665.1 Chinchilla lanigera | reverse complement strand
CAACAGCGCTCTCCGCCGCATGGCTCCACATGCGCTGGGGGCCCTCCCTCCGGGGGCCTACGAGGCAGGAAGCTAGCCAGCCAGAAGACCTGCGCTCCCCGCCCGAGGCTCCCCGTGCACTGGGAGCACTCCCTCCAGGAGCCTACAAGGCAGGAAGCTAGCCAGCCGGAAGACCGGTGCTCCCCGCCCGTGGCTCCCTGTGCACCAGAAGCCCTCCTTCCGGGGGCCTACCGCAAAATTTTTCGTACACCTCAAGCAATTCTTGTAAATCTACTTAGTCATTTTCAGATTTTGATTTACCTAATATGTTATAATACCGTTTCTAAGCCTAATGTTTGTTGTTTAAGTCATTGTTATGGCTTGGGTCTAGATGTCCCCCCAAAGCCTCATGTGGTCATAGGTGGGGCTTCTCAGAAGTGGCTGGATCTAGGGTATCTGACAATGGGATTGATTCATGGTATGATGCTAGGATTAAGGGTGTGAGTGCTACCCACCCTGGGTAGCCTGGATAAAATATGAGAGAGAAAGAGAGCTGTTGTCATTGCTCGTTGCTTGTCACTTGCTGCTTACTGTCTCACTGCCTTCTGCTTTCTGCCTGCTATACACTGTTTCTTCCCTGCCATCCCCCTCTGCCATACCACCCAGCCAACTATCAACTGAAGCCTCTACAAACTGTGAGCTAATTAAACCTTTCCTCCTTTAACTTTGGGTAATCAGATCAAAGAGCAGGACAAGAAAGCCAGGGTTACACAGCTGGGATAATCTCACTGGTGGAAGATTTGTCTCTGCTGGCCACAGTTCACATCAGTGGGCTGTCTTTTGCACTGTGCTCTATCCCATCTTCAGTAGATGGCTGCTACTGCACTCATCTAGATTTGGGAAGACTGCCCTCATCTAATCAGCTCTGCATTCCCTTTAGTTTTGTCTTGTCACACCAGATTCTACAGGCCTGTCAGTGACTTCTGCATTCACTTTCCATTACTTTAACAAATTCTTGAAATAATCTGCTTTTTAAAAAGTATGATTTATTTTAGCTCACAATATGGGAGGGTTCAGTCCATGGTCAGTTTGTCCTGTTGCATCAGGGCCTGTGGCAAGGCAGCTCATCATAGTGCAAGTGCGAGGCAGAGGAAGCTGCTTACCTCAGGGCACCCAAGAAGGAAAAGAGAGAGAAAGAAGAAGATATCAGCACAATCCCCTCTGACCTTCCGGTTATCCCCAGACCTAACTTCCTCCCCTTACCCACTCCCAAGGGCACAGGCTAGGGACTAAACCTCAGCACCTGGGCCTTTAGGTGACAATTATCCAAATCATAGTGGCCTCTATTTTCTTTTCTTTTTTTTTTTTTTTTTGTTGTTGTTTTTTGTTTTTTTCCAGTACTGCGAATCGAACTCACGACCTTGCGCTTGACAAGCAGGCTCTGTGCCACTGAGCTAAATCCCCAGCCCCAGTCCTCTCTTTTCTAGTGGATATGGCATCCACTTTTCTTTTTCATTCCTGCCCCCAGCCTGGCCTCTAAAACCCCATACTCCTTTCAGACACATCTAACCTGTCCTCAAAGTCCATCATCCTTTCTTCCAATGAAATCTCTTTCTTCTTCTGTCTTAATTAATCTTTTTTTCTTTTTTAATTTTAATTTCTGGGTTGATGCTTGTAAATTGCCTCTGGTGAGTAGCTTTATTGCTAGTATTTAGAATCTTTAGGAAATGACTACTTCTCAAAGTTGTCTTCCAATATAGCTATCTTTTGGGTTTTGAGCCTGTTGCAAAATCTTAACTTCTTCAGTTTATTGGGGATGAAAAGTTGCTGCCTACCTGGACCAGCCCCTGGTTTTTTGGCACTGGTCTATAGTATTTTTTTACGACCCTTAGACAATCTCAGTCTTGGTATACCAGGAAGAATAACTGGTTAGAACAATTATGTCTACTTTGGCTAAAGTGGTACAATCAGCAATAACAATAGCATCAAACACAGCCTAAAAAATGACAAACTGAGTTAACTATTAATTTGCCACCTTTAACCAAATGAACTAGATTTGTGGTTATACTGTATAACAAAATCTATAACAAACCAGAAAATTGTATGCAATAAATAAGCCCTCAATAAGGCAATTTTATCCGCAGGGGAGGAAACTTAAAAGAGGTTAGGGGGAAAAAAATAGAGAAATACAAGAAAAGGGAAAAGATTGGAAGCAAGGCCAGAGGACAAAAGAGGATCACACAAACTTTGGAAAACTGGTACCGAAGACTAGAGGGAAAGAAAGAAGAAAGAAATAAAAATAAGAATAGAACAGAACAACAACAACAAAAACTAGAAACCATGTTCACACATATGAAAACAAGAACAATGAAGAAAAACAAAAAAAAATTAAGCTGGGCATGTTGGCACACACCTGTAATCCCAGCACTCAGAAGGCTGAGGCAGGAGTGACAGAGACCACTATGAAGTAGCTCTGAGCAGGATTTAATTATTAACCAGTTGGCTTTTCATGTTTACTTGGGAGTTGTCCAAAGCTTAGGCACCTTGTCTAAATTAAAGATGGGCAGTTGACTCAGTAAATAAACCTCTATGGATCACTGGTATGAGGCCTGTATTGGCTTGTGAAGGTAATGATGTGATGCCTCAAAGGACAAGGTAAGGCCACAGCTGAGGATGTCTGCCTCTAACCCCTATTAACCACAAAGAGACTGCAGCTGCAGGCTCCACATTCCTACAATAAATACCAACCTAAAGATAAGGTAGTTCTCCTGATTGACATAATTACTACTTGGGAAAATTTTCCCAAGGTCCTGCCAGATTCCCACATTTTCTTGAGTATCCCTTTCCTTTGTTTGTAAACCAAATAAATATGGGCTTCCCAGAGAAGTCTTTAGCTAAACTCAGAGAATATGGAAGCTATAAGAGAGTTAGTCCCTCCTGGAGCCCTGAAATCACTTCCATTGTCTCACTTATTAAAGCCTTCGCTGTCCACTTGCTTGGGAGATTGTGGGACTGATCAACCTGCAATAACTAAGGGTTGTTTAACCTGATACAGGAGGATCATTGCTAGTTCAAGGCCAGCCTGGGCTACAAAGTGAGCTCAAGACCAGCCTGAACTGCATAGCAAGACCCTGTCTCAAAAAAAAAAAAAAAGAAAAAGAAAGAAAGAAAAAAACTGTCCACTTTAAGGTATGTCTTTGCTGCCACTGGTAGACAATGTGAGCAGAGGGCCAGGGGTATAGCTGAGCAGCACAAACTCCTGCCTGATAAGCGCAAGGTCCTGAGTTCGATTCCTGGTACCAAAAAAAAAAAACCTCAAACCCAGACTGGGCAATTTAGCAACTTGACAATGTGAGCAGAGTCCAGATCTACACTGATTAGTCCCAGCAAGCCAGCAACCACCATGTGGCACTGAAGGGGATAATCTCAGCAAGCCTGCATCCCTATTTCCACTGAAATTCAGGTTGGCCTCCAGCTGCTACGCTGGAACCAGATGCACCCAGCCCACAGCAGTCCCTAGGCCTCCTCTGGTCTTGAATTGAGCCAGGAGCTGCTAAGTGAAGCCAGCAGTCACTCTGAGTCCTAAGCTCAGTTGCTCTGCCTTCAAAATGGCTGCTGGCCAATCACCCTGTCTTGCAGGAAGTCCCAGTGGGAACACCTCACCACCAGCCATTGCCGTCTGGTGCAGTCCACTACTCTGCTCTGCTGTGCTTCTCCATGGAGGCCTCTGGAGACACCAGCAGTCACTGGGCATCTGCAGGTTCAAGAAGCCCCTCCCACACAGTGATTCTGGGTCAAGAAGAAAGCACCACCTGCCTCTTCCTTCTTCTTCAGTGAAATTTCTCTCTTCATTCTCCTTATGGGCTTCAATTCGTGCTTCAGATCCTTCCTGGGGCCTGGGGACCCACTTCTCTACTTCTCTTCCTCATGTTGCAGTATTCCAGTGTCAACACCAAATGTTGGAGAGGGTCTTTCTCTGCTGCTGACCACTCCGCCATCTTCCCTTTTTTTAAAAAAAAAAACTTTCTCTTGTTTTTCTTCCAGGAACAATACCAAACTCTCTGTTATTTTGTCAGTGTTGTGTTTTTAACTTGTTCCTCCCTGATCCCCTGAGCAAATCTGATTCTTAGAATGTTCTTAATTTGTGTGCTTAGCCTTTGGGTTTGCAGTAAATTCAGTCACCTCTCCATCTTAACAAGAAAATGGCATGCAAGGGGCCCCTATGCCTTCTCATCTTTTCAGTGGAAGAAAAAAACACAACACTCTTAGTAACTAAAGCCAAAATCTAGATCTCCAAAATTCAACTTTGTTGTTAAGGACTGTACAATTAACCAAATGATTATAAAATTTACAACCCTAGAGCCAGCTGGAGATGGTGGAGGTAGCTTAGGAACTTGTGGACAAACCTCACAGTCTGAGATATAGGCTCTTCCATATTTGATTCTTATCTGTTGCATGATACAGTTCCCAGTGATAGTAAGAGTGAACTAGATGTGGCTTAGTTAGGCCTGAACAATTTTCACACACATCTCAGGAGTGGAATTACCCAAGACTTGATGGTGTTACAAACTCCATCATCACTGGGGCTAGGGACAGTTCTGTCCATCTCCTGACAATCAATGACAAAAAGATTGCTAACAAGTAAACTACTGTGCACTTTGGTGTGTCAGTTCTAAGTTACTCAGGAACAGTTCTATTGTTAAAAAAGGAACACTTCTACATGGTTGGTAGGGATATAAAGTAGTACAACCACCATGGAAATCAGTGTGGAGATTCCTCAAAAAGCTAAAAATAAAAGTTCCATTCAACCCAGCTATTCCTTCTAGATATTATCTCAAAAGAGTCAAAGATAGTACATTACAGTGATATATGCACATCCACGTTTATAGCAGCACAATTCATAATAGCTAAATCTTGAAAGCAGCCTATAAGTCCATCAGCAGATGAATTGATAAATTGTGGTATTTAAACACAATGGAATACTTCTCTGCCATAAAGACGGATAATGACTTGAGTCATCTGCAGGAAAATTGATGCACATTGAGATCATAACGTTAAGTGAAACAAATCAGACATAAAAGTTTAAATGTCACACTGTTTCTTTTCTATGAGAAACACAAAATATAAATAAAGAGGAAAATGAAAGACAGATAATAGGAAATAGGGTGATAGATCTTTCCCAAATGTGAAGGAGATCAAAAGATGGGAGGAAAGGAGAAAGGAATGAACAAAGAATTAAGATGTACATGTACATGTACCAATTCCCTACAAGGGATGGAAGCACTATGTACGGCAAACATTTACTAATAAAATAAAAGTTGGACACCAAGACAACACTGAGTTGTGGGGTTTGAACACTGGCCTCACTGATGGCAAAGTCCCTGTTCTCAACCCCTCTTCACACCACCTCACCTGGGAAGAGGAGCCTTCTCTGCTCAAGGTTTCCTCAGACCCAAAGATGGACTATAAACCATAGACCCCCGAGGCCAAGCACAGGCCCAGGAGCTGTGCTTTGGGTACGCAACCTCGAAGGTACAGAGCGGTGAACAGCCGTGACCACCTAGGACCAATACTCTGGCTGTCCTCAGGAAGTTGTGTGACCCTCACTTCACTGTCATGTGCTATGGACTTATTTCCCGTCTCCGTGGTGCCTTGGAAGGAAGGCTGTTCTTTCAGTGGCCAAGGGGCAAATCAAAAGCCTTCTCCAGTGAGGCTTTTGCACCTGTTAACAGCCCCGTCCTCCAAAGCCAGCCACACTGTGATCCTGGGCAGAGGAACCGTGCAGCCCCAGCCTGCAAGTGTGGTTGAGGGAAACACATCCTGGATATAGGAGAGGTGCTGCAGAAATTGGGATTGGGTCTTTGAGCCTGAATAATTAGGACAGGGCTCCCTTATCCATGTGGACTAGAGTCTGCCAGCAGATACAAGGTTCCTACTCCTTTCTGTGAAAGCATCATCTTAATCATTCAGTCCTACTCCTTTCTAACAAAGGAAAACTCCACCACATCCCAGAATTCCATCCCCCTTCCTCCTACCCACAGTCACTAGCTAAATTTAGACCCTGGTCTGTCCTTTTCCTGTAGGGCGAGGGTATTTTAAGCACTCTGCAGTGTGGTGCCGCAAGAGAGGCAGGGACTCCAGCATGGCTGTGGAAGAAGACGTGGCAACCCCTCCCCTCTGTCTGTCAGACACCCGCTGCCAGGGGCTCACCCACCTCTCTCTGCATCCATCTCCCTACCTCCTCCTCCCTCCCTCCCTGGAGGCAGCCTGAGGGAGCCACTGTGAGTGTCTGCAGGACGCTGGGTGAGGACAGCATCCCCTAGAAGCTGGGGGTCAGGAAGCCAGTCCCCACAGTACATAGGAGAGTCTCATGGGCACAGCCCACCCTCCCTTTGTAGAAGTGACAGGAAGTGACTTGTGGTCCTTGACCTTCCCTAAGAAAGCCACCAAGGTGGGACTGATGTATGGAGATTTTAGAAGCATTGCCGATGGGCACACCAGCTGCAGGGTGGGTCCCAGATGCGCGGCACGGGCACAGCAGTGCTGTGTTTGTGTCCACCTGCCCCAAAAGCATGGAGGAGACTATTCAGGTCTCTGGTTTAGTATCAGGAGAAACACGTGTTGTTCTTGAAATAGTAGTTAATGTATCTGCTGCTGCGGCTCTGCTCTTTCCCAAGCACAGAGCTCTTTATCGTGCACCTTTTAAGCAGCTAATTAATTTTCACTGCAGAGTGGACTTAAGAGGAAAACAGCCTCCAGCCTCGAGAGGAAAAACTTGAGCGAGGCCAAGGGAAATATGTTTGCCATTTCTAATTAAATTGGGAATAGGTGAACTGGAAACTCTGCCAAAGCCTGAGATCCTGAGGCTTTGCCAGCTTCTGTGAGGCCGTCAGGAAACATCTTTCCAGGAGATTTTGAGCAACAAAATAAAAATCCATTTGGACTCCTGCCTGCTGCCCTTTCCCTCCATCAGCAGACTTGGCATCTTCTCTCATGCCAAGTGGAGTGTGTGATTCATACACCCCAGTGTGTGTGTGTGTGTGTGTGCGCGCGCGCACGCGTGCGCGTGTGTACATGTGTGCAATAAAGAGAGAGACAAAGACAGAGACTGACAGAAGAGGGGTGAGTCAGCAGTTAAGAGCATAAGTTTGGAGAAAGTGGAGTTTGACATCTTCCCTAGGCCTCTGGGCTTGTAACCCCTGTCCACCCACAGTGGCATCTCTGCCTGCTCAGCTGTTATAGAGGGAAACGATGGAAATTTTGGTCTGGGTCCTGAGGTGTCAGAGCCCAAGAATGAAGAAGAAGAACAGAGAAAGCCACACCTCTAATAAATTTACAGCAGTCAGTGGTTCTGACTGGAGAGTCCTGAAAGCTGCTGTCAAGTGGCTGGACCCCAAAAGAGGCCACACTTGGCCCAAGAGAGATAATCTAAGGTAGCCCAGAGATTGGCCAGGTGCTACAAAGACAAGGCTGCCATGCAGTAGGCAAGGTGTGTGTACATCAGAGGAGGACAGAATTCACAACTAACTCACCCCCTCCCTAGCCACTCCCTGCCTCTAAAATTTGAACTGGAGAGCCGAGCGTGGTGGCGCACGCCTGTAATCCCAGCATGGGAGGCTGAGGCAGGAGGATCGTTGTGAGTTTGAGGCCAGCCCAGGCTACAAAGTGAACTCAAGACCAGCCTGACCTGCATAGCAAGACCGTCTCTAAAAAGACAAAAAATAAAATTAAATTAAATTTAAAAAAAAAAACTTGAACTGGAGGTAATTAGAGACCCTGAGTCCCAAGTCTCAGCCACAAGGTAGGAGGCCCTGAAGACAAGCAGAAACAATGGCTTCCACTCTTCTGCATGGGAAGCTGTGGTCTCACAGACATCGGTGGATATGGACAAAGAGAATGAGCGAGGGGAATAAAAGGAGGGAAGAAAGGGGTTGAATGCACAGGAATTCAGGACCACAAACCAAAAGCGCTCTCAAACTCCTTTGAGAGCTAAAGCTCTGCATGGTCCCAAGGCTGTGACCTTCAGAGGACTCCAGGATAAATGTAGTGCTGTCATAGACAATGACAAAACAGCCTGGCATCTAGACAGACCCTGACAGGAGAGACTGCTGCAGGGCATCTGACTGGCCACCTTCTGTCCCCTGACTTCCCAGGCCAGTGGCCCACCAATACAGCTCTCTCTTCCCACTAGTAAGTCTTCTCTGCGTCTAAAACCACACACCGCCTCACTCACCCTTTCCTACACCCCTGCTGCGTGCCAGGTCTGATGAGAGAACCCAAACAGACCTGTGCCACAGCCTGTGGGAAACACTCTCAGAGAGGTGTGAGCAAGGGGCACAGAAGACACAGGGGACAGAACACGGTTAGCAGAAGGAAGACTACACGCAAAGCCACAGAGCCAAGAGTCCAGTGACTTCAGGAAGTATAGCACTTTGTGTGACTGGTGCCCAGGCAAAGAGGCCAGGAGGGAGGGAGGCTGGACCAGAAGGGGCCAAGGCACAGGAACAGCAGGAGATAGGGAGTTTCCCAAAGAGGAGGATGGCACCTGAGACCTGAGTTAGGGATGGCCTGAACTGAAGCCCGACGTCACAGTCGAGAGTGGGTAGGGAAGAGCCTCTTAAAACAGATCAGGTGAAAACGGACAGGGTAAGAGTCAAGCAGGAAGCAGCAACGGCAGCACAAGAGACAGTCATCTGAGAGGCTTTAAGGGGTAGCAATGACGGGGTCTAGACATCATTTGGACATGGAGAGTGGGAGAGGGAGGAATCGAGACTAACCCTCAGGGTTTAGGTAACTGGGTGAAGGGGAGAGGAATAGGACAGCAGAGTCAGAACAAAGTTGAGTCTGAGGCAAAGGACGCCCAGGTGGAGATACCACACGTGGTAGAAATACCAATCAGGAAATAAGCCTGGGATAGCATGAGGCCACCTGGTAGAGGTGAGGGGCTGCTGAGTGACATCAGGTAGAGCAGAGAACTTTGCCACCACCAGACAACGTGTCACAGAGAACTTGGAGAAACCTTTTGAAGCTCTTAACGCTCTCAGTCCACAGAAAGAAACCAAGACTTGGCTCCCCCAGTGCTTCCTGGGGCAGGTGCAGTGTGGGAGGGACACTCCCACCAGCAGTTTACACTTCTGAAACAACTCATCTGGTTCTGCCCTGAACCACCTGGGGCTTAGGTCAGTCCTGGGTCACAGAACCAAAAGGCAGGCTGAAGCCACTCAGCAGCCACATCAGGGGAACCACAGCCCAAGGGCAGCTCAGCAACGGAAGCTCCAGACCCTTTGTTCCAAATAGCAGCGCACCTGCCTTCTGTCCTGCACTCCTGCACTAACACCCTCCTTACAGAATGTTCCAGAAGATGTAGGAGTTGACCATGTCCCCCACAAGTCACCAGACATCTGCCCAGGCACCTGTGGGGCTCCTTGAGTTGTCTCTTTCTAGGGGTGCTGAGGGAAGTAAGACCCATCTTCCTTTCCCAATAGTTTGGTGTCCTGAGGATTTACCCGGGCAGAGCACCTAAGACACACATTCCTGCCCGCTCCCCTAAACCGTGCTCAGACACCTAAGTGACTCTGCACCTGGGGGGCCTGCCACCCACACCCACAAGATCAGGCAGCTAGGAGGCAGCTCTGGAGCATTTTGGTTTTTTTTGTTGTTTTTTGTTTTTTTGTTTTTTCTTTTGTTTTGTTTTATTTGAAAACCCTAGGGTGTGTCCCTCACTCGCCACACCCATCCCCTACCCCAGCCCAGGACATGACAATGCCACACACACACACACAAGGCTGTGAGCTGCACACAGGGACACAGGGGTTGCACTCTCGACAACATTGAAAAAATATACATTATATATAATACACCCGGGCTCCTGCTTCCCCTCCCAACCCCACAACCCAGCCACAAGCTAGTCATGGAGAAAGGGGCGGGGCTGTAGAACCCCAGGACTTCAAGGGCAGAGGGGAAAGAGGACAACAAAGGAAGGGAGCTTGGGGAAGTGGAGGAGCAGGGATCCCCAGAGTGAAATGGAAATAGAGGTGAGATCGGAAGAGCAGCAGGCCAGGCCCAGCTGCAGGTGCCAGGGAGGAAGGACAGCCTCCCCAGACAGGACAGCGGAGGACAGGTAGAAGAGTATCATGATCTCCCCCTGCCCAGCCTGGCTATCAACGCCTCCTCCCAGTACTGCGTGGGGTTGGTGGGGGCAGACAGACATGGGGGAGTAAAGGGACCTCTGCCATGGGGACAGAAAGGGCTACCAGGGTCCTCCAGCCACCCCAGGTACCACAGGAGCAGCCAGGGAAGGACAGGCCCAAGGCAGAGGCAGTGGAGGAGGGGCAAGGGTGGCACCAGGAGGGCCACGGGGGTTTTGAGATTGAAGGACGCTTGTTCTGACGAGCTGCCTCCCTCCTGGTCTCTCTTCTCTCAGAATGTCCTCTGTTTCTTTCCTGGGTGTCTCTGTCTCACCAGGGCAAAATTCTCTCTTGCTCTCTGGCAGAAGCCCGGCCTTAGTAGCGGTGTGGGGGGCTCTCAATGATGCGTCTCTCGTCGCTGCTCGGGGAGTCAGCTGCCTCTGAGTCGCTGCTGTCCTCGTCCTCCTGCTGGCCCCCAGCAGCCCCCGCCACACAGACCTGCCGATTCTGGTAGGACTGGACAGGGCAGGAACACAGGAAGAGGGATCGGAGGCCTGCCCACACCCCAAAGCCGCCCCTCCAGGAGCCACCACTCCCACCTCCTCCCCAGTCCAAACCTTTCTCCTTCCTCCCTCCCAAGATCTGCCAGAGCTTTCACGCAAGGCCAGGTCCCTCAGTGGAGGTCTTTGCTGACCACCCTCCATTCCCCAGAGCCACTCACCTCCATCGGGTTCACGATAATGGTGAGGGCAGAGTCGTCCCAGAAGAGGTCTGGGTCTTTGGGGTCACTGGAGGTCCCCGGGGGCCCGCCGTTCCCTGAGACTCGGCGGTGAAGGGAATGGATGCGCACGAGGCCCAGGATGACCATGAGCACCAGGAAGCCCACACACACCACAATGATGAGAGTCGCTGCGCTGGGGACCACTGCAGGGAGAGCAGGAGGAGAGTAGGGCCCAGGTGGGGCACTGAAGGGGAACGAGGCTGCCCGAGCAAGAGAGGACCACCATATGTGATGGTCCAGGACAGGTCAAGAGCTTGAGAAGCTGGGAGAGCAACAGGCCACCAGGAAGGTCAGGGAGCAGAGCAGCTGCAGCAGGACCACAAAGCACACAGACAGGGAGGCAAGGGCCAGGGGAGGCGACACTCCCAGCCAGCCCCGCCATGTCAACAAGCGGAGGGCAAGGACAGGCACTGCTTGTGCCTTCCCCAGAGACCACACAACCTAGAAAGAGATGCCCAGAGAGAGGGAAAGGAGAGGGGCAGTCACACAAGCTGAACTGGGGCAAGAGCAGACTCTAACACCCTCCTGGAGGAGCGATTGGCCCCAACATCAGGGACCAAGGGGAAGGAGAAGCTCCTTCACTTACCCACCTGAACCGGCCTCGCTCCTGCTTGACGACACCTCCCTCCTCGTGGGCTCCAGGCTTCTGGATGTCTGGGGCTTCTGCTCCTTCCCAGCTTCCCCCTGCAGAGCCCCTGCCTCTCTCTCAGCACTCCCCCTCCTCCCACCCGCCAGCCTCACTCTGAGGCCCAGGTTCAGGGGAATGTGGATCCTGATGGGCAGCGAGAGGCGGAAGGGCACCTGCACCCTCACGCGGACCTGAGAGCTGATGGTGGACAGACAGACATGCACGCACAGGTACAGGCCCAGGAAAAACATACGGGCACACAGCTGGACAAAGGTCACCACACCCCACACCTGAGCCAAGCCCCTGCTGGCCTGCACACCTGCCCTCACCATCCACCTGGCCACCTGATCAAACAGCGGAATTAATGGAATGCGTCTCAGCATCTCCAGAAAGGCACGGAAGAGCCACAGGTGCAGAGCCACCCAGCTCCCTGCCAGCTGAGCAGACCAAGCAAGGCCCTGCAGGAGGACGTAAACACTGCAGGCTTGGGCCGCAAGGGCCACGGAGGAGGCAGCCATGAGCACGGCCCTGCTCCCCCTCAGCACACATACACACAGCACTCGGAGAGGCACAAGGAGGCAAAGCAGGGTGGTCTCCAGCCCCAAGGACAGCAAATGCAGGTAGAGACCCCACAGATGCACCCACAGGCCCAGGGCTTTGGTGGGCAGCTGAGTCATGACAGGCCACATGAGTCCACACCCTGCAAGACAGCTTGATCCAGGGCAGCCAGTCTCTCACTAAGGGACTAGTCCATGTGTGCGTCACACAGGCAAGCCACTGGACGCGCACACATTACATTCCAGCCCAGCCCCAATTTTACCGACATCCTGAGACTTTTGTGTCGAGACAGAGCAGAGCATAGAGAAGCAGATGGCCCAAGAGCCCTCCACACCCTGCTGCAAAAGACCTCCTCACCAGCCACCAGCACACTCTCACCGTCACCCACTCCAGTGCCAAGCAGGTATGTGCAGAAGGCCTTGCCTGAGCGAGACTGCCAGCCACACACCTCCTGGAGGCCGCCCTGCGGGCACTTTGCCAAATGCGTCCCTGTCCTGACCTGACCCATAGCCCACATGAGGCCACTTGCCAGACAGAGCTGACTCTGCCAGAGCAGCATGGTAAGTAGGCTCCCGGGCAGTGGCTCCAAGGAGATGGGCCAGGCAGGGTAAAGGTTTCTCAACTGCCTGGGAATGGGGGAGGAGGGGCAAGAAGCAGAGCGCCCCTCCCTGCCCGTCTGCCTGAAATAGCTCCTTCTGTGCCTTCAAGTCAGGGGACAAGACCACCCCACCCACAGGTGGCCCCTGTGGCTAAGCCACCCTCAGAGTGGGTCCACGGCAGGTGAACTTGCACTTGGGCCCCAGGATATCAAGCCAAAGCTTCCAGCCTCATCAATGCGTCTGTCCCTCTGAGCCCTGGACTGCTGAAAAAATGCCAGACTAATCACCAAAAATAAGAAAGGACCACAAGAAAGACAAAATGCAGACACTCTGTAGGCAAACTGGTTAACTAGTTTAAGATGAGCCAGGAGGCCAGAGAGACAGGAAGATTTTAAAATTAGCTACAGACAAAAATCAAGAAGTTCAATCAACCTTTTCTGCTGTATTAGATTCAGTCAGTTCATTCTGCCCTTGAATGACCTCTGCAAACAAGCTATCTGACTGTAAGGACATTGTTGAAATCCTGTCCACAGCCCATGTGGTCCCTTCCCTATGAAGAGCCCAGGGGAGTTGTCTTCCTGCTCTCAGTCTCAGTCTCCCCGGGCTTCTCTTGAAGAACGTGTTGGTTCCTATCCTATGCCTGCGCAACTGCTCGAGTTTCCTTCCACAGTAGCTGCAAGGAAGCCCAGAGTCAAAGTCTTGGCCCACATTTGCAACGCTGTAGTATATCACATATGCACTCGATGAAGTGACGTTATTCCCTGGCTACATCTTGTTCTTCTTTAGTGGCTAATCTTTCCTTACCTCCTAATTTGTTTTCTTCTTAATCCTATTTCTTTTGTGAGTTTTTCCAGGAAACTTCAGATTCTTGTAAGAAACAAAGTAGGGAAAGGGTGTCCAAACTTTGTTATGCACTAGAATAACACAGGGATCTTTAAGAACCACTGAAACCTGGCTGTCACCCCCCCCCCAGACATTCTGATGTCATTGTTTCAGGGTGTCACTTAAATGCTAAGAGTTTTTAAAGCTCCTGAGTGACTGTGGTGTGCATCAAAGTTTGGGATAACTACATATTTTCCTCACCCTTCTCAAACAATCTAATTCTCCCAGATTCTCAAATTCTCATTCTTTCCTATGCATTTCATGTTTACAGACCTTCTCTCCAAGGTCCAAGCTCAAACTATATATGCCACCCACCCCTGACCACTCCACTGATCCTTGTCCAGAGTACGCAGGAGCCACAGAGATACGGGCCTCCATTCCACTGGAGGAGATTGTATCTCCTGCTGCTCCTGCAGGATTAATTTGATATTTTGAAACCATCAATCTGCAACATCACCCTTGGGCTCAGCAAGTGGGAGGGAGGGAAGACATGGGGAGGTCAGAAAAGGGCTATGGAACCGGTTTGATGAAGTGGATCACCTAATGAGCCAGAACAATGTCCCTCTCTAAGGCCCTCAGCCAAACTCTGTGCCTGCTCAGGCCAAGGTAAGGGAAGAAGTAAAGGCAGACTGGGGATCTTAATGGAAATCTAGAGGGAAGCTTGAGGGACCCAGAGTCCGGCTGAGAACAAGTGTGGGAGAAAAGGGAGGAAAGAAGCCCCAAGGAGTCAAAAAAAAAAGATTTAGTTCACTACAATGTCACTACCGACTAAATATTATGTGACATGTCTTTGAACCTTTCTTTGCAACTTGGTTATGCTTTTGAGGGGAGCAGCAGTGGGGATTAACCTTCTTACTAAGCTGCATCTGCAGCGCATGCTTTATTTTATATTTTGAGACAGGGTATTGCTAAGTTGCCCAGGCTGGGCTCAAATTTGTAATCCTCCTGCCTCAACTTCCTACAGTGCTGAGATTACAGGTGTGCACCACCATACCCGGCTTTAGTTACACCAGGGTTGAGGGCCATTTTAGGGTACGACCTCTTGGAATCACACTGTCTGGATTCCAATCCTGGCTCCACCTTCTTCCTAGCTGTGTGACCTTGCATAAGGTATTTGACTTCTCTGTGCCTCGATTTCCTTGCATTTAAATGGAATGACGTTAATACCAATTTCAGTTGTGGTTTGTAATGGCTAGATGAGTTCACACATGTTAAATATGGTGATGGGTGCAGGGTGAACGCTCCTGTGTTTGACAACCTCATTCTCACCATCCCATGTATTGAAGTGAGTGCTACGTTCCTGGTCATGTTCTGTGACCGTGAACTTCCCCCAAGAAAGCATTCATAAACTCCCCAGGGAAGTGCCTTCAGAGCCCATTGCACAACCTTCTGACACTCTTCAAAAGTGACAAGTCTGAAAGTAGGTTCAATGTTTACAAAATTAAAATGACCTCCAGAGCCAACTCTGACAAAAGTAGAAGATTAAGCTGGATAATTCCAAACTGGGGGGCTGGGGATATGGCTCAGTGGTAAAGTTCTTGTCTTGCATGCACAAAGCCTTGAGTTCAATCCCCAACACCACAAAAAAAAAAAAAAAAAAAAAAACTAGGCCAAAGACAAGGTGTGTCCCAGAATTGATAAAAATAAACACAACGTGGCTTTGAAAACAACTGTAAAACGGGATTCCAAAAGTCACTTTCAGCACTGTCAGCATCGTTTTTCAGTTTTTAGTAATGTGTCAACAGACTTGCTTTATGATATTAAATGTAAATAACAGCTTACAAACTAACTGCAACTCCATAAAAAGAAGAAGAAAGATGCATAGAAAAAGACTGGAACATAATATAACACATTAAGAGTGGTCTCCCTTGTGTAGAAGCCTGGCTCACTGCTCTTCTTCATACTTGTTTTCTGATATTTCTATAATTAAGAAACTCTTATATTGGGAAAAAAAACTATACCACTGGTAAAGGGCCATGGCCAGGGAACAAGACTGCTTTGAAGGCAGCACCCCATCTGGAGGTAAACCTTTGCATATTTTTTTGTTTCAGAAACATTCTGACAACTTTGCAGACAGCATGTACTTATAGCAACACTCTCCTTGAAGAAAGGACAGCATCAATCCTATCATTCTTCTCCCAAATAGCATTTTAAGACAGTGCTAGTACCCTGTGGGTGCTTAATAAATGTCTGATAGCTTTGTTACAGAGGATCTCTAGGTCTAGAGCTAATTTTATATGGCAGGGGCTCAGTAGGAATAGCAAACACACCCACACCCCACAATGACTATAATTCCGGGCATAAGCACCCTACAGCGACAGGGTTAATGACCATTGAAGGGATCAATCCGAAGCTGCGCACTAAGCAAGAACCACAGGGAACAGAATCCACTGCTCCACTCTCCACCTCCCATCCCAACGGCACAGGGGCGGGTGCTTCTGTCCACCCCTCCCTGCCCAGCCTGCCTCTGTTTACGTACTGGAGTTCCGGTGGGAGCTGGCCAGGCTGTGCCCAGCCATCTCAGGAGGAGGCTGGTGACCACGGTGCAGGAACTGCTGGGAGCTGAGCACGTGACTGGGGTGGGCCACCCGGTTCATGCTGTGCAACACGTTGACCTGGGCAGAGGAGAGGGTTCATGGCACACCTGCTTCTCACCTCCAGGGCCCAGCTCCACCTCTTAACTGCCACCCTACATCTTCTCCTCTACCCAGGGCCAGGCCAGGAGTCCTCCAGGCTGCAACGCCCCTGCCCACGAGCCACGGATCTGAGTCTGCTCCACCCTGGCTCCTTGCTATGGAGGAAGGAGCCATGAAGGAGGGAGCTCTCCAGGTACCTCCACAATGAATTCGTTGCTGGAATAGCGGCCATTCATTTCTGAGCAGGACAGCCGGAACTTCCTTGCATAGAGGGCAGCCCCATGTCGCAGCCGATAATGAGCCTGCCTCAGGATCTCTTCATACACAGTAATGCTCTCCACACCTACGGAACAGGGATGCAAGTGCAGGTGCCAGCGAAGGCAGGCCTAGGCAACACTCTGTCGCTCAACTCCCACCAGACACCAGCAGGCCAAGCCACGGAAGGGCTCAGGCCCTCCCTACAGGGTGTTCGCTGGGCTCTCAGAGGAAGAAATGCTGCCCTACTCTCTACTCCACTCTGGTGCACTGGAGTAGAGTGAGTAAGGTCCCATTTCCTGCTCTGCCCTGCTTAGCCAGCTCTGTGGCCTTTGGGAAGGGAAGGAAGAGGCACAACAGAAGAGAGATGACAGGCAGAAGGGAAACGGAGAACACACAGCCTCAACGAGGGCCGCAAAGGAGATAGTCATAGGCATCTTCATTCTCCCACCCAGAGGGCGCTGCAGAGTGTTCTTCTGGAAACCGCCAGCTCCCCACTCCCCACCATTCATTAATGGATGATCACTCAGCTCAAAGCTGCAGTGTGTGCAGGAGTGGAGTGAGCTGAAAGATAGGGAAGGTGACCAATAATACCAAACAACTAGAGAATCTGAAAATTCATTAGGAAGCCTGAGCTTAAAGAGGGGAGGGATGACAGAGGCCTGGAGGGAAATAGAAGCCATGGGCAGAGGTGAGTCCAGTTATGGAGAGGAGAGAACATGTGGAGCCCACAGCCCAGCCCACATCCCCAGGCACAACCTGGAAGCCAGAGGACCTTCCAGCTGGAAAGATCTAAATGCCACTTGGCCACCTCCCTGGGCCTGGAAGGAGGACCCAGATGCTTACCGTGGAGAGAGGTGCGCGCACACACACACACAAAGCACAGGCTCTCATGCCCCACTGACCAGCAATGGTGAGGTAGGCAGATGTGTTGGTGAGCTCCAGCCCTCGCTGCTGCAAGGATGCCATGTCCAAGAGCAGGCTTTCCCGCTCAGGGTCCAGGTCATCTCCCACCAGAGAAATTTCACAGCCGTCCAGGTTGTGCACAATCTCATCTGACATGCGTGTGTCCGTCACTGGATGAGAGAGAATCAGTGTCTGGGTCAGAGTTGGCCTCAGTGAGGTTCTGAGACCTGACCGTCACCATCAGGTCATGGCCACTTTTCTGCCCCTCCCAAGGGCTTTCCATAAGGGAAGTGAGTATCATTTTCGTGAAATCGTCAGGCATGGTTTCCTCATACCCACGGACCTCTTAAGGGTGAGATGTTGGGGTCATGCACACACATGGAGTAGTCACTCTGCATCCAGCCCCACATTTGCTCCCTCATTCTGCTTCCAGACATTGGCCCCTGCCCTGGATGTCACGTCCTGGAGCCCTCCTCACCTGTGCCCTGCCAACTTTCATCTTTTTTGGCCTCCACTTGGTGAGAAATGGAGCAAGTGATTTGAAGATCAGGGAACAGAGGGACACCCTCAGGTCCCTCGAAGTCCACAGCTGGGCGGACAAAATGGGCAGTGCCACTTAGGAGGATCTGGGGGGCATCAGGCTGAAGGACCACCACATAGCCCTCCACTTCAGGGATGGAGACACAGGATTCTTCGCTGAAGCACCTATACAAGAGAGAGGGGAGACCGACCACTTGTGACCCCAACACTCTCCCTCAAAATCTATATTGTTTCATCACTCTGGGTCTCTGCCTGTACAGCAAAGCACCCCCTATTGGGGGTAGTGGGGATAGTACATACACACCCAAACCCCATAACAAAGTTGCAAGGGGTCAGGAGCAAAAGGTAACACAGCCCCAACCTATGGGGGTGATGACATCATCAATGTTATACCCCAAGATTACAGAACATCTATCAAATTCTATGTAAATAAAAAAAGAAGGGGGCTGGGGATTTAGCTCAGCGGCACAGCGCCTGCCTGGCAAGCGCAGGTTGTGAGTTCGATTCCTGGTACCGGAAAAAATAAATAAATAAATAAATAAATAAATAAATAAATAAATAAATAAAAAGAAACTGAACTGACCAAAATGTATATATACACACAGCTCTTTATCTAGGAAGTGAAAAAATATACATAGGTTCCATATACAGTCTGGAAGATGTTGCCCTCTAAATATAAGGTGGGATCTATCAAAGGACATCCGCTTCCTTAGTGTGTCTTCCATTCCCTTCAGTATTGGAGAGACGGATAGGTGGATAAGATGATCTGACCTTTGACCTCGACCCACCAGGCCACACTGGCTGCCTGATTTGGGTGTTGGTCCTAGAGGACTCCACCATGCCAAGCCAACCACAGGGCAGCTGCCTAGGACCCAAGCTTCCAGGATCCACTCCAGCCCCACTCTTTGCCAACAGCAATGACACCTAACCATCTCACTGCACTTACTGGTTTATGAACCACTTGGCCTATGTCATTTTATTATAACCTTGTTTCCATGCTGTAGAATAGGGAGAAGAAAACAAAGCTCTTAGATCAAGTATCAGGCACACACTAGAAATATCTGTCAAAGGCAAGGCAAAGGCAAAGATTCCCTCTTCTTATTCCAAGTCCTCTGATCTTTTCACTAAACCACAGCTACCATTTGAAGTCTGGGTTGGCACCAGGGAGGTGTATTTACAAAGAAATGTCAGGCTTTGATTTGAATATATCCCCCAAAATGTATGTGCTAAAAATTTAATCCCCAGTGTAACAGTGTTGGAAAGAGCCCGAAGAGGAGGGCTCATGAGTGGATTAATGCTGGTTATAAAAGGACTGAAGCTTCACGTTTAACCTTTCCTTCCCCCTTTCTTTCCTCCCCTCTTTCTCTCCCTCCCTCTCTCTCTTCCTCTCCCTCTCTCTTGCTCTGTTTTCCACTATGAAATGATAATTGCAAAATAGCCCTCATCAAATGCCAGATTCTTTATAAGTCACCTAGACCCAGGGGTTCCATTACAGCAGCCAAAACTGACTGGGCCAGGAAATCAGGATCACAGAAGTGAGGCTGCTGTGAGAAGTGCCTAAAAACATGGAAGCAGCTTTGGACCTGGGCAGTGGGGAAAGGCTGGGGCACTGCTGAAGGGAATGTTGGGAGAAGCTCATGCTGCCACAGAGGACCATATAAAATGATTCTGTGCGGGCTCAGAAGAGAAGAACTGTAGGGAACGCATAGGACTTCTTAGAAATTATCTAAGAAGTCATCATCAGAACATTGTTAAAACTATGGGCCATAACAGCCATCCTGATAAAGTCTCTTTTAAAAATGAGGACTGCTGGGCATGGTGGCGCATGCTTGTAGTCCCAACATTCGGGAGACTGAGGAAAGAAGATTATTGAGAGTTCAAGTCCAGCCCCGGCTACAAAGTGAGCTCAAGGCCAGCCTGAACTGCATAGTGAGACCCTGTCTCAAAAAGACAATAAATAAATAAATAAATGAAAAATGAGGGCTATCAAAAAGAAAAAAAGAACTATCTTACTGGAAACCATAGACTATCCTGATATAAATTGGCAAAAAAAAAAAAGGCTAAATTTTGTCCACTCCTGAGAGTCTTGTGGAAGGCAGTATTTAAACTAAAAAGAAAATGCTAAGCAAAATATTGAAGGAGCTGTGTGGCTACTTTTAACCACATACGGTAAAATGAGAAAGGGAAGAAATGATTTAAAGGTGGAATTTACACTTAAAAGGGAAACAGACCTTAGGGTCTTGAAAAATTCCCAGCATAAGCAAGTAAAACTGAAAATGTGCGCCAGAATATGGCCAAGCGACCCTCTGATAAAGGAGTTTGCATGGATAGAAGGAAGCAAAGTGCTGTTCATCAAGACACTGAGAGAAGGGCCCCAAAGCCATTTCAGAGATCTTCAAAACAGGGCTGGGGATATAGCTCAGCGGTACAGCACCTGCTGGCAAGCACAAGGTTATGAGTTTAATTCCCGATACCAAAAGAGAAAGAAAGAAAAAGAGAGGGGGAGGGAGAGAGGGAGGGAAGGGGAGGAAGGAAGAAAGGAAAGAAGGAAAGAAGGAAGGAAGGAAGGAAGGAAGGAAGGAAGGAAGGAAGGAAGGAAGGAAGGAAGGAAGAAAGGAAAAGAAAGAAAGAAAGAAAGCGAGCAAGAAGGAAAAAGATCTTCAAACAGCCCAGGATATCCATGAAAAATCGGTATTCACAGCCCTGTACCACCGTGGGTCTCTGTCCCCTACATTCTGCAGCAGTGCCCCTTGGCCATGGCTCAGTCATCTAAGATGCAGCCTGGACCACAGCTCCAAAGGGAGCAGGGAAGAAGCTGTGGCAGCACCCGTGTGGTGCTGCCTTGTCATGAGCTCAGAATACAAGAGCTACAGGGCATGCCTTCCTCCATTTGATAGCAAAGGATATCTCAGAGAGCCTGCGGACTCAAGCAGAGACTTGTCAGGGGAAAGCCACCATTGAGGGCCTCCTACTAGGGCAGTACTGAGCAGCTGTGAGCTGAAAGTCTCCACGAGAACAAAGTCACCATAGACACCCCAGAACTGTATAGAGACCCCAGAACTATATAGAGCTACCAGCGTGCAACACTGGCCTATGAGAACTGACAGGTGCTACAGGGACTGAGGCCAGCCACGCCATGAGAGTACAGCTGCCCAAGGCCTTGGAGCCTGAATCCCCATCCCAGTGTGTCCAGAAGGTGGTCCATGGAGTTGAAGACTGCTCTAGAGTCTCGAGATTCAGTGCTGCCCTCTTTGCCTTTGGACTGCTGGAGATCAGTTACCCTTTCTTTTTTTTTCTTCTTTCTCTCTCCCTTTTGGAATGGGAGTGTCTATCCTATGCTGGTCCCACCACAGTATTTTGGAATTAGGTAATGTTAATTTCACAGGCTCACAGATGGAGGGAAATTTGCCCCAAGATGAATTGTGCCTTGAGTCTCATCCATATCTGATTTAGATGAGACTGGACTCTGGACTTTGAGTTGGTGCTGGAATGAGACAAGACTGGGGTTAGTGGGATAGAATGAATGTATTTTCTGTGTGAGAAGACAATAAAATTTGGGGGACTTGGAGCAGAATGCCATGGTTTAAAGGTTCCCCCCAAAAAAAATCATTTGCTAGAAACTTAACCCCTGATGGAGTCGTTTTAAGAGGTAGGATCTAATGTGAGGTATTTAGGTCACAAAAACTCCACTCACAGGAATGAGTGGGTTAAATGTTGACTACAGAAGAACTGAGGTAGCAAGTCTCTCTCTCTCTCTCTCTCTCTCTCTCTCTCTCTCTCTCTCTCTCTCTCTCTCTCTCTCTCTCTCTCTCTCTCTCTCTCTCTCTCTCTCTCTCTCTCTTTCTCCTTCCCTCCCCCCTCCCTTCCCTGTCCTTTTCTCTCCCTTCCCAGCTCTTCCACCAGGAGATGACACAGCATGGAGTCTCTGGCTAGATAAATCATCCAGTCTCAGGTATCCTGTCATAGCAGCACAGAAGGAACTAAGACATCCTTCTTGAACAAGGAGATTTCACAAGGGAGTTAGTCATTACCAGAGTCAGGAGTAGGACTCTGGTACATACATTTGTGCTAATAAAATGATTTTCCAGAAAGAGTTGTAATTATTAATGCCACTGAGCATCCCTGGTTTGGTTGCTTAAGAAGCAGGTATGATGAGCTCCAGCCCCTGGAGTTTCCAACGTTCATGACTTGCTGAGTTCCTGTGCTACACAGAGGAGGGCCTATGGAGGAGGGGAAGACACTGCCTCAGCAGAATGCAGAACAGATGGTGAGGAGTACACTAAAGTGAATAGAGAAGTGCGATGCAGGAAAGGAGGCAAGCGTGCTGGGGATGTAGCTCAGTGGTACAGTGCTTGTCCAGGCTGTGTGTAGGCCCTGGGTTCCATCCCCAGCACCACACACACAGGTAGAAGGAGGAAAAGGAACGGAGGGAGGAAAGGAGGAAGGGAGGCAAGCACACATGGCTGAGAGCTTTGAATGTGACAATAAGACTTCAATCTGTAAACCAAGCATGGTGCTGCCACCTGTAATCCCAGCACTCTGGGAGGCTGAGACAGGAGGATGGCAAGTTCAAGCCTAGCCTTGGAAACTTAAGGACTTGGCAAGATCCTGTCTCAATATAAAAATTTAGAAAAGGACTGGAGATGTAGCTCAGTGTGAAGGCCCAGGTTTCAATCTTCAGTACCACCAAAAAAAAAAAAAAAAAAAGAGTCCAACTTTTAGTTTTAGTTTTATACCATGGACAAGTCATTGATGTCTTTTTTACCAAGGAGTACACTGACAAAAAGTCTGATTTAAGATCACCACAGGAGAGAGAGTGAGCTAAAACTAGATCAAGCAGTTGGGAGGCTGAGCAACAGCCACGTGTGAGATCATGGAAGTGGAAAAAGACATGATGGACTCTAGACATCTGCACAAAGTGGGGTTCGGTGACCTGGGAACTGACCTGACATGGAGGGTAAAGAGGAAGGAGCCGAACATGCCTAGCGGTTTCAAGCCTTCATGAAGCAAGGATAGAAACATTAGTAGAAAGAGAAATTACAAGCCAGGCTTGGTAGTGCATACCTGTAATCCTAGCATTATGGCAGGAGGATTGCAAGTTCAAGCCCAGGCTGGGCAACTTAGGGAAAACCTGCCTCAAAATAAAACTTTCAAATGGCTGGGAATGCAGGTCAGTGTGAAGGCCCTGAGTTTAATTCAGTACTGCAAAAGATGTGGGGGGCAGGGAGTGGCTACTTGGGGAGCTAGTTACTTAAAGTTCATTATTTCAGAATTAGCTGATCTGGGTTAAGGGGCTGCAGAACTTCTAGACAGAGGCTATAGGAAGCAGCTACAGACCCTAGAGTTGTGGAGAGAAAACAAAGCTAGAGAAAAAGATGTTGTTGCCATCATTCAGGAGTTAATGCCATGAGTAGAAAAGTTTCCTAAGAAACAGATTTAAATTTCTTAAATTTTTAACTCTTAGAAAACTTGCATTTATTTAAGGTCTTTTTTAGGGGTGGGCAGGGTCTTGCTATGCACTTCAGGCTGGCCATGAGCTCACTTCGCGTAGCCCAGGTTGGCCTCAAACTTACAACAATCCTCCTGCCTCAGCCTCCCAAGTGCTGGGATTACAGGTGTGAGCCACCACACCTGGGTCTCATTTATTTAAACATGGACCAAATAGTTGCATAAATCTGGCTTTAAATAGGCAGAAGTCCAAGTATCAACAACTGGAAGCTAAGGAAACCACATAACCACATAGACAAAGGCAAGGATGTGCAGCAGAGGTGCTCTGAGCTCTCTCTCTCTGTCTCTCTCTGTCTCTCTCTCTTTCTCCCTCTCTCTCTCCTCTATACTTTTCCCCACATTCTCAGGGAAGTATCAAGATGACACCAACCATAAGGTACTCCTAGACAAGGAAAAACAGATCTGTCTCTCTTAACCACATAAGAAAATGTCAAGGCCCCTTCCCTCTCTTAAAGGACCAACAACAGGTTCCACACCCTTGGATAAGCCTCCATCCATGCCTGAAGGAAGTGGGAGGAATTTAGATGAGCCAGTGACAGAGTGTTATGGTTGAAACATTGTGTCAACTTGGGGAGTCTAGAGGTTTGGCTAAGTGACTCAGCAGGAGGCCAGGATACTTACTTTGTATACATCCTGAGCCTGTGGAAGAGGAGGGCATGGAGATTATGTGAGAGCTACACGCCCCTTAGGTGGGGGTAGCCTGTTTTACAAAGTAAGGCAGGGAAAAAGAAGCTGCTTGCCGCCATTCCTCCCATTTTGCTCTGGCTGCTTTGCTGTTCGGCTGCCGTTTCCCCCTTTGCTCTTGTTGGTTTGCTATCTTCTGCCTCGGAGCCAGCCAAGTATGGACTGAAACCTCCACAAACTGTGAGCTAAATAAACCTTTCCTTCCTTCGTTTTGGGCGTTGGGTATTTTGTCTCAGCAACGAGAGAAAAGTAACCAAGACACAGAGGATAGGATGTCAGCTCTTCCCCTGTGGGGCCTCCTCCTACTGAGCTCCACCCTGGGCAAAACCAGCGCGGTCCCTTCTGATGTGGCTCCTAAAGACACTGAAGCAAGAGCCGATTCCCTGGTCTCTGAGGGACTCAGCTCTCGACAACTGGACAGTAACCCTTTAACAGCTGGAGTTCTGACAAGAAGGCAGTGACAGCCTGCTCAGCTCGGATCTGTGCCTGCATGACCTCAACTGCCGTGCCCTTCAGGTCCATGCCAAGACCATGCACCCAAAAGCCACTGCCTATGCCTTCCACCGCCCTACGTGTGAGGCTTGATAATCAGGCCCACTGACCAGAGGGCTCAGAGCCCTCAGGACAAGTCAGAGATGTACATTGTCAGATAGCTTGGGCCATACTGTGTTCCAATAAAACTGTGTTTACAAAGTGGACAGCAAGCCAGGGGCCTGGGTTGCCAACCCCTAATCTTGGATCCTTACATTTATTTGCCTGGCAGGGTCTTAGTGAAGCAGGATTAAAACAGGTAAAGCAAATCAGAGTTCGTTCTCTGCCCAAGGTCTTCCAGCCAATTGGTGTTGAGCCAGATTAACATCAGGTCATCCAGCCCCAGGTCTCTCTGTCCCACTTTACATATCAGCAAAGAGGCCATCAAAACCCCAACATAATCAATTGCTTGTGGGTGAATCAGGCGCTTCTCCCAACATTACCCTGTGACTGTCAGTGGTCAACTGTCCTCTCTGGGGGCTCAGAGAGGGACACAAAATGTGGGAGGTAAGGCCAGCTCTAGGTGACATGTTAGGCCAACCAGTGAGACACTGCCCTGCTCTGACTGCCCCGCCCACCCCACACTCACTTGACGGCAGTGGTGAGGCGCAGGGGCCTGACGCCGGGCGTGGCAAAGCGCAGAGTGTTCATGTAAGCCACATGCTGCAGGGCATGGTTGAAGGTCTCCACATCATCCCCCTCCAGGGTGAGCAGGGACTGCGAGGGGTTCACGTGGACCTGGGCCCCAGACACAGACACAGCTGAGAGCAGGACCAAGAGGCAAGGGAAGAAGAAGCACAGGTGGAGAGGTGGGGTGGGAGGGGCAGGGGCCATGCTGGGAAGGAGAGGGCTAGGGGAGGGTCTATACCTTCATGCCTTTGCCCAGGCTCTCGAAATCCCTATAGTCCAGCCCCTCCCGACATGCATAGAGGCACTCGATGACCTCACGGCTCTCCAGGCGACCTGAGCGCACGCTGAAACCAGCCAGGTAGCCATGGAAGTAGTGGTGGATCGGCAAGGGGTCTCCTAGGGCAGGAACACAGGGGCAGGCAGGGTGGTGAAAGGAGGAAAGAAAGGAGAGGAGGAAAGGTTGAGGAGGGGGGCTGAGAAAAGGGGCAAAAAGAATGAGCAGGCTGATAAATAAGGAGGAATTTGGAAAGGACAAGAACAAAAAGAGGTTAGATATGGGAGAGAAGTGAGGGTAAAGGATGTGCTGGAGATGGGAGAGAGACGGGACAAGGCAGGCTGGGCTGCAGCTCAAGGGCAGAGCACTGGCCTAGCATGTGCAAGGCCCAGGGTCCCAACCCAGCACTGCAAAAGAGAAAAGAGGTGCAGAAGAGAGGGTAAAGTGAGGGAGAAAGAAAGGCGAAAAACAGAAGCCACAGGGAGAGAGAGAGAGAAGATACTGCAGTAGTGTCCTCTACAGTGACATGCAAGGCGACCAGGATAAATGTGTGTGAGCTTCTAAGATGCCCAGATCTTTCCCTCCTGCATGTCTGCCTTCTGCCACCTCCTTTCTAGGTGGGAAGCCAGGAAGGGAAGCCCCTTTCTGCATTCTGTGGGCAGGAAAAACACCTAGTATCCAGTCTTTTTGCTCCAGGCAGACCCTGCCTGGCTGAAATTCTGCAAGGCTCTGCCTCCTGGTGGCCTGTGAAGTAGTAACTAGAGAGCTCAGATGACATTTGGGAAAGAGTATACAGATCAGAAAATCAGGACGAGAACTCTGGGGTCTCCCGTCGTTACACACAGAGTACCTTGGGCAGGGTCTGTGCTGTTGTCTCCTCCCTTTTCCTTCTCTTTGTTCTTCTCCTCTGGGGACAAAAAGAAGGAGCAATGATCTCAGGGTGTGGGGATGGATACACAAGAAGAATGAGAAGCCCTCACGCCCACAAGGACGGGCAACCTCTCAGCTGAGTCCTAACCCTACTTTGATTGTACCCCAATTTCCCAGGCCTCTGTTACAAACACTCCCCTAAATATGTTGCAGAGGGAACAAGAGAGGCTGGCCCGATAGGCACACACATGCACTCCTGGGAAAAAATATGAAAAAAATGGCTAAAAGTGGAAAGGCTGATGACACCGTCAAGGGCCACAGTTCCCCAGCAGGCTGTGGAAATCTGCATCATGTTGACAGAACAAGGTGGAAAACACTTGAAGTTGCGGGAAGTGAGATTCTGTAGACACCTGAGAAGGGAATTCTACCAAGTCAGAAGGTGGGTGGGGACACGGGAGGCCATGGTGTCCCCGGTGGACATGGGGTAACCCACCCAGCTGCAGGGACATGCGCGAGGCAGGAAAATGCTCCCACACTCCTCACCAGTCTCTCTCCCCTCGCCACCCCAAAACCTCTGACCTTGGCTGGGAGAAGGGGAACATACCAGCCCAACAGGCCCCAATCATGAGCGCGGGCTCCCTCCGGGGTGGGTGGATGAGGCCATTA
Source organism: Chinchilla lanigera (assembly GCF_000276665.1). Taxonomy (NCBI): domain Eukaryota; kingdom Metazoa; phylum Chordata; class Mammalia; order Rodentia; family Chinchillidae; genus Chinchilla; species Chinchilla lanigera. Next base: position 4,702,487 of record NW_004955413.1, on the reverse strand, counting down.
TCGTGGATGAGGGCCGGGTCGAAAGAGATGCCATCAGCATAGAGTGTGACTGTGGGGAACTCAAGGTTCAGTGCGTAGTGATGCCACTCTTCATCACAGACCTTGAGGAGCAGGACGAGGACAAGAAATTCTCAATTACTTCCTCTGAGGGAACCGACCCCACACATAGCCCCATCTCCTAGGACACTGGACAGCCCCGCATATTCCCCCTTCTAGCAAGCTCAGATCAAGTATAACATTCTTATCCGAAATGTACTGGGCAACCAACCTAGTATGGAAAATTCCACTAGTCAGGTAAACTTTTAAAATTATAAACATAGAACTGGGCACAATGGTGTGCAAGTTACGTGGAAGGCTGAGGCAGAGAGGGATCACTGGACCCCAGGAGCTCCAGGCCATAGACCCCATCTCAAAAAACAAAAACAGAAAGACCCCATCTCAAAAAACAAAAACATTATAAACATAAAACTGTGCTGTGGACAAATGTCTCCAGAAATACTTATGTACATATGTCTGGCCCTGGACTCAATGCAGCAGTTTCTACTCAACCGAAACCACCGAAATAAACATTCCTTCCCTTTGCAGACTCCCAGGGTCAGCCACTGGGGGTGGATACAGGAAGAGGAAGCATAGAGAATCAGCTTTAACAGCTTCCCTCAGGGCTCAGACCCAGGCCCTCTACCCTTCTCCTCTTCACTGTCTTCCTCAGGATACCTCATCTGTTCCCATAGGCTCAGATTACGTATTTATGCCAATAACTCCAACTCTCCTTCTACAGCCCAGAACTCACCCCTGAATGCTGGGCTTTCACTCAGATGTCTCACAGACAACTCAAATTTAGCAAGTGTGAGACGGGAGTCCATGCCCCTCCCCACTGCTCCAGTTTACCCAGAGTATGATGGACACCACCATCCATCCAGTTGTTCAAGCAGCTGGCCCCCCTCTTCCCCTCACGCTCCGTGTCCAGCGCACCAGCAGGTGCTGTCAACCCCGGGCCCCAAGAGCACTCAAAGCTGTGCGCTCCTGTGTGGGTCCCTCCTCTTCCACAGCCACACACCAGTCAAGTCCCTGGCCCCTTTCCTGAGCGCTGTCACAATAGTCCTGTCTGTTTACTTCCACTCCTGTGTCTTCAACAGAGTCCTCCTTCAGTTGTCAATGGAATCCTGGTAAAACGTAAATCTGATCAGATTACACCCCTGCTTTAAACCCTTCCAAAAAAAAAAGGCTTCTCATTTCCCTAACTTTAGCTCACAAAGTCCACTGTATGCCTAATCACTGCCCATCTCCCCAACCTCATCTCCAGCCTTTCCACTCTGTCCCAGGCTCACTTCCCTTCTTTCCAGCCTCAGGGCCTTTGTATCTGCTGTTCTCACCTCCAGGGACACTTCCAGCTCTCTTCTCACTGTCAGCTAGTACCTGCTTATCTTCTGGGATGAAGTTGAAATTTCACCTCAGTCAGGCCTTCCCTGGACATCCAATCTGAGATGAGTTCTTCTCTCCTTGCCTTTCCCATGGCTGACTCCAGTCCTTTGTTTGCCCATTCCCACTCGGTGTTTAGCTTTGGGTTGCTTGTTTGGTGCTGGGAATTGATTCCAGGGCCTTGGCACGCTAAATTCATGTTTGACCCCAAGCTATGTCCCCAGCCCTGTCTATTTAGCTTTTTAAAATCTGTTTCCTTTAAGGGTTAATAACGTAGCTCAGTAATATAGCCCGGCATGCACAAAGGCCTTTTGATTTCCCAACACATACACACACACACACACACACACCCCACATATAAAACTATCTCCCCAACTAAAATGTAAGCTCACTGAAAGCGAAGATTTTGTTCTAATATTCCTTTGTATCACCAGAACCTAACAGAATGACAAGAACTTAATTGGCATTTACTAGATTTTCTGTTTAATAAATTCAAAGTAAGTTAAGGAAAAACTGAACAGGCCATGTGAACAATATCAGTAACATGGGGGAAAGTGACAGGCTCTTCTTGCAGGAGTGCCACAAACAAAAGTCTGTGAAAGCCCACAACTGTCCACTTTGTTATCTTTTAAGTCCTTATTTTCTCTTTCTCTTCTAGTCTTTTCCTTTTGCTTTTGTTTTTGTTTTTTTCTTGGTACCAGGAAACAAACTCAGGACCTTGTGCTTACCAAGCAGGTGTTTGTGTGGCTGAGCTATATCCCCCACCCCTGTTTTTGTTTTTCATTTGCTTATTCAGCCACTACCAGGACTTGCAAGGAACTTACAAGATGAAACATGAAATGAGTCCTCACTAGTGCCTGTGAGTATGAAGAAAAAATAAAAAGCTGCTTAGCCAGGTATGGTGGCACAAACATGTAACCCCAGAACTCTCGAGGCTGAGGCAAGAGAATCACAAGTTTGAGCCCCACCTGGATAATTAAGCAATTTAGTGAGACCCCTGTCTAAAAATTAAATGTAGCTGGGGATGTAGATTAGCGCAATAACACTGGGTTCAATCCCCAGTACCCCACACACAAAACATAGAGGCTGTCACTGTTGGCTCAAGTGAAGATTTATATTTTTTGCCTATTTTTATTTAGCCTTTGTAATTATGGGCAAAAAATAGTGATAACTAACTTGTACAGTAAGATTCCAACCTATAATATTCAAATTGCAAACTGTCACAGATACAAACAGCCCTCACATCACGAACATTCCATAGATGTGAACAAATTGTGTAAGTAACTCATGTGTTTGCTGGTAAAAATAGTTTGCTTATAGTATTTGTGTGTATGTTTGTGTGTGTGTATTTGTGTCAAAGTTGTAGTCGGACTTACAAACGAATCCAACTTATGAACATTCTCCAGGAACTAAACTCACTCCTAAGTCAGGGATTTACTGTACAAAGTGATTTTCAGTCTATAAAGTTCTACTATCTCATTTAATCCTACAGCAACCCTGGCATATTGAATTCTTTTATCCTTATTTAATAAGTTTTTTTAAACCCCTGAAGCTTAGACATATTAACCAAGATTTCATAGGCAGCAAATCCCATGTATGCACCTCACCCTCGCTTATTTCTTGGTTACAACTCTAAAAGTCAGGGACACCGACAGTTAGGATTCTAGATAAGAAGGAGATTAAATAAAACATGGGGGAGGGCAGGACAGGCTTGGGGTTGGCAGGAACTCCTTGCATATTTCTGTTTAATCCCTGAAGGCTCGTTTAGGGTCCAACCCTTGGGAAGGGGAGAACAAGAGACCTTGAAGCGCAGTGGCCAGGATGGAGAGTGGAGATAAAAGAGGGCATTTGAGAGCCCAGGAAATGCTGACCCCTGCCCTGGAGCCCGTCAAGCCCGGGTCCCAAACCAGCTCACCTGTTCCAGCTTCCAGAGGAACTTGACAGGGCGGGCACTCTCGAGCAGGGGCCAGTAGAGGAAGGCAATTCTACAGCCATGGACAGTCAGTGAGTAGTGAGAGAAGCCATCCTCTGAGGGGACAGGATAGGGACAGGGTCAGGCCTGAGGCAAGAATGAGCTCAAAACAGCAGCAGGGAGCTAATGGGTTAAGAACAGGGTTTCTCTTCTTTTTTTTTTAGAACAGGGCTTCTCTTAATCTCTCTCTTGTGTTTTCATTTCATTTCTTCTCTTGTAGTCTCCCTCCCTCCTTCCCTCCCCCTCCTCCCACACACACACACTCCAGTCCAAGTATAACTGGGGCTCCTTGGACTCTGACCGACCAGCAGAGAACACTGACCCTCCTGGTCCTCTGGTTCATACATACATCATGGGTGACAACCCTTTTCAGGTCAAGAGAAATGAGGGCAGAGAAGTGGCTGGAAATAAAAGAGCAGGTCAAGGCTGAGCCCTCCCCGGAGAGATGTGCCACTGCGGTTGAGGGAAGACGGGTACTTGGAGAGAGAGCAATTAGCCCTTAGAGGAGGAGGATGGGCTTGTGATGGAAGAGAAAGAAATGGGCTCACCATGACCCAGATTTTTCCACTGCAATGGAGGGGCTTTCACAGGAGCAGAGATGGGGACAACTCACTACCTGGTGGGATGCAGGGGGATGGGATGGGTAGCTAATAATAATGAGAATGAGGATGAGGATGAGGATGAGAATGAGATTGAGAGAGAGGAACCCTACTGTACTAAACGCAGGATCCCAATGTGTCCTGTCAAGGATAAATCCTAAAATGTCAGAGTATGAGAACTAGCACTGATCCAGGTGTGGTAGTGCCGGCCTGTAATTCCAGCTATTTGGGAGGCTGAGGCAGGAGAATGGCATGTTCTTGGCCAGCCTGAGCAACTTAGCAAGATGCTTTCTCAGGAAAGAAGGAAGGAAGTGAAGAAGGGTGGGGGGCAGGGAGGGAGGACGTGAGGGAGGGAAGGGTTACCCTGGCAATTCACAGATGAAAAGAGGAGAAATGACCTGTCTACTGGGCAGTGACAGATGCAGGACAAGAAGCCAGCTTCCCACTTGCACACTAGCACTCTGAGGAAGGCTCACCATTCTGGACTGTGTTACACACGATGGTTTCCTCTTCTTTCTTGCCTTCCTTCTTATTGGGAGTTGCACCGTGCTTCATCCAGAAGGACAGGGTGAAGTGGTCACTGAGGCTGTCCTGGGGTCCAGAGCCCAGCCCAGCTGGGCCTCCCAGGGGCACCTGCACAGCCTGGGTACCATTGAACCAGTAGATGAGGCTGCTGTCTTGGCTGTAGTGCACCGAGAGCCCTGCTGTCCAATTGGCATTGGGACCTGGCATGGGCAGCAGGTCCACCTCCCCAGTGGCCGCACCTGTGGGAGCCCAAGAGACACAAGTGTCAGTGCTGAGAGGCGCAATGGGCAGGAGGCAGGAAGAGTGAGGGGCCAAAATTTCCTACAGCTAGTCTCGCCCCCTTGGGCCTTTCAGAGACACAAGAGGGATGCACCTGTCATCCAGGAATCTCCCCTCAGTTAACCCCTTAGCCAGCTCTTCAGGTCTTCCTACAGTTGTCCCCTCATCTATCTGGTGACTCAAGCAACAGTTACTCGTCTTTGCCAAACATGTATCTACCTGCCTTTTGGGCCACAACCCCTGCAGATATGCATACCTACCCAGGGCCAGAAGAGAGAGAAGGCAGATTCTCAGGAAAGGGGAGAGGATGGTTGGCAAGGGATTGGCCTGGGGGAGTGCTGGAGGAGGGGTGCACGCACCACAGAGTTTCCGCAGGGCCCGCTCTGAGTAGTTATCTCGGTCACAGCCCTTGGCCACGTGGCTGGTCTGCAGCTCTATGGTGGCCTGAATGTTCCAGAGCGGCTCATCACAAGTCTCTAGGCGGATACCAGGGAATAAAGCCAAGCTCCCCGCGCCTGGGGCATATTCGATCCTTTTGTTCCAGCCTGCGTGGGGAGACAAGGGGGCAGTGGAGAGAGAAGGTAAGCAGCCTCTGCTGTCCACCCTCCTCTTCCTGGGGGCACTCCCAGTCTGCAACACTGGGAAAACGGCCTAGCTGGGCTAGAAGCCTGCCCACCAACACTCCCCCAACGCTTAGCAAGTCCGCAGGACTGTCACAGAGAGCAGAGAGGGAAGCCAAGGTGAAAGATGATTCATAAGAATCACAGGGCGGAGCTCCTCACCTTGCCAGCTGGGCTTACAGGTGGGCTTCACCTGGATCTCCACCTCAGCGTCATCTGCTGCCCGCTTCTTCCCACAGTCGTAAGCTGTCACCGTGAACTTGTAGAGCTTCTCACCACTATACTGCAGCTTCTCTGTGTTCTCGATGTTCCCTGGGGTGGGAATGGGGCAGAAGGGACAAGGTCAAGCTCACTAGAGAAAGCTCAGGAGGCAAAGGGAGGGTTAAGCGATGTAGTTGGGTAACAGGTGGATTGGGCAGCAGGAAGCAGGGAGGTGTCTGGGAGAAAAAGCCTGCACATCAGGAAAGGAGGGTGGCCTGAGGGTCTGAGAGGTAGAAGGGAAGAGCACAGTCCTGAAGGCTGTGGGTGCACAGGGACTGGGCAGCCGAGGCCCAGAAGTGGACTCACCATCATTGTCAATGAGGAAGGGGGTGTTGGGTGTGAGGATCTCATAGTAGCAGATCTGGCTGTACTGGGGGGAACAGTCACCATCGATGGCTTCCACCCGCAGGATGCGATCATAGAGCTTCCCCTCAGTCACTGCAGCACGGTACAGACGCTCCACAAACACTGGGGCAAACTCGTTCACGTCGTTGACCCGCACATGCACAGTGGCCCTGAATGAACCAGAGCAGGGGGACAGACAAGGAAGCGTTAGCCAGCCTCTGCCATGGGAAGAGGCATGAGTGGGAACTGAGATACGGAATCAGAGCAGGAGGGAGCCAATCCACCCATTAGCTTGCTCAGTGCCAGCACAGGGCACCAGGCTGTGCCAAAGCCATGCCAGAGACCAGCCACATAAGAAACAGGCCCAAAGACAGGGGGGCTGATGAAGGGGGAAAGAACATGCCCCAGGGGGCGCCGGAGCAGACTCTGATGTCTCCTGTACAGAAAGGTCAGGGGCCAAGATGAGGATGACAGAAAATCCAGCAGGCTAGATCCAATGGGATAATCACAGGAGAAAACTAGCCCCAAGGGAAGCAGCACTAGTCCAAAAGCTGTAACTCAACTCAAGATAGGTCTGAGCAGTACGAGTGAGCAGTGGCTGCCATCCCTGCATGTGCAGCTTGGCCATGGCCTCTGCCCAACTCACACACCTTCCTGGGCAAGCAGAGCTGGGCTAAGACCTTTCCTGCTGAGCTCTACTTCTGGCTGAACATGTTCAACCCCTGCATGCCAGGCTCCCAGGGCCCAGAGGCAAAGTCCTATCTCTAAAAGTGTAACTGAGTCACGAAGAACATGTCATTGCTAATGCCTCTTAGTGCCCAAGAATTCTGACTGCTACGCTGAAATGAGAGGTAAGCTGGTCAGAAGTAGACATCTGAGACCCAAGCTTCCTTTGTGCTGTAACAATCCCATGCCAACCCCACCTAGAAGTTTGTGTGTGTGTGTGTGTGTGTGTGTGTGTGTGTGAGTGAGTGATGATCTACGCATGGTATGCTCTGTCAATACCCTGGCTCAGGCAGTTGAAAGGGATCTGGATGTGTGCTGAGTGTGCATAACCTGTTCCTCCTTGCTCTCCTCCTTGTCATCATGACAAGGTTTCAAGCCCTTTGCTATGGGGCAGGCGCTTTTTACACAAGCCATCCCCAGTAGGGCTAGGGGTGTAGCTCAGTGGTAGAGCACTTGCTCAGTATGCATGAGGCCCTGGGATCCATCTCAACACCACAAAAAATTACAATCTGTATTTTAATTCAATGTAGATGTTTTAACTCATAAGCAAGCTGTCAAGTACATTTTAAGTTCCTAGTTTTCACTGTAATATTTTGCTGGATCATTCTATCAAATGAAGTGGATATTTCATTTGCTTTAACATAAGAAAAATGAATAAAAAGTCTCTATTAATCTTCAAAGCAACCTTTTCATTCTACAGACAAGGAAGACCAGGTCCAGAAAGGCTACCTAAATTATCCAAAGTTGTGAAGGCAAAGCCAAGATTAGATCCCACTGAATTCTACTGCCTGCTGGTCACCCTTACTGAAGGTCCCTAAACTTTTTCAACAGCAGGATGGGGTGGACAGTAAGGCATGGACAGAAGGTGGTGAGGGGTGCAGGAGCAGGAAGGAGGACCCCAGGCCGACCAGGCAGGGGACAGGCCTTCCTCACTTGTGGGACTTCTTGGTGTTGGCCCCATCAGGCCCCTCGCCACAGTCATAGGCCTGGATGGTGAAGGTGTGCTCCTTCTGGGCCTCGCAGTCCACTGGCTCCTTGGCCCGGATGAGTCCCTCTCCCGTTGCCTTGTCCAAGATCACAGCCTCAAAGGGCACCCCAGACCCATGGAGCCGGAAGCCGCAGATCTCACCTGGTGAGGGGAAAAGAAGGCAGGAAAGGCATGAGGCTCCTGCCCAGCTGTGGCTGCTGCTTCCCTCCCCTGGGGGCCTACCTCCCAGGTCCAGCTCCACCTCTCCACCTCTCCTCTTGTAACCTTCAAAGCATCAGTGCTCAGAAATACAATTCCAACCACTCCACCCCAGCTTCAGCAGCCTCTGGGAACCACCTGCCCTGATGTTTGGCAAAAGGAGAACATGTTCAACCCCTGCTTGCCCCGGGTCTCCCCCTACTTCCTCCTTGCTCCTGCTCCCTTGCCTCTGCCTCCCCACCCCCTTTGCCAGCCCCAGCCCCAATTACCTGCATAGCGCAGGGGGGCATCCTTGTCCAAGGCGAAGAGCGGCGGGTTCAGCAGGACAGTGTTGTCGTTCTCCATGACAATGCCCTGGTACTCCGCCTCGATCCAGGGCTTGTGCTTGTTGGCTGGCCCCGCCCCAGGGGAAGGAGAGGAAATGCCCGTGAGTGGGACCCCTACTCCCAAGACAACCCTTGTGGACCCAGACACCTCACTCCCTGCCACAGCACCTTTCAGGAACAAAGGGCTGAGGACAAAAAACCAACTATACACGAACCCAAAGGTCTGTGACCTTATCCTACTACATGACAGTTTCCATGGCAACTGCCCGCCTTTGGAGCAGAGGGACACTATTTTCCCTAGGAACAATGGTTAAGGATGGAGAATCTCCCTGTCCCCTCAGTATGTGGAATTAAACCCAGGCCCTTCTCTGTGAGCTACATTCCCAGACCTTTTTATTTTTTATCTTGAGACAAGTCTCACTAAATCATTCAGTTGCCCAGGTTGGGCTCAAACTTGGGATCCTCCTGCCTCATCCTGCCAGAACACTGGGTTTACAGGTGTGCACACCACATCCAGCTGGGGTGAAGAATCTTTAGGGGCTCCAGGTGCTGGGGAATGGAGACTGGGAACTCAGGGAGCAGTGGTAAGCCCCCAAAGGCCCCGGGAAGCAAAGGGATCAATGAAGGGCAGAGCAAAGATTTGGAAGTTCACTGAGATCCTGACCATTTCTCCACCCCCGACCCCATTTCACCTCCCACTTCTCCTACAGCAGATGAAAAATCGAAAGGAAAGAAGGAAGGGTATATAGGACAGAGGGAGGGGACAATAAGGGGCAGGAACGGAGCACAGGAATCAACACCAAATGACAACCCAGCAGAGCCCTCGTCCTAAGGGATTACTGAGCTGGCCTAGAAACACAGCCAATCCCTCCCTGTTCCCACTCCCACACCCAGGAGATCAGTCACAACCAGCACAGTGCTGTCTTCTACAAGGCTTCCGAATGCCACACTCCTGACCCTACCTATGACACAGACCCAAGACTTAACCCCAATTCCAGTCCACACCACCCCTCTTCCCTTCAACCACCAGCTAAGTCAGGATGGAGGTGTGACTCGTCAGACCCCATCTCCCCACCTCCTGCCACACTCAGCTAACTCAAGTCTGTGTCTGGTCCCCAAATGCCCACTGACTCCATGGGGCTGCGGAAAAGGGGTTCCTTGGGCTCCTTGGGTTCCCTTCCCTCTCTCCCTCCCCCCAACCCCCAACCTCCTCTGCTGGTGCTGTCTGATTCCATCTTGCCCACAAGCAGGCGAAGCCCATTCATGATAGCACATCAGCTGGACAAGGGTGGGAGAGGACACATTATCAGGGGGAAACTGAGTCACCAAACCTCATCCTCAGGATCTCACAGTGAGCAAGAAATCCTGATTACCATTCTCCTCCAACCACTCCCCAGCAGACTTCCTTACCATCTGCACCTCTGCCGCTGCCCCTCTCTCACTGACGACCACCAGAACCCCTTCCCTAATGGCTGGGAGAAAGGCACACTGGGAGAAAGGCACACGATGGTGCGCAGAGGCCACACAGGAAGTGGCAGGAGGCTCAGGAGCCAGGCTGAGATACTGGGGCCAGGAGCTCCTGCCAGGCGAGGAGAGAGCAGACTGCAGGGCTGGGGCAAGGCAGGGCCAGCGCTGGGGGCCTTCTCCACAGCCCGCCTTCCAGTTCCGCTGGGTTCCTGCTCCCTGCGCCCCCTCGGGCTCCCTGCACCCCTCTCTTGGCCTCTTGGCCCCGTTTCTCCCGTGCCCTTCCTTGTCACTCATCCAGGGCTGCCTGGCTCTCTCCTCCCTGTCTTCTCACCTTTCTCCCTGCTTTTCCTTCCATCCTTCCCTCTCTGCCTCCACCTTTACCCTTTCCCATCCTCTTCGTCCCCTCCCACGCTCATATCCCTCTCTCCCCTCAAAGTCCCCTCTCCCCACTCACGAGCACCCCACACACCCACTCCTGCCCTCCCCACCTTCCTCCCTCCCACTTGCCTGGCCCCTACCCCACTGTCCTGTAGTGCCTCCCTCCCTCCCTCTGCGGGTTTCTCCCAGCCGAATTTTATCTGCTGTCTGCCTGAAAGGGCGGCTTTGTAACCCACAGCCCAGCCGGTGCAGGCAGAAGGATAGGGGTGCAGAGGGCCACACCAAAACAGACGTGTTCCGAATTGCAGCTTTTCCCCAGGATGGGAGGGAGACGGAGCAGACGGGCCTACTGTGTGTGCGCACACCCCAGGGAAAGCAGGGACCCCGGAGCGGAGGGGTGCGCAGACCCGGGCCAAGTCCTTAGAGGCCCGAGACACCCACCAGCGCCGAGAAACTAGGAGGCAGGGCAGAGAGACCCCCGGGGGGGGGGAATGGGACCGCCTAGGAGGAGAGGACCAGCGAGCACATGGGTAGAGATAAGCCAGGGGCAGGACGAGGCCCTGGGAAGGAGCCAGCTGGGAAGGAAGCAGGTTTGGGAAAAGGATGGGAAGAGGGCGGTGGGGAGGAAGGGCCACCTGTCAGGTGCCGAAGCCTGGGCACCTCCGCCAGCCCCACCCCCACGCCGCTCCCCTGACCCCACGCACTCACCTTTGTTGCCGGAGCCAGGTGGGAGCAGTGAGGCCAGCAGGAGGGACAGCAGCAGGAGGGTCATGGTGCGTGGGGGGCAGGGCCGGACCTAGCAACCGCTGTCCCCTGGGAGACTCAAACCTGCTGATTCTCCCTCGGAGGGATGCAGGGGTTCCCCCAGGAGGAGAGGGCAGGGACAATGACAGAAAGAGCCCGCTGCCCGCACTAGTCCATAGGGCAGGCCTGTCGGACGCCGGTCTGGTGGCGGAGAGGGGACCTGCTCGGCTCCTTCTCGAGCCCTCTACGGCCAGCGTCCTCTCTCTCCCTCTCTCTCTCACTCCCACCCCATCCCCTCTACTGCAGGATGACGTCAGCACCGCCAGGCGAGGATTGATGGGGCCATTGGCCAATCAGGTGACTTGGGGCGCCAGGTGCTGCAGGGGGGGGAGGGAGCCAATGGGACTGGGGAGCAGGGGCGGGAGAACGTGTTAGGGTTTTTTCCCGGGACTGCGATTTGGGGGAGAGGAACTGCGGGGGCTGAGGAGGAAGCTGGGAAGCCATGCAGGGGGTGGGAGACCGAGGGACAATGGGAGAGGGAGATGCTGGAAGCCAGGGGGTGGGGGAGGGGGACGTCCGCGGAGACCTGAGTGTGGCCAGGAGGGGCAGCACTCACAACACCCACCCCCAACCCTGCACTAGCCTCTTTTCCCAGCCCATTCCATCAGCAAGTCCCTGCTGCGTGCCTTCTGGGAACTGCGAAGTGAAACCTTCAGTCTGAACGGGAGAAATCCTCGCGTTTCCGCTCCCAGCCCAGGCGGCAAAGGAAGCCCTGAGAGGGTCAGGAGGGGACCGGGAAGGGCACTGGCACGGGGGAAGAGTGACACAGCTGTGCCTCCCCCAGGCACACAAGCCTGTCAGGACAGGTCACACAGCTGGAATGTCAGGCTGACCTCCCTACCTTCCCCTTCCCAGATTTCCCACCTTAAACCATGATGGAGCAGCCCAACAGCTTCGGAAGCCAGCCACATGTGGGTTTGAGAGAGAAGTGGGAGGGCGGGGAAAGGGCGCGCAGTCATTTCGGTGTCCTTGCACACCCCTGTGGGAGCACACATGCTAAGCACGGGCTGTGTGTGCAAGGGTGACTCAGGAGCGGGAACCCCTGGGTCCCCAGGGGAAGAGAATAAGATTTTCCAGTCCAGCGAGGCAGGCCCCTCCCGCACCCCCTCCAGACCTGCAGCAGGTTTCAGACAGCCAGTCTCACCGCCTCCCTCAGCTGCCACCTAGGACCAAGCCTGGATTGCCATTGTGGGGACCCAGTGCAGCCAGCCACCTGAAGGAACCCCGGGGCTGTCTTCACGGTGGCTCCCAGTTAACTGGCCTCTCCACCTCCTCCCTCACACCTTTCAGTATCCCTGACTCCACCCCAGGATCTCAGGATGTTGCTGGAACTCATCCCTACCCTATACAGCCACCCCTCTCAGGGTTCCCAGCCCCCCCCCCAAAATGAGCTGGAGGCCAAAAGGGACCTTGAGAAAGGCATATATGTGAGATGATTCACAGCCCCAAATCCTCTCTGGGTTCCTTCCCCAGGAAAGGCAGAGGTGAGGCTTAGCTCTGCTAAGTCCCAAACCAGTCCCAGCGAGGAAGGGACTCTTATTGCAGCAGGGCCCTAGCCCTGTAAAAGCCCTGGCCAGTGATCTTTCCGTGTGTGTGTGTGTGTGTGTGTGTGTGTGTGTGTGTGTGTGTACACCATGGGCAGGCATCAGTCAGGCCTCATCTGCCAGACAGTATCCATTCCCTTCTCACACCGCCATCTCCTACACTCACCTGCAATCTTGGGCTCCTTCTTGGCTGGCCAATTATGCCTCCCAACCTCACCGGCTACTACCGCTTTGTCTCACAGAAGAACCTGGAAGACTACCTGCAGGCCCTAAGTAATGTCCCCCCTTCCTTCCACTTCTTCCCTCTCCCTTCCCACCTCAGGGTCCCACCAAGAAGGGGTTCTGGGGTTGGATGCTGGGGAAACACTTGGGTGGGATCCATTTCTGAGCAGAAGCGTTGCTAGGAGCCAACCAGTCCTTGGGGCCAGGCCCGCCTTAGGCACCACTCACAGCCCTGAGATACTGCTTTGGGAGCGCTGGCCCGCCCTAGCCAGGCTAAGACTCAGCCCCCACAGACATCAACGTGGCACTGCGGAAGATAGTGCTGCTGCTGAAGCCTGACAAGGAGATTGAGCACCGGGGTGACCACATGGTAGTGAGGACCCTCAGCACCTTTCGAAACTATGTTATGGAATTCGAAGTGGGAGTTGAGTTCGAGGAGGACCTGAGGATCGTGGATGGACGGAAATGCCAGGTACTTTGGGGATGGGGAGTGGCTCCAAACAATGTTGCTGAACCAAAGGGGCTCTCCCAGCTACAGCCAAGGGAAGTAACCATCACAGAAAACCATGGCACCCCCAGGGTACCAGTCTGGTGGGAACAGGCTCCTTGTTCTCCATCCTCCTCCCCCACTCCTTCCTACTTTTCTCTTGTCTTTAGCCAAAGAGGCAAAACAAGCAGACTACCTACCCCAGTCCAATCAGCAAACGTTTGCTGGCCCTAAGCCTATGACACTGCAAGTCACCACAGTCTCTGTTTCCATTACTGGACATTGAACTCAGGGCCTTTACACTGCTGTATCTCCAGCTCTTTTTTTATTTTTTACTTCAAGACAGTGTCCTGTTGAGTTGCTAAACTGCCCAAGCTGAGCCCAAACTTGTGATCCTCCTGCCTCAGCCTTACAGAGTGCTGGAATTACAGACCTGCACCTCCAGACCCAGCTTCTTTTACTTAGCATCTATAACCTTACTTTCCTGCATTTTCCCCTAGTTCTTACATGGCTTTTGTTGATCCCTGGAACAGACAATAGTTTTCTTATTAATTCCTTAAATTGTAGTTTTCACCCAGTGTTTTGTCCTTACCCTTCTCTTCCTCGTCTGTACGCCCTTCTTGGGCAAACTCATCTATGTACATGCTTCCTACTGCCATCTATAAATTGCCCTTGACATTTCTTCTCCAGCAGAGCCATCTCCTGAGCTCCAGGGTGATGTTTTTAGCTGTCTGCAAAATATTTCCATCTGTGTGCCCCAAGGTCAAACCTGAGTTCATTATATTCTTGCACAAACCACTTTTGTATTTACTGTCTCTATTAATGGCAATAACCAGCGGGACCAGAAGTCATAGTTAGTGTCTCTTTTTCCTTAGTTCTGTGCTCCCAGCACACACACACACACCCCACCTTAAGAAGTCTTTACACCACAATCCTTCTGCACTGTCTAATATAGTAGCTGTTAATTACAAATGGTTATTGAACATGTGACAGGTGCCTTATCCAGTGGAAAAGTACTACAAAGATAAAAATAGAACTGGATTTTTCTATTTCTATTTCTTTTCTTCTCTTTTTCTTTTCTTCTCTTTTCGGTACTGGGGATTAAACCCAGAACCTTTACACTGAGCTATGCCTTCAATCCTTTTTTGTTTTTCTATTTTGAGACAAAATCTCAGTAAGTTGCCCAGACTGGGTTCAAACTTGTGTTTCTCCTGCCTCAGCCTCCTGGAGTGCTAGGATTATTGGCATGAGCCACCATGCCTGGCCTTGGATTTTTAAACACTATCTAAAATAGAATATAAAACATCTCAGAAATGTATATTGATCACATACTGAAATTCTAGTTTCTTACTATTTTAGGTAAAAGGAAACATACTATTAAAATTGAGTTCATCAAAATTGAGTTTCTTTTTCCTTTTCTAATAAGCTCCCAGAAATGCTTTATATCTGTAACTTGCATTTTTGGTCTGTTTTATTCCTAGTGAAATGTCACTCTTCTAAATGTTTCTCATCTGTTCCTTCCTACTCCTTCTTACTACAGCACCTTTTTCACTGGGTTCCCAAAATTGGTCCTCAACCTTAACCCTCCACCACTCTGTATATTGTAGCCACAGGGTCCATCTGTGCCTCAGTTACTTTTTCTGTCGTTGCTGAGACAAAATACCCAATGCCCAAATTTAAGGAAAGATTTATTTAGCTTACAGTTCGTGGAAGTTTCAGTCTTTACTCAACTGGCTCCAAGGCAGAGTGGCACATGGCAGAGGGCAACAGCTCATGGCAGCGGAAAACAGCAAAAGCAACAAGAACAAAAAGAGAGGAGCCAAGAGAGCAAGGCTCTTTCCCTCCCTTTTATTGTATGCATACTACCTGCCCCAGGGGCAAGTGTAGCACTAACACCCATAATCCCAGCATTGGACCATGGATCAATCAAAAATCTAGAAGCGCGCCCCAGAACTGCATGAGGAGCTGGGAGGACACGCAGACACAAACCATAACAATCTGTGCTGTAAAAGTGGCCACGTCCTCCCTGACTTAAATGAACGCTTTCGGTGACAATCTGTTCCAGACAAAGCCCACACACGCAGCAGGGCACACAGGTCAGGGGCTTGGAAACCAGCTCCTCACTGTGTTCCCACATCCAGTCTAGGTTAGAGCCCTTCAGAACAATGTGACCTTCTTTCTTCTATGTTATTTCTTTCCTCACTAAAAGTTTCCAGTTATGTATCTCCAATCTAATTAACTCCCATTTTTCTTGAAGACTTGGCTCATCCCTCCCTCCTCATTGCCATCCCAACACTCTTGTCAGGTGTCCTAGCTTCCTAGGTAGTGATCCTCCATTGGTTAAGACTAAGCTCAGCAGGCTGTCCTTAGGAGGGCTTCGCTAGTGCTGGCTGGAACGCCCAAGCTAGAGAGGTTGGTCCTTCATTCCCAGCATCCTTGGAGCTGAAAGAGGCCAATCTTTCCAATCTCTCTTCTTCCTCAAAAGTCCCTCTGGATCAGCTGGAGGCATCAGAAGACGAAGCCTCCACTGTTTGTCATCCCCCTCCCCAACTTCACCCCTGCTCCTCCCCTGCTTTCCCCAAATGTCACCATGAACAGTGGTGGCTCCTTGGAGGTCATGGGGGGGGGAGTCCTGCTGAAGCAGAGCACCTGTCCCCAAATGGAGGCTGTGGAGAAGTCAGAGTGACTGGAGAAGCATTTGGGGTGCCCCATCTCCCAGTCTTCTTCTATCTCCTCTTTAGACCATAGTGACCTGGGAGGAAGAGCAGCTGGTGTGTGTGCAGAAAGGTGAGATCCCCAACCGGGGCTGGAGACACTGGATGGAGGGAGACATGCTACATCTGGTAAGTGGAGGGGAGACACAAACAGGGGTGCCTGAGAGGGGCCTCAGCTAGGATGCATCCCCTTGACAAACCATGTGAGTCTACCACTCTACCCCGGCCCTGCCCTCACCACCCTAGCAAGGAGCCAAGGAGGGAAACAAAAGCACTTGGAAGAGGAGGGAGAGGAGGAGAAAGTGGACAGGTAGGCCTTGATTGCAAATCAGATGATGCCCATAAGTAAAAATGGAGAGGATTTTCTGGACATGGTGGCTCCCACCTGTAACGCCAGCACTCAGGAGGCTGAGGCAGAAGGATCGCAGCAGGTCTGAGGCCATCCTGGGCCACACAGTGAATTCAAGGCCAGACCCTGTCTCAAAATGTTGGGGACCACAAATTATAAATTAAGTCTAGAGGACGTCCAAGGCTATCCTTGTCCTGCTTGTAAACCAGATTGGAACGCAGAAACTCTCCACTTTCTTCTGGTCACAGCTGAAGCCCTACAGCTAGTGACACTGTGGCACTCACAGGACAAGATAAGATTTACTGAGGATGACGAAGATCTCTAAAGCAATGGAACAGCAATAGTAAACATTTCACCTGGGGAAACTACAGTTTCCTTGCTGGTCCTTGGTTCATCCTTGCAAGAATGCTTTATTCTTTTACTAGTCTACCCTTACTGTTCCTAAAATCACTCACTGCCCCTCTCCATGCACTGGCTAATAAAATAGTAGCAAGCTAGAGAGTCTTTGTCATTGCCCATCCTGAGGCACTGAGTACCCAGCCCCCCTTTTCATGCTTTACTAAATTGTCTCTGTCTCTTATTTTATCCTTCGTTGTACCCCTCATACAGGCAGTTGGGGATCTTCGCCAAGCCTCTAATATAAAAAATAAATAATTTAATTTAATTTAATTTAAAAAACAAAATGGGGGGATGGAGACAGCCACTGCACATCTCCTGGCCCAGCACCCCGTTCCTTCTCTGGGCTGAAGAGTTCAGGAACAATTCCCTATACATCAAATGGTCTAGCTGCTATTTCCTAAAGGAGTAAACAGAGGGCAAAGGCTTTGAGAAAGGAGCTCCAGCTGGGAGAACCCTCTTCCTCTCTCCTTCTCCATCCCCAGGAGCTGACAGCAAGGGATGCCCTGTGCAAGCAGGTCTTCAAGAAGGTCAGATAGCCTGGGAGAAGCCAACCCTCCAGACCTCTCTTCGTGTGCCCCCTTCCAGCCCAGACTGTGCCTGGTCATCGTCTCTGTCTCACCGCCCCCCACTTGTTAATCAGTAACTTGCAGCCCCCAGGTCAAAGTCCTTCCTCTCTCACACTCCTCTGCCCAACAGTAGCCCCTGTCCCAGGTCAAAGTCTGGCCTGGGTGTCAGAGTCAGACATAGGATGTAGAACCTGGTCTCTTCTGTTCCCTTGGCTTATTTTCCTAAGCTCTGGGTACTTTGTGGGCACTTGAGAATCTATCCTTGTGGGCCTTTGGGAAAATTGTGACTGGGTTCAAGATTTAAATGGAAGCCACTTGGAAGAGTCTGCTTATTTCCTTGCCTTTTCCTAGAGAAAATCTCAGATACTTGACAGAGGCCCCACCCTGCCAACATCAGAGGGTGTCCTGCCTATTTGATCCCTCCTTCCAACAGGAAGGGGAAAGGAATAGAACTAGGCAAGACCTTTTCCCGAGAGCTTCCAAATGGTGGCCTGGCCTCCATGGCTGTTTTGGGAAACACAGCAGCAAGAAGGCCCTCAGAGACCCAAAAGAGAAGCAGCTGGAGGACGCAAAGCCCAAGGATAAAGAGATGAGGGATCTGCAGGCATGGGGAATGGCAGGAGAAGCCCAGCAGGGGTGGCCATACGGACCTCTACTCAAGGCCAGCAAAACTGGAGCCAGAGCAAGGGGAAGAGCTAAGGACAGCAAGACCACTCCCCTAGAGTGCCTAGGAAAACAGTGCAGAGGGTGGAGCAATTCAGGGTCAGGGCCAGCTCCAGCCTCAGCCTGCTCCCTCCCTTCCAGGACATTGGTCCGTTCAGAATAAAAGTCTGGTGGGCACGTGCACAGAGAGGAGTGATCACTGTGAAGGTGGGGACAGAGGCCAGTGGAAGGGCCGGAGAGATGGACGTTGGAAAGTCCCTGGCTTTCACAGATGAACACCCTGGCCGCTTCTTCCTGCAGTGGCAAGGCCTCTACACATATGAGCAGTCCCTGGGGTTCTGGCCAAGAAGAACTAGGCTTGCACTACTGACCCTACCACACACCCTGCAATGAACTTGGAAAAGGGCTCAGAATTGGACTGAATCACTTATTCCCTGCCCGGCCTCTCCAAAGATGTCCCCAGCAGCATGGGCCATAGGCATTCTTCTTGGCAAAGCCACCCAGCGGAAGCTGCCATCCTGCCCAGTCTCCTCCCAAGGCACAGGAACATGCTCCGTGTTCTTGCCCCATTGTCCAAACCACCAAGTCACCATGGTGTCCAAGCCCTCTCAGTACACATTCCAAGGCTCCCCCCACACGACTGTCCTCTTGGGGGTCCAGGACTCTTCACTGCAGTCTTGGCTGGGCCCTGACACAAGAGCTTGTGAGCCCCCAGCGTGGCTGCCAAAGCCAAGCTACAGCAGGCTCAGTCCCTCAAAACTCTCTGCGACATAGGCATCCAGACCACCTGCAGTGCATGCCTCCGTCCTTCACTCAACCACATCCCTGCAGGAGCCAGACTCCAACAAGAGGCCCGGAGACTCCCAGGGAGGCAAGAGTCCCCGGAAGAATTGAGAGGTTCTGAAGACTGCAGCCGGCAAAGGAAGCTGGAGCTGCCGTCTCCCCTGTGGGCAGCAGGGGACGCTGCACACATTAGAGGAAGCCAGAGTTCCA
The DNA here is from genome assembly GCF_000276665.1 of Chinchilla lanigera. Classification (NCBI taxonomy): domain Eukaryota; kingdom Metazoa; phylum Chordata; class Mammalia; order Rodentia; family Chinchillidae; genus Chinchilla; species Chinchilla lanigera. The sequence continues at coordinate 4,683,643 of NW_004955413.1, read as the reverse complement.
GTTCAAAACTCTCTCTCTCTTCCACCACCTTCTTGGATGTTCATTGCACCAGACACACACACATCCCAATTCCCAACCCACACAAGATCTTTTCCCTCCTTCAAATCAGGCTCTGTTCATCATCAGAAATGAGATGGTCACCACAGGAAGAAGCATGTCAGAAGGAAAGGAAAGAAAGGGAGTGAGTAGGTCCAACTCCCAGCCTTGCCCAGGGCTCACGGAACTTGGAGTTGACTTGGTTGACCAGAGTCGTAGACCCCAGGGCTATGATTAGGAATCGAAAATGCTTACTTCCGTGTGAGATAGAAGTGTGCTCTGCTAAGCCAGCCCCACTGTTCCTTTACCACACCAGAGATCAGGATGCCTGGAGTGCAAGAAAGCTGGCCTAACAGGCCAGAAAAGACAGCTACCAGGACAGAGCAGCTCTGTGGACAGGGGTGCTCCACCTCCACCCCCACCAGAGGCCATGGAGGTCCTGGAGGATGAGATGGAGCTGACCATCCACACTCACCCTTCCAGCAAGAGCAAAGGGGCCCTGTCTCCAGCACTTTCAGGCTCACCACCCAGCCGGAGGTGAGGCTTCTACCTCCCCCTACCCCACCCCAAGCCTCACTTCTACTTTGCTTTACTCTGGCCCCTAGGAGAAGGGGGAGCCCTGGGAGCCTCTGTTCTGTACCCAGGGTGCAGTGCCCAGAGGGTCACCCATGTAGCCAAGCCATCAGGTTCACAGGTACATCACTTCCCAGAGGTTCTGCATGAACCTAAAATGACACCAACATGGGTCAGTGAGCAGGCTTTGGTGTCAAACTGCCACCTGTTATTAGCAGTATGAGTGTATTCAGGTCACCACCTTTCAGCAGATACACATGGGCCAGACACCAGAGGCAATACCAAGAGCACTTCCTTCCTCCTGGGGATTTTGTGAAGACTTCATGCCCGTTCCTCAGCAGAGTACTGGGAATGGAGTAGGCACTGACGACTGTTGATTACTCCTGCTTGTATTATTTCCGTCCTCAGTACCTGATGCCGGAAATTCTCCTGACCAGAAGCAAACCCTTGTATTCTACAGTTTAGGACAAGGCATCAAGCGCCACTACCCCTGAGGTCATGCAGTGACATATTTGTACGTATGGAGTTAAATAAACCTTTGGACTGCTAAGGCTTAAATAAATGAGACAATGGAAATTATTTCAAGGTTCTAGGAGGGACTAACTCTCTTACAGCTTTGATATTCTCTGAGTTTAGACCAAGACTTCTCTGGGCAGCCCATATTTATTTGGTTTTCAAGTAAAGGAGGAGGATACTCAGGAAAACGCAGGAATCTCGCAGGACCTTGGGAGAATTTTCCCAAGTAGTAAATTATGTCAATCAGGAGAACTACCTTATCTTTAGGTTCGTATTTATTGTAGGAGCGTGGAGCCTGCAGCTGCAGTCTCCTTGTAGTTAATTGGGGTTGGAGCCAAGTGGCCTTATCTTATCCTTTGAGGAGTCACAGCTTCACAGGCCAATACAGGCCTCAGGGTGACCAGGGACTCACAGAGGTTTACCTAGTATGAGTCCCCTGCCCATCCCAGACAAGGGGCCTAAGCTTCAGACAACTCACAAGTAAACACAGAAAGCCAATTGGATAATATTAAATCCAGCTCAGAGCCACTTTGTAGTGGTCTCCAACATGTACCAAAGCGTAAGTGATCGAGAGCAGAGAAGTGAAGCTAAAACACAGTTTTGCCTTGGCTCCAGGCTCCAGTCATCTGGGAGTGATGGGGTTGGCGGGGACTCGCTGAACACACCCAACCTCCAGAGCCAGCCTCTGCCACTGTCCCACCTGCTGTGCCCAGAGGAGGACACGTGCTGCCCACGGAGCTCCTGTGCCAGCATCAGGGAGGTGCTTCTGCTCCTGTGACAGCCACTCTTGTCTTTCAGCCAGTCCAGGAAGCTTCAAGGCAGGAGAGTGGCTCACAGTGGGACAGAAGCCCAGCCCAGCCCAGCCACTGCAGCTGCAGTCATCGAGCTGCACTCCCACACCCCTGCGATGCCTGCCTTCACCCTTCTCCTGTCCCTATCTGCAGAGTCCCCTGTCTCCTTTGCATACCACAGGGCTCTAACCTTCCCTCTCCTTGGGCCTCAGTTTGGGCCCTACTCACCTGCAGATGAATTGGCAGGTGGAGGGTCCATCTGTATAAAGGCCACTGGGCAGCTTTCTTTCATACACTGTGTACTTCCTGTTGGACTCTCTCTGGCCATATCTCTTCTCTGGTGTGCAGGGATGTGTACGTATGGTAGTGTGGCCTTGGCATTCACTGTCCTATGTGCTTGCTGGGATCCAGCATCTTCTTTTTCTTTCTTCTGCACACAGAACAATACCTGTGGCTTTTTCACTGACCCAGGCAGGTGACACAATGCAGAGCTAAAAGGACCAATGGAGGAGTCACTGTCACTGTGTGGCCCTGGACAAGTAGCCTTGGGCGAGTGGCCCTGGTCAAGTCATTTCATTACTATGCACTTTTGCTTCCTCACTCGACTGACTGACCCTGTTCTAATCCTCTGAGACTGATCTACTCTCTTGCCTTCTATACTGCCCCTTCCCTTTGCTTCCTCCCTCTCTTCCTGGCTGTCGCAGAAGAGGCCTGCTTGCTCCATATCCTTGACCCAGCTGCAAGGAAACCATTGTCATCCTTAATGTAAATGAAGCTCATCCTACTGGCCCCCAGTGGAGACAGAACCCACATGAGAAGGGGCAGCGAGATGGCAAAGGCTTCTGCCCTTGAGACTGCCCCCCAGTCCCCATACTCACTCATTTTCCTCACCACTCCTTTCTTTCTGAGTAGTACAGATGGGATAAGGTAAACTATTTGACAAGTATTTATTAAAGTCTTGGAAAAAACAAAAGGGAATTAGAGCAGAAAAAAATAAACAACTTGATTATTACAAATACAACCTCCTCCAGGAACTTATTGTCCAAGGAAGGGATGATGCATGACAGAGAAAAATTGCCCTGCTGTCAGCAAGACAAGTGCATGCACAATGTGCTTAAAGTCCTTTACTAAAGGACTTTGCTACACGATGGAAGTCCACACAAAGCCCACTGACCGTCCAGCCTCAGAACTTGCTCCTGTGACAGTCTGCTGGTGTGGAGCCTTGCGTAATCCTCAGAGTGTACCTGTGGCTCAGTTGTCCTGAGATGAAAGTAGTATTCTGCCTCGGACTTTTCTTTCTTGCACATTGTTTTAGTTACTTCCTTATTGTCGGAACAAAATACCTAACACTCACACATTAATGAAAGAAAGGTTTATTTTAGCTCACAGTACATAGAGATTTCAACCTATAGTTGGCTGGATCCAAGCCAGGGTGGCATGGCAGAGGGTCATCACAGAGGAGAAACAGTCCATAGCAAGGCAGGCAGGAGGCAGCAAGCACTAAGCCTTCCTTTCCCTTTTTATTCCATCCAGGCTGCAAACCTATTTGTTGGTGCCACCCACCCCGAGGGTGGACCTCCCCATCATCTACACTTAGAACCATGCTAAACCAATCAGTGGACTAATCCAGTTATCACATACCTTTGATCTATATTCACACATCCATGAGCCAACCACTTCCCACAAGCCACACCTATGAGCAGATGAGGGTTGGGGGCGGAATTTAGATATAAGCCATAACATTCATTCTCTTTCTCTCTTTCTCTCTCTCTTCCTCTCTCTCTTCTTTTTTTTTTTTTTTTTTTTTTTTTTTTTTTTAGTGTACCCTTCACACTGAGCTACATTCTCAGATCCCTTTTTATTTTCATTTTGATACAAGGTGTCACTAAACTGATAAGTTGCCCACGCTGAGTTCCAGCTTGGAATCCTCCTGCCTCAGTCTCCCAAAGTGTCAGGATTACAGGCATGTGCCACCACACACAGCTTCATCTCTCCTTTTCAACAGTTTCTTAGGTCTATTTAATCCTTTGCTAGCCTCCAAAACCTGTCTCCTCTAGTGTCTGACTTCCTATAGACCATGCTTTGATCTGTACAGTCCTCTACCAGATGGGGATGGACAGAGGTACCCTTCAGATCTTAAAGTAGGGGACAGGGTCAGAGCCCCCAAGCGTACTTTGGATTCTAAATACCAGACCCAGCAAAAATAATATCCTGCTAATTAACCTTCTGCATTTATTATACTAAGATAATGTGTTATGTGTTATGGTTTGTGTCTAGAGGTCTCCCCAAAGCCTCATCTGGCCATAAGGCTTTTTCAGAGGTGGCTGAATCTAGAGTGTATGGTGCTGGGATTAAGAGTGTATGATTAGTAAATCAATCTGCTGGTTGGTTTGGCATAGTTCTGGCTAGAACCAAGGGTGTGAGTGCTACACCCACCCTTGGGCAGGGAGCCTGCATACAATGTAGGAACAGAAAGAGTCCCGCCTCCCCTTTCCCTGGCCACTTCTGCTGTCTTCTGCTGCCACGAACGGTCCCCCCCCCTTGCCTTGTGCCACCTGCCTTGGAGCCAGCTGATTACGGACTGAAAGCTGTGAGCCAGATAATCCTTTCCCCTTCAACTCTGGATGTCAGGTATTTGGTCTCAGCAACAGAAAAGTAACTAAGAAAATCTGCTTCTGTGACAACCATTCTCCAAGATGCTCCAGGGCTCCTCGCTTTGGAATTCCCACTCCAGGCCCCTGCCTTGCTTTCTATCTTGGGACACTCATGTGTCCTATAAAGAGGGCCATGTGGTTCTTCCACTAGCCACTGGCATGTACCATCCTGAGGGCAGACCACAGCCCTGGCCACACCTCCACTGAAACCCCAAGACAGACCCAAGCTAATATCACCCAATCCCTTCTGGGTTCCTGGTACTTGGAAGCTGTGTGAAATAACACATATATAACTGGGGGTGGTGGCACACACCTGTAATCCCAGCACTTGGGAGGCTGAGGCAAAGGATTGCTGTGAGTTCAAAGCCAACCCGGGCTACAAAGTGAGTTGAAGTCAGCCTGAGCTTCATAGTGAGACCCTGTCTCAGAAAGACAAAAAAAAAAAAGAAAAAAAGAACACATGTATGTTGTTTTTAATTGCTGCTAAGTATGGGGTAATTTGTTTTTTGGCTTTTTTTTTTTTTGGTACCTGGAATTGAACTTAGGACCTCATTTCCAGGCAGGCACTGTGCCACTGAGCTACATCCCCAGCCAATTTGTTATTAAGAAATAACTAATACGTTGTCCCAACCTTGAATTTCACTATAAGTGAATTTCACCACCACTGGTAGTCTGGTACTTAGAATCCAAAGTATGTTTGGGGGCTCTGTCCCTGTCCCCTACTTTATTTGTATTTTGTTCCAACAATAAGGAAGTAGGGGACAGGTGAATTTCACCACCATCCTAGCACCGTGGCTTCAATATTTGCCACACTAGGAAAAACAAATAGGGGAGAGATGTGACTTGGGGCAGTAAAGACATATTCAAATACAAAAACATGGTCCATGCTCTCCAAACTCCCACCCCAACCAGCAGCCCAGACTCCAGCTGAACACTGGCACCAGAACTCAGGTCTCAGCTTCACCCCTCTAGGGGTCTACGGAGAGCAAAGGTCAAAACTGCGTGAGAACTCATGGCTCCCCCAGGTCATTGCTAAGAGGAATCTCCAGCCCCTCAGGTGGTCCCTCATCCTGGACACAGGTGTGTGGCCTCATTTGGTGGCTTCAGTAGGACAAGTGCATCAGAGTGGAGCTCAGTAGGGCTCGCATCACCAGAGAGAGGGACAGACATCTCAGATGGGGCGAGGAGCTGGGAACAACAGCAGAACACAGAGCAGCAGGGTCCAAGGTGCCGATCAGTGAAGGAACCGACAAGCCAGTTACAGCCCCCCCAGAGGAGGGAGTCCTTGGCTACTCCCTATCCTTAGGGGCCAGTGAGGTGATGCTAGAGCCAAAGGACCCTCTGCTGAAAAGAGAGTGACTGAGATGGGGGGAGGCAGATGGAGAAGTCTTATGCCATCCGGGTATGCAGATCTGATGCCTGGAAGGAGGAGGGTTCTGAGTTGGCTGTTGAATGTCTCCCACCCATGTAGTAAAATCTCTGTCCCCAGCTTGACACCATGGGGAGGTGATGAAACCTTCCAGAGGTGAGTGGTGGGAAGAATTCAAGTCATAAGAGGCTCTTGAAGGAGACGGTGGGACACAAACTGTTTCCTCTTTCTCTTTCATTTCCTGGCCATGAGGTACATAGCTCTGCTCCACCACACACACCTATCATGATGCGGTACCTCCTCACATGCTCCAAAGTAATGGGGCCAACCAGCCATGGACTGAAACGTCTGACACTGTAAGCCAAAATAAAGCTTTTCTCTTTATAAGTCGATGATTTCCAGTATTTGTTATGGAGGCCGCAAGCCAACTGACCTACCAAGGAAGGTGTTGTCAAAGCCCTGTGCCATGATGCTGTCCCCTATGGAAACAAGGGGTAACCCCCAGGCCTGCCAAGTGGGAATAGCCACAGTCACCCAGGAGGAACAGAGCATCTACAGGCTCAGACCTGCCACCTGCCAGAGACCTGGCAGGAGATGATACCCTCCACTAGGGATCAGTGGGTTATCCCAAGGGCAGAATCCATTCTCAGGGATGCTCTGTCCAACACAAGGAGCCGGGTTTCTTGGCAATGGAGAACTCTCACTAGAGAACAGCAAATAGAGCAGGGCACATTCAGACCATCTGCCTTCAGTGCAAATCCAGCTCCTGGATGCATCTGTCTACCACCTGCTGCTTCTCACCTTCCCTCAACACCAACCCCAATCCCTGGTGCTCAGTTCTCTTCTCTGCCGGCTCCGAGAACCTACCCTACAGACACAGGTGGTGCCTATATGTGGCAGGCACTGCGCTCAGTCCTGGGGTGCTGCAACCTGAGGATAAAGTCCCTCCCTCAGGGGGCTCACAGTGCCGTGGGAAACACAGACACGTAGATAGGTGGTGATCATGCTTCAAGACATGTGAGTGTCCAAAAGCACAGGGAAAGCAGTCCAACCCTGAATCGGGGAGGGCTTCCCAGAGGAGGAGACGTGCAGGTGGGAAACAGTGGTAGTGGCAACGTCTGTGGCATGATTACCACAGGCCAAGACTCTACTCCGAGTCTCGTGTTACTGTCCCCATTTTACAGGGAAGGAATCAAAGGAACAGAGAGTTTCCACAGCTTATGAAAATTATATGGAAAATAAAAGAGAAATGTGGGGTTTGGACATTAGATTGGAGCTTATGAAAATTATATGGAAAATAAAAGAGAAATGTGGGGTTTGGACATCAGATTGGAGCTGATTCTTGCTTAGGCTAGGGCTTCTCAACCTTGAGCCAGACATTTGTTGTGGGCGGTGCTGGCATGTGACTTGTGGCCTCTGTCCACTAGATGGCAGTAGCAACCCCCACTTGTAAGAAACAAAAGCAAAACTCCAGATAGTGTCAGACATTCTTGAGGACAAAATTGCTCCTGATTGGAGAACTACTGACCTAACCATTTTGCTGTTTTGCCTTTCTCAGCATGTAATGAGATTTTCTATTTGCCAAATACCCTCACCTAAGTAATTTCAGTTATAACTCAATATACTCCTAAGGACACCCCTGCCCTGAGGGTTCCATCGCCCGCCGGTGCTCAGTGACACCGGGCAGTTAGTTATTCGAGTCAGCCGTAGTCACAAAGCTCCTAAGTGGCAATACCTGGCTTTGAGCCTGGTGAGCACTGCAGAGCACATGCATTTCACCACCGCGCTATGCTACTGTTTGGTCTCCAGTGTCTGAAGAACCTGGTACTGCCCAGAGAGCCACAAGTGCAAATCCAAGACCTGTGTGGGACACCACGAGATCATCAGCATGGCAGGAACCCAGGCTCATGGCACAAGAGGGCAGAGTGGGGTAGAAAGGAGATCAGAGTCTATCACAAAAGGAGACACTGCCGTGGTCCGTGGGTGGCTCTGGTGCCATCTTGTGGACCAGAGGGTGCAGTCCTTGGAAAGTTTTTAGCAAAGAGGGGCAGGATCCCTTGATACGGGGACAGATGCTGGTGGGGTAGGAAGAGTGGGCCTGAGAGCCAAGACTTGTGGCTGAGACCACTGTGGGCTGCTTTATCCCCTGCCTGACTGTCCAGAGCCTATGGAAGTCAAGGGCTTAAGGCACAAGGGTTAGAAAACATGCAGAATGAGACCAAACTTCATCGAGGTCACCCATGTCCCCTACACCTGTATTCTAGAAAGAAGCCCCAGTCTCCAGGGAGCTGACTCAGGCCCCTCCGCCCCTGCTGCTGCCCTTCCTGCCCTGGTAGAATCCCCCAAGGGGCCCAGGCCGGGACAGGGCATCTACAGGCAGGGAAGCCAGGGAAGGGAATGGCCGGTGTCATGCCAGCCCCTCAGCCCAGGGCCTCCTGTGGCTGCTGAGATCACAAGAGAGCAAATCTCTAAATGAGGGCTGTGGAGAAGCCTCCCAGCCAGGAACACCTGGGCCCGTCTATGGGGCCGTTCCCCCCACAGGACAGCAGGTAGCAGCACCAACAGGATTTTGAAAAGAAAACCAAAAGTAAAAGCCCAAACCTGAAGTGTGTTTGTGCACTTCTGCCCTCACACCCACGTGCTCTCTGTGGTTGCCCTCCAGCTCCCGCCTCTGCCCTTTGCCCCTCTACAGTTAATGAAAAACAAAATTTGGTGGCCCCAGATATAAACTTGGAGGGGCGAGACTAGAGGAGGAGATGGAGACCGAGGGATGGAAATGTTTTTATTCCTGGCCCCTGGAGTGCCCTGTCCTGGCTCACACAGCATGAGAGGATCCACACCCAGCTTAAGCCTGTGCCCGAGGAAAAACGTTCTTGCTTAATCACACACTGAAGATGCCCCAGAGCCAGGGTCTCCCATCATTTTTAAGATCTTCCACTCTTGCCCAATTTAGAAAGAAGCATCAGTCACAATTATAATTGTAAATACACTTATTTTTTAACCACTGAAGTGACTTAATAATATTACAGAAATTTTAGTAAGCATCCTTTAAATGATCCATAACCCTGTAGTCTTAAATTTGTCTTAAAGATGTTTTCTATGTTTGTGAACAGTGTAATTAATAATTCTATAGCTTACTTCCTTTACTTAGCGTGCCAAGCATCTTAGTTCTTGCATCTATATTTGGAGGCTTCAACACAGACCAGATGTGACTTTAGCACTCACATTTGGGTACAGGAAGGGGAGTCAAAAGACATGATTGACACATTTGAATAAGGTGACTGACTTTCCTGGTTTGCTGGGGCTAAACCAGTTTAGTAGAAAGGTCCACAACCCAGGAAACCCATCAGCCCGAGACAAACCTGGGTGATTTCTAATTGTACACCCTATTAGAAACAAGTTCCCCCGACCAAATTAAACCAGTCTAGATTTCAGAAGTCTGCTCTAACCTACACACTGTCCTTTGGCTATGCCTCTTTGCCTCCCTTACCCTGTGGCTGGTCTAGGGCAGCAGATTTCCAACTTTAAACCCTCAAAAGTGGTTGAGACTGCTGAGGAGATTTTGCTGCTATAAATTGTACCTATTAATAGTCACTGTATTGGAAATTACAAGGGAAAATGTGAAACACAAAAATACACAATATACGTTCCAGTTGTTATCAGGGAATGAGTCAGCACACATCACACAGCCTCGGCTTTGCTCCATCGTAAAGTCATGAGGGAGAGAAAAGCAAACATCTTAGCATTCTTGTGAAAACCATTTTGACCTCACAGTTCCCCCCACAAAGGGTCTTCGGGGCCTCCAGGGCATCCCAGGCCTCACGTGGAAAGCCATCGCTCCGCAGAGAGCACCCCTCTAAGAATCTCAGGGGACCCTGCACCTCCGAGAGCCCACACTGACCATTTCAGGTAATGGTGGGATTCCACCTTTAGCCTTCCGCTCGAGTTCTCCTATAAATTACACCTGTATGTGTTCTAAACCCCACAATAGAGTTATGATTTTTGAATATACATATATATTTTTACCTTGCTTCTTTCTTTCTTTTTTTC
>NW_004955413.1:4664125-4673545 GCF_000276665.1 Chinchilla lanigera | reverse complement strand
TGATCCTCCAACCTCAGCTTCCCGAGTGCTGGGATTACAGGCGTGCACCACCATGCCTGGCCCTTTGTTATATGTATTTTAACATTACGGAAAAAATCTATTCCACATTTACCTCTCAATTTGCCTCATTTCTCTTTATTCTGTCTCTTTATTCTCTTCCATCTGGTTTGATGGCCCTTCAGCCGAAGAACCTTCTTAAGCATTTCTGAAACACTGATGACAAAGTCTCTGTGTTCTCTTTTCTTTCATCTTCATTCCAGCAGAATCTCTCACTGGAAAAGCAGTTCAGAGTGGGCGATTTCTTTCAGCATTTTAAAGATGTTCCACTGTCTTCTGGTTGTGTTGTTTGTGCTGAGAAGACGGTGAACATGGTTCTCTGTGTGCAGTCTGCCCTTTTCTCTGGCTGTTCTCAAAATCTTCTCTTTATCTTTGGTTTTCAGCAGTTTGCCCATGATGTGATGCTGTGTGCTTTTTATCTCTTATCTTCAGTTCTGCTTTGGATTTACTGGGGTTCTTGAATCTGAAACTACATGTCTCACAGTGGCCACATGGCCACTGTCTTGAATACAGTATGTCTTCATTCTCTCTCTCTGCCTCTTCCTCTGACACTCCAAGAACACATATATTCCAGCTTTTTGTGTTGTCCCACAGGACCTTGAGTTTCTGCTCATTTTTTTAAAATGCTTTCTTCAGTCAAGCGTGGGGTGCACACCTGTAATCTCAGTGTTCAGGAAGCTGAGGCAGAAGGATTGGGAGTTCAAGCCAGCCTAGACTATCAAAAAAAAAAACAAAACCTGAAAAAAATGTTTTCCTCTATTCTTCAGATAGGATCATTGCTATTTATCTGTCTTCAAGTTCAGTGACTTTTCTTTTGGCCACTTCCATTCTCTTATTAAGCCCTTCTAGTGAATTCTTTTATCATATGCTCCATTCCTTAGTTCTATGATTTAAATTTGATTATTAAACTTCTTGTTTTTCTGTTTATGGTCCCTATATTTTTTCCATATGAGCATATTTTTCTTTCTTTTTATTGTTATTGTTTGAGACAGAGTCTCACTATATAGATCAGGCTGGCCTAGAACTCACTATACAGCCCAGGCTAGCCTTGAACTCCTAGCAATCCTCCTGCCTCAGCTTCCTGAGTGTGGTGGCTAAAGGTGTGTGTGACAACATCCAACTTCTTTGCTTCTTTATGTGTTAAACTCCTGTTGTACTGACTCAGACATCTGGGCCATTTTGGAGGATGGTTTCTGGTATATTTTCTCATGAACACGGTTTTTTTTCCTCCATATTTTGAGTAACTTTGGATCATATCCTGGATATGGTATGTCTTAGTGCATTTTCTGTTGCTATAACAAAATACAGAAGTCTGGATAATTTACAAAGAAAGGAATGCATTTCTTCTGTCCTGCAGGTTGGGAAAGACCTCTGGCGGGGGCTTTCTTACACTACCATATATGGCCAAGGGATCACATCATGGAGCAAAGCAAGAGTGACACCTCAGTTCCTTCCTCTTATGAACCCACAGTATCATCATGGGGGCCCTGCCTTCACATCCTCCCTTCACCCCAATTAGCTCCCAAAGGCCCCACCTCCAAAGGCCATTAACACATAAATTTGGGGATTAAGTGTCCAACACATGAACTTTTGGGGACCACACACTCACCATAGCATAGTGGTTGATACTTTAAAAAAAAAAAGCTATAGGAGGCTGGGCATGATGACATACCTATAATCCTAGCACTCTGGAGGTTGAGGCAGGACAAATGCTGCGAGTTTGAGGTCAGCCTGGGCTGCAAAGTGAGTTGAAGACCAGCCTGAACTTTATAGCTAGACCTTGTCTCAAAAAGAAAAAGAAAAAAAAAAAAAACATAAACAAGTAAAAAAAAGAAAAGTACAGGTACAAGTTCTATGACGTTCTTCCAAAGAATGATTTTTTTTCAAGTAGCCAGTTAATTTAGCTGAGCTTAAACTACAAGCCTATGCTTTAGAAAAGCAAGGGCTCAAACATTAACTTCAGATTCTTCCAGTCTCTGCCAGTCTTCTTGGAATCTGTCACACATGTGCATTGTTTTTGGGGATAAATGCAGAAATATCTGGTCTGGTTAAGTAGCTTCCAGCTTCACACAGTGAGAGAAAGCCTCACCTGCAAGGCTTAGAGCTCAGGGAGTGGTTCAGGGGCCTGGAGCTGCAGCCTCACAGCCTCTCCTAGCACCTACTTATGGCCCCGCACAGATGAAGGTGAGCAGAAGCCTCAGTGATGATGGATTCAGGAAGGAGACCTGGCTCAGCCCTCCCCACAACTCCAGGGCCCTTGTCAATAACTTCTCATCCTCCCTTCCTCCGTGCTCCCAGATGTGGACAAGTGTGCCAGCCCCTCGACAGCCCATGTCTGCACCTATGTCCACTGCTTCTCCTGCCCCGGCTAGAAACTACAGAGCAACAGCCACTTCTTGCATTGCGAATAGCTGGAGACAGGGACAGGGAGCCAGTGCTATGAACAGGGCAGGAGCCTCACTGCCCACCCCAACCCACAGGACCTGCAGTCACCAGCTGTACACACAGCCCTCGGGCTCCTTCTCCAGTTCCACGTTCCTGGCGGCAGTCTTACCCAACAACAGGGACCGCCACATCCAGGCCCTGGACTGTACCATGACCTTGAGCCTGCAGGACAAGGAGCCTCCAGAGGTTGTAGAGGGTTCACAAGACTCCCAGCTACTCGTGGTGAGGACCGAGAGAAAGGGAAGGCCCAAGTTCCTACAACTTCATGTCCTGGGAGAGGTTGGCTGGATATACAAATGAGTGGGAAAGACAGGGAAGGAGCCCACTCACAAGGATCCACCAAACCACCTATGACACAGGCACACAGTAAAAGTCAGGTTTTTAAAAATCAGTTTTAAATGGTACAAAAGCGTTAAGTACAAAGGGCCTTCAAGGTGTGGGAGATACCGTGCGCCTCTCCCTCCAAGCTTCGGCCAGCTATTCCTGTGTTGGGCAGCAGATGGCGCGCAACCTGGAAAGTTAGGAGAAGGAAACTGGAGAGTTGCTTAACTTATTTCCAGTAACTTCTCCCTCCTCCCCACCGGGCCTTCCCCAGCCCCACCTCCTGTTCCCGGCCTGGGCCAAGTCCTCTACAAGTTCCAGATGTCGGGTTCCAGATGTCTGGTCTCAGAGTGGGGGAACTACCTGGAGAAACCTCCCTCCTCAAGCTGCCCATGCAAGATGTGAGTGTGCCCAGAAGGCTGAGAGGAGAAGGGTGGGTACAGGAGGGGGCAGAACACAGTATCTGTCTGTGTACACACACACACACACACACACACACACACACACACACACACACACACACACCAGCTGCTCCAGAATGATCTGGAATTCTCCTGTGACGTCTGGCTGCCTTCTCCCTGGTCTGGGAGAGGAAACAGCTCAGTGCCTCTCCCCTGAGCCCTCCTTGCCCCCTGGGGTGCCAGGGCAGTGTTGGGTGGGTGGAGCAGGAGGCAGCCCTCTCGTCTGGATGAGACTGTCTGGGGAGAGGCACAGTGGTGATGCCTTCAGAAGGTGAGACGCTCATAGTCCCAGGCCCAAGACGGGCAGGAGCCCATAAGGACTGAGGAGAACAGGAAATGAGGAAGTGGACAGGAAGTCCCAGACCCCTGCCTTTGACGGGCCTCTCAATCACCATCTTGTCCGCCCTGCTCACAGGTGCTGGCTGCTGCTCTGTGGAATCCTCCAGGCTTGCCCCACACTGGGCTCCGTGCTGCTGGCCAGGCGGCTACCCCAGCAGCTGACGTCTCCTGGGTACCCAGAGCCCTATCCCAGAGGCCGGGAGAGCAGCACCAGCATTGTGGCAACAGAGGGCTTTGCTGTGAGGCTGGTCTTCCAGGACTTCGACCTGGAGCCATCCCAGGACTGTGAAGGGGACTCTGTCACAGTGAGCTGGGGTCCTGCAGAGGTGCTGGGGAGGTCCTGAATCACCCATCTAGAGGAGCGATAAACAGCCCACATCAGGGCCCTGGGACCCAGCTTCCTTGGGGGGGTGACAGTCTGCCCAGTACACAGCCTCCCTCAGGCACCTCTGCCCACCCCATGCCATCTGGACCCCACAAAGCAAGGGAGAGGGTGCAGAACAGGCCCTGTGCTTTGAAGACCTGCAACAGAACACACAAATACTGTAGATCTATAGAGTATAAAAGGTCAGGGGTACACACATCAGGTTTGTTGAGTGCCTGATTTGTCCAGTTAAGAAGCTGCGCACAGATAATAGCAGATTAAGTACCAATTTAAGACCAGGTTTACCTCAAAAGAGATGCCATAAAACTCCTTATGGGGTGGAGCATACCAATAATCCCAGCACTCTGGGAGGCTGAGGCAGAAGGATCACAAATTCAAGCCACCTCTGGGTAATTTAGTAACTTATTCTATCCTTTGATTCTGGAAACAGCTTGCATTATTTCTTTAATAATTCCCCAATGTCTGCTTTCTTTATTTTCTCTTCCTGAAGTTATAATTCAACTATTGTAGGGTCTCAGTCTTTGCAGAAGGTCCTATTGCTTCACTAACGTTGGACACAGAAAGCCACCCATTAAAGTGGAAGGTGTTGGGATAAGTTGTAGGGAAGGCAGAGAAGCCGGAGGGGAGGCACTGAATCTGTAGTTCTTTGATTGGAAGCCGTGGTGCTAGAAGCATCATGTTGCGCATCTGAGACTTGGCAATGAGCAAAGCAGACATAGGCTCTGTCTTCTTAAGCCTTACACCGCAGAGACTATTGCAGGAACCCTGGATTCCCCAGGAGCTTCTTGAAACAAGGAAAATAGGATGGGTGTTACACAGTAATTGTAGAAGACTAGAGATGTTTGAACATGTGGTCATTCTAGAAGAAACTTGGGAGTCAGTATAAAAACAAAAGCTACTTGAGGAAGACACCAGCAGAGGTGGCTGCTGAGTGCCTGAGGGGTGCAGACTTTCTAGACGGGGCAGTGGTCATGGACAGACATAACCCTGTGACCACAAAGTGCAGGCTCATCTCACACCTGCCTGTGCCTGTCTACTGCTCCCTCTTCCAGATCTCCGGCAGTGGGATGCTTCCAAGCAGGCTCTGTGGTCCACAGGGCTCCCCTCGGGACAGCCCTCCTGGTCAGAAAGAGTTCGTGTCCTCTGGGAGGAGTTTGCAGCTGACCTTCCGAGCACACGATTCCTCCCAGGAGCTGCCCACCCACCTCCACAAGGGCTTCCTGGCTGTCTACCAAGCTGTGGGTGAGTGTCTCACCTGGGGGTGCAGGGAAGGAGTGTCTGTCCCCAGCCATGAAGCCTCCCATCTTAAAAACCACAAACGGAAGCTCTAGCTTGGGCTGGGGGCACAGGAAGCCCTGGGCTGACCCAGCTGACTGCTGGCGAACAGCCCTGTTCAAGGGCAGCCATTGCTCCTTGATGCTTAACTGCTCCAGGATGATGTACAGGCCCAGTGTTTGCAATCGAGAGAGGTCAAAAAAGGACTGAGGAGGTAGCTCAGTGGTAGAGCCCTTGCCTAACTTGTATGAAGCCCTGGGTTCCAGCCCTCAGGGAAAGGGTGCACCATAACAATACTAACAGGGAGGGAGGAAGGAAGGGAGGAGGGATAGATGACACGTGCTAGAAAGGGGGGGTATTTTGAGGTGGATTAATGGCAATGTGCCTTTAACCACAATACATTTTTATAGTTCAAATATTCACTGTATATTTTGATTACTTCTTGTACTTAGCTGAT
Organism: Chinchilla lanigera; assembly: GCF_000276665.1. NCBI lineage: Eukaryota > Metazoa > Chordata > Mammalia > Rodentia > Chinchillidae > Chinchilla > Chinchilla lanigera. The sequence goes on along the minus strand of NW_004955413.1, from coordinate 4,667,805 downwards.
TTCCCATCAACAGATATTTTGCTGCCAAACAATGCTGCTGTGGATATCTTTGCACATATGTCTGAGAATATTCTTAGAAATGGAAATTCTAGGTTTAGAAATCTTTACCTTTTTCATTGTGATTACTGCTGAATTTCTCACCAAAACGTTTTTCACTAATTTACACTCCCTCCCACAAACCACATGTGGAAGTACCTGTTTCCCCATCCTCTGCAAGTCAGTTATTTTCAAACTCGAAGTGCTGACAGTCTGAATGGTGAAAACTTCTTCAATTGTTTTGTTTTGTTTTTAAATTTCTGTGCAGGTCAAATTAAGTAGAACCTGCCACTTTGCAAATCTGCAGGAAGTTCTAATGACTACTGTTCCCTACAGCTCTGAGCTGCGAGCCCCTCAGCCAGCGCAGTGGGGTCTCTGAGGGCACCTTCACACCTGGAGCCATGCCCTCGGAGACCCAGACCTACTGCCAGGAGCCCTATTACCAGGCGACACCTGCTGGTAAGTCCCCCATGCAGGAAAGAGGTTCCAGTGCTTGGGCCCTCTGAGCACTTACTGTGTTAGCCCAACGCCCTGCAACTGTGAGCTTGCTCTATGCTCCCCTCATTTTGCTCCTAGGGACCCTCAGCTACCCAGTCCAGGGGACCTGGGCAGACAGACAGGACCGGCAGGAACATCCTCAGTGTGTGCCTGGTAAGTAGTTTCCTACCTGGTGCAATTCTGAGGGCCATGTCCCCAGCAAGCTGCCTCTGGAACGGGATGTACAGACACCGGGGCTGCAAGCGAGCGTCGGGTAGGAAGGAGAGATGAGCAGAGAGGGGAGCTCCCTCTTGTTTTTCCAACATTAAAATATGTCTGAGGGGCGTAATCAGATGGTCAAGTGAAGCAGGAAGGAGAGAAGAGTTAAAGTAACAGAAGACTTTTTGTATGTTATATTTTAAGGACACACGGGGCTCTCAGACTGCCCAAAACCTCTGCTTCCGGTTGCCACAGTGGCAGACATTCTGCTTTCTTTGCGGAGTGGGGATGTGGGCTGAGGATTGGACCCGGGGGCCTCTAACATGCTAGACAAACTCTCAAGAGTGAGCTACGCCTTAGCCCTCTACCCTAAAATGTTTTTATTCAGGTAAGACTAACCATTTTAACCACGTTAAAGTGTACAATTCAGAGAATGTTAGTGTTTTAACAGTGCTGTAGAAACACTACCACTAATTTCAGAACAGATCCACCATCCTGCCCCTAAAATTCCTTGATCTCCAACTCCATCCTCCCCCATCCCTTGGCTACCATTAATCTACTTTCTGTGTCTATGGACTTGCCTGATCTGCACATTTCACACAAATGGAATCATACAATATGTGACCTTTGTGCCTGACTTCTTTCGTATAACACAACGTTTGCAAGGTTCACCAGAGTTAGAGCAGGTAGCAGTACTTCAGTCCTTTCACGGCTTAGTAATACCCCTGTTTGTACGTATATGCCGCACTTTGTGTAGCCATTCATCAATGGACATTTTGGTTGTTTTCACTTTTTGCCTACATATTATGAATAATACTGATCTGAGCATTTTTATATAAGTTTTTGTGTACACATATGTTTCCAAATCTCTTGGTTATATAATCAGAAGTGGAATTGCTGACTCACATGGTAATTCTGTGTTTAACATTTTGCAGAACCACCAAATTATATTTCCGTAGCAGTAGCGCCATTTTGCATTTCACCAGCAATATGACGGTGCAAGTCCATCATGTTTGAAGACCACTTTTTGTTTTGTTTTTGATTTTGCAGTACTAGGGATCAAACCCATGGGCCTTCACACGGAGCTACATCCCAACCCTTTTTTATATTTTTAATTTTGAGAAAGGGTCTCATTCTCTCACTAAGTCGCCCAGGCTGAGCTTGAACTTGCAGTCCTCCTGCCTCAGCCTCTCAGGTGCTGGAATTACATATGGGCTTTGCCTTCCTAACCCACTCAGATCAGCAGAGATCTCCAAGGGCAGCCAGAAAGCTCCAGGTTCCAGGGGTGTCTTGGAGGGAGGGTGGTGTGGGAAATGCTAAAAGTGAGGATGGGATACCAAACAAAGAGCCACCAATGACAAACTGCCTACCACAGGATGTGGCCTGGGGATGGCCCCACCAAGAGTCTAGGGGTGGCCAAAGGGGCATGAGGGGGAGACCCGCACAGCCAGCCCCAACTGTGTGCTCATTCGGGCCCCACCCCGAAGCCTGCTGCCCTGAGCCTCCGGCAGGACGTGTGCCCAGTCATGTCAGAGATGATCCACTGCCCACATCGGCTCCTGGGTCTACACTTGTGGGCCTGGGTCATGTAAGGGCCCAGCCCCATACAGAGCCACACTGGCACCTCCTCCTGCAGCCTGTAGTCTAATCAGCGTGCCTCCAAGCAGATGCTGAGTGTTCACTCCTCTGTCCTCTCTCTCAGTGTGTGGACGGCCAGTCACGCCTCTTGCCCAGCACCCAGAGACCCTCGGCCCTTCCAGAGCTCCTCTGGGCAGCTTCCCCTGGCAAGCCTTCACTGTCATCCATGGCCGCGGGGGCGGGGCCCTTCTGGGCGACAGGTGGATCCTCACTGCTGCCCACACCATCTACCCCAAGGACAGCGCCTCTCTCGGGAAGAACCAGAGTGTGGATGTGTTCCTGGGCCACACGCACATAGATGAGATGCTGCAACTGGGAAACTATCCCGTCCGCCGGGTCGTGGTGCACCCGGACTACCGCCAGCATGAGTCCCACAACTTTGATGGGGACATCGCTCTCCTGGAGCTGCAGCACAGCGTTCCCCTGGGCCCCCACCTCCTCCCAGTGTGCCTGCCGGACACTGAGGCATTCTACCGCAGCGGCCTGTGGGGCTATGTCAGCGGCTTTGGTGTGGAGATGGGCTGGATTACCACAGAGCTGAAATACTCCAGGCTGCCGGTGGCCCCCAGGGAGGCCTGCGAGGCCTGGCTCCGGGAGAGGGAGCGGACTGAGGTGTTTTCTGACAACATGTTCTGTGTGGAGGATAAGATGCAGACCAGCAGTGTCTGCCAGGGGGACAGTGGTAGCGTCTATGTGGTGTGGGACGGTCACGCCCACCGCTGGGTAGCCACAGGCATCGTGTCCTGGGGTGTCGGGTGTGGCAAGGGGTATGGCTTCTACACCAAAGTGCTCAACTACGTGGGCTGGATCAAGGAAGTGATGGGTGGCAGGGACTGAACAGGGGCTCATGGGCAGGCGCCGACCAGCACGTAGACACCGGGTCCAGAGGGTTGGGAGTGAAGGGTGAGCCCTTCAAGTCCCTGCGGTGGCCAGGCACCAAGTGGAGAAACCCTCCTCCCTTCTGCTGAGTAGAAAGTGGCATCTGACAGCCCTATCCTTCCCCTCTGCCTTCAAGTGTGTTTGCAACAGGGAAGCGCTGCCCATCTAGGCAGCTGTCACTGCAGTCTCGCATCCCCTCCCACAGCGCACCTGTCAACACAGCCTTTCTGTTCTTACCTGTGGAAGAGGTGCCTTCTCACCCCCTATCCAGGTGATGTGTGGAGGAAAGGGTCTTCATGGCATTTCGTTTCTGAAATTCTCCAAAGAGCCTTTAATTGTCCTTCAGATAATCAAGCCATTGGCTTGTCACCTACCACAATTCCTACGTGCAATGATAGTAATAGCTCCTGCTTTGTTTTACACCTTTGACA
>NW_004955413.1:4651625-4661625 GCF_000276665.1 Chinchilla lanigera | reverse complement strand
TCCCAAATGTCCTCCGGTGTCCCGTTGTTCCTGCCACTTCCTCACGGGCATTGAGCCCCAGCCTTCCCTGGACTGGGGCTGCAGGGTGACTACAGACAGGAAGAATGGGGTCAAAGCTTCTGGGGGCACCTCTGAGGGCGTGGCAGGAACAAACAAAGCAGCAGCTGGGGTCCCCATTGCCCTGTGCATAGGTACCTTGAAAACAGCAGGGGCTGAGGATTTAGCTCAGCGGCACAGCACCTGCCTGGCAAGCACAAGGTCGTGAGTTTGATTCCCAGTTCCGGAAAAAAAACAGAAAAAAGAAAGAAAAAGAAAACAGCAACAGTGGCTGGGAAAGTCTTTGAAGAAATTCGGATTGGCCAGGCGTGGTGGCACACACCTGTAATCCCAGCAGTTGGGAGCCTGAGGCAGAAAGATTGCTGCGTTTGAGGCCAGTCTGGACTACAAAGTGATTCAAAAAAAGAAAGAAGAGAGACAAAGAAGGAGGAGGAGGAGGAGAAAAAGAAGAAGAGGAGGGGGAAAGGGAAGGGGAGGGGAAGTGGGAGGAAAAGAAAAATGCTGATTAGATTTACAAGCTGAGGAGTGTGGACCTCCACCCAAAGGTTTCCCCAGTCCTAGAGCTTCAGACCCAGGCTCCTCCCTTCCCATATAGACCAGCAGGTGGCAGCACTAGCAGGGCTATCAAAACCAAAACTAAAGAAACTCAGATTTTTTTTGGTTTGTTTTGTTTATGCAAATATTCGTTCCCTCATTCCTCCGGGAATGGTCCCCTCCACCTCCAGAGTCAGCCCTCCCTCGCCCTGCTCTGCAGGGCTGCTCTCTCCCTCAACTCTCCGTGAATGAACACACCGTCAAGAGAGCTGAGAACCCAAAATCAAGCAGGCCTGGGAAATGTGAGTAAGGCTGGGGAGACCGAGGCAGGAAGAGGGGCCGCGCACAGGAGGCAAGCCTGCCCCAGACTTATGCTGGAGCCGGGGTGTCCTCCCCTCCCCGCGTACCCTGTCTGTGCCAGCACACACAGGCTCGCTCATTCACCAACACACACACCGGGCCTGAAGAGGCACAGCCGAGGCTGCCTTGCCTCTCTTCCTCTGGGCTCATAACAGTGAGGGGAGGGGACCCCCGCCCTGCTCGGCAGGAGGAAGCCCAGTTTCCCAGGCCCCATGGAGGGCTTCTCCCAGAGGGCTCTGCTGCATCTGTGGGACCCCTTTCCAAGACCCATGCCTGGGAGCCCTCGCCTTCCATGAGCTGGTCCCAGGCCCTGGTCCCATGCCAGTCCCATTCCGGGAAGGGGAGGCAATGATGGGGGCTGGGAGGGAGCATGATGGGAGCATTCGACCTCTGGACTGGACACTGCCCGGGAGGCAATGGGGCTGCAGAGGCGCCCCGCCCTCACCGGCCATCTCCAGGGGTGTCGGACAGCCAGAGAGAAGTTTGGGGTGCTCTTCACCAGCCCCGCAGACACCTCTTTCCCTTCCACAGGTGGCTCTTCTCGCTTCTGGTGCCAGCCCTGCTCTGGGGGGTGGAAGGCTCCATCCCCATCCCTCAGAAGCTCTTTGGGGAGGTGACATCCCCTCTGTACCCCAAACCTTACCCCAACAACTATGAGACAACCACTGTCATCACAGTGCCCCCGGGGTACAGGGTGAAGCTCGTCTTCCAGCACTTTGACGTGGAGCCTTCCGAAGGCTGTCTCTATGACTTTGTCAAGGTAGGGGCCAGGTTGGAGGGAAGAGGGCAGACCGTGCTGAGGGCCTGTGCTCCAGCGGCCCTGGCAACAGGTCCACCCCAAAACTGTACCGGCCCGGCCGGAGCTGATGACCAAATAGACTTCTGAGAGCCACTGGATGCCACAGATGGGGTGCCCTCGAGTTTTAGGGTGCTCAGGGAGCACTGTGGGGAGAAACATAGAGAAGGGAAGGCACAGTGGACACACTGCTGATCCTCTGGGGTCTTTGAGAAGCATCTGTATCTCAGTTTCTCTGTTTCCATGGAGAGCATGGCCATGACTGCCCACCTCCACAGGAACACAAGAAAGAGAAACAGTGTGGTAGCCCACGCACAGCCTTCAGCAAGGACAGGGACTCAGTGCCCGCACTCTGCATCCACCAAGGAGACTCCTCCCCCATCCCGCCTTTTACATCCGGTAAAGATAAGACTACAGATTCAAGCAGAGCCTATGCATGTGCATCCCAGGCAACAGCCTGGAGGCTGAGGGAATAACATGGAGACATGAGAGCTTCCTAGCACAGAAGACACAGCATGCACGGAGGAAGCGTATCTGGTGGCCTGGAGGGTGAGGAGTGGAGGAGCCTGTGAGAAGAAGAGACAGGGAAGCAAGGCTGGGGCCCAGTGGGACTCACACGCAGCTGGGCCATCCAGAGGCGTGGCTGGACTGAGAGGTTGAATAAGCATGTGGGGCGCAATAAGACAGAAAATGAAAACTAGTCCAAGCTTGGGAGTTAAGGAACTGCAAAACTGGGCAGAGACCCCCAGGATCCCCGTGGAAGGAGGACCCAGAAGGGTGGGAATGAGAGAGTGCTCAGACCTGTCAGGGGGTCAGGCATAGAACAGAGATGGGGTGACTTCCCAGCCATGGGTCACATGCAGAGTCGGTGAGTGGGAGATGCAGGCGACAGACGGACCTCACAGGGACGTCTGCAGCCCTCGGAGCACAGCAGGCGGTGACCAGTTGGAGCCAGGATTCACTCTGGGATATAGAGATGGACCCAACTCCTCAGCCTGACTTCTTCCCCTACCTCGTCTGTCTTCCACTAGATCTCTGCTGATAAGAAAAACCTTGGGAGGTTCTGTGGGCAGCTGGGGTTCCCCCTGGGCAACCCGCCAGAGAAGAAAGAATTTGTGTCCAAAGGGAACAAGATGCTGCTGACCTTCCACACAGACTTCTCCAATGAGGAGAACGGGACCATCATGTTCTACAAGGGCTTCCGGGCCTACTACCACGCCGTGGGTAAGTAATCCCTGAGGGTAGCACTTCTCCTTGGTCTTAGCAGGAAAGGGGAATCTTGAATCAAAGCAGCCCAAAGCCTGGCTTTCCTTGTTTCTGCTCTCAAGAGAAGGGGCCTGTCAAACCCAGGCTCTGCCCCCACTGGGCAATTCCCAGGAAGCACTAGGGAGGCCCGTATGTCCTGGTATCTGGGAGTGGAGTTTGTTACTAGGTCTCTGGTGAGTGGCCTCTCTGAGACCAAAGCCCCTGCAGGAATTTCCTGGCTAGGATTAAACTCCTCCTTCTGAATCTCCTCCAGACCTCGACGAATGTGCCTCCCAGAGCAACTCCATGGAGGACGACTCCCTGCCCCGCTGCCAGCACCTCTGTCACAACTATGTCGGTGGCTATTTCTGCTCCTGTCGTGCAGGCTACGAGCTTAGGGAGGACAGGCATTCCTGCCAGGGTGGGTCAAGTGGGGGGTGGGGGTGGGGGATTGCTGGGGGGGGGATTGCTGAATGGGGGATTGCTGGGCCCCTGGTGACACCCCTGAGACTCTGCTCTCACAGCTGAGTGCAGTGGTGAGCTGTACACAGAGCCATCGGGCTATATTGCCAGCCTGGAGTACCCCCGGCCATACCCCCCGGATCTGCGCTGCAACTACAGCATCCGGGTGGAGCGGGGCTTCACCCTGCACCTCAAGTTCCTGGAGCCTTTTGAAATTGATGACCACCAGCAAGTGCACTGCCCCTATGACCAGCTCCAGGTATAGCCATCTTGCCCGACGGGCTCCTCCCTCTCCTTCCCACACTCAAGTGGCTCCTCTCATTCCTACTTCCTCCTGGATCCTCCGGCCAGCTCAGACAAGGGTGACCAGCTTCACACCAGGGCTCAGGGCTGGGCAAGTTCCTGCATAACCAGGGGTCCTGGCAGTCTTTGCCACTTTCATCTGAAAATATACACAAGGCAGATTTCACCCCGGTGTAAAAATCCCCCAGCTGGAAAACTAGCCCTCCCTCCACTCCCATCAGATCTATGCCAACGGGAAGAACATAGACCAGTTCTGTGGGACACAGAGGCCTCCCGACCTAGACGCCCGCAGCAACGCTGTGGACCTGCTGTTCTTCACCGATGAATCCGGGGACAGCCGAGGCTGGAAGCTGCACTATACCACAGAAAGTAAGGCCGGTGGGCTGCATGTGTCTCTCAATGACATGAGAGCCTGGGTTCCATCCCCAGCACCACGATCAATAAATAAAAATAAATGTAAAAATAAGGCTCCCAGGGGTCTCCCTCACTAGGGCGAAGGATGACTAGTGGCTCTGAAATAAGCATGTTCCTCCCCAACAGTCATCAAGTGCCCGCAGCCCAAGCCCCTAGACGAGTTCACCATCATCCAGAACCCACAGCCACAGTACCAGTTCCGGGACTACTTCATTGTCACCTGCAAACAAGGCTACCAGCTCGTGGAGGTAAGGCCCCAGGGCTGAGGGGAGCCAGTACCCAGGCCCCACCTCCCAGGAGGAATCCAGGCGGGTCCATCCAGCCAGGTGGGTCATACTCACTGGACTCACGGAGGGCTGAGCCAGTGGACCAGCTCTCCACTTTGAGTGCACACTACAAACACTCAGAGAGTTTTAAAAATACTGCTGTCTGGATGATTCTTTTATCCATCTGTACTATGCCTTGGCATTAGGATTATTGAAAATTACTCAGGTGATTCGGATAGATACACAGCCAGGTTTGAGGGCTACTGACCTTGTCCATAACTCACAGTAGACTGAGAACAGGGAGGGCAGGGTGCAAACATCATGTGATGATTTTGTACAGCAGGGCTAGGGCCCCAACCTCCTGTTCTAGGGCTTTTATGCACATTGGAGGTCTCACACTGGACTCACCACCCTCTCAGCTTTGCAGACTCAGGATGGAATATGGTTTTACCTATGGGCCAAGGTCACAAAATCTCATAAACTGAAACACTTTTTCCTAAGAATATACCACTGTAGTTTCCCATTTTCTTGTCTTGTCCCTGCTGTCTGCTCCACTGCTACAGCACTTAGCAACATCAGCATCTTAGTGTAGGTGTGTCTGTGGCCACATAGTCTAGGTATGTCTATGGTCACACCACCCTGAACACACCCACTCTCTCTGAAAAGGGTTAGATGACAAGAGCGTTTTAGGACAGGCCATGCGCTTCAAAAAACTGTAATTTAGGCAAGAGGATATGGTGTAGGCCTCAGCTGGCAGGGCCCTCCAGAAAGGGAGAAGCCTAAGTCTGTTGTCTCAGTACAAAACACTCATTCTGGCTATGGTTTTAAAATTACAAATCGTGGAGTTTAATGCGAATAAGTAAGAGTCTAGAGCGGAGATTTCTGTGTCTACCAATTAGTCCTTGCTCTGACTTTCTCCTGTGTAACTCAGTGTCCCCTGTGGCTCTGGACGGAGAAAGCCGGCCAGAGAGAGGAAGGAGCCACAGTCCAGAGACACTGAGGTCTGAGAGTTCACAAGCTGTGGTCACATCTGCTCCCGCTCCTACCCGGGTCCAGGCAGGGAGGGCAGCTATGCGCCTCTGGTACTCATGGCTCCTCTGACCTCTGCTCACACAGGGGGACCAGGCGCTGCTGTCCTTCACAGCTGTCTGCCAGGATGATGGCACATGGCATCGTGCCATGCCCAGGTGCAAGAGTAAGTCACACTTCCAGGATATGTCTGCCCTGGGAGCCCTCCAACTCCTTCTGCAGAACCTGAACTAAGAAGAAAAGAAGAGGTCCAAACTAAGCCTCTCCCAAAGAGACCCTCCCCAGACTTGTCCCTTCTCAGGGACTGACAGGCTCCCTTAGAACTGACTTGCACTGTACCCAACTCCTCCAATCATAAGTGCCCTCCTCACTGACCATATTTCTCTCAGGTGTGCAGCCCATTCTGCAGGCATACAACACACACACACACACACACACACACGCATGCACACATGCACATATGGTCATTCTCAGTTCTCATCCCACCTGTACTCTCTCCAAGTCAGGGACTGTGGACAGCCACGAAGCCTGTCTAATGGGGACTTCCGGTACATCACCACCGAGGGAGTGAACATCTACAAGTCCCGCATCCAATACTACTGCCAAGAACCATATTACAAGATGAAGACCAGACCTGGCAACAGCGAGTCTGAGCGAGGTAGGGACTCACACCCATGGCAGTCTTCTCCTGTACACCTTCTGGGAACTTCCTCCAAGAGCTCTTCCAATAAAATCCCAAGGGAATGTAGAGTAAGTATGTGCCCAGAACCCTGGCTTCAGTGGCCTAAATTGCAGCTAGTAGCGTTGAAGAAGGAGGCACCTGACTGATGCAGAACAAGGCTTAAACCTCATGGAGTCAGTTCTTTCAGCACTACCACCACCACTACCAGTAACAGCATCATCATCCGCACCAGCAGCACCAATACTAACACCATTGCCAGTACCAGCACCATTGCCAGTACCAACAACAACAATACCAACACCATCATCATTATCACCAAAACTATCACCACCACTATTAGAACACCCTCACCACCAACACTACCATTCCTACCAACACCACCACCATCATCACTGACTGCCATAATTCCATGACTACCATTATAACACCAGTTACAGTGAGATGTTCCCTACCATTCTCCCCTCTCAGGCTGGTATATTGTGATAGTTTTGTATTTAGATTTATTTAGTTATTCTCAAACCATCCATGGATATCTTTAACACTTTCAAAAAAGAATGGGAGGATAGCTCAGTAATAAATTCTTTCCTTATATGACTTCCTGAGTTCAATTCTCAGTCCTGGAAAAAAGAATACATTCACTGAAACGTTTATGCTGGGCACGGTGGTACACATCTGTAATCCTAGCACTGAGAAGGATGAAGCAAGAGGATTGCTGAGAGTTTGAGGCCAGCCTGTGCTACATAGAGTTCAGGCCAGCCTAGAATACACAGCAAGAGCTTGTCTGGAAAAACAAGCCAGGCATGGTGGCACACACCTGTAATCCCAGCGCTCAGGAGGCTGAGGCAAGTTCAAGGCCAGCCTGAACTGCATAGTGATTCCCTGTCTCAAAAAGCCTAAATAAATAAATAAGAAAAAAAAAAAAAAAAACAGCAACAATAACTCCCTGAAAAAGGAAACACATTTGCAACAAGAACAAATCTTGGGTTATATATGATATTCATTTAAGGCTGGGTTTTAGAGTTAGACAGCCCTCACTTTTAATCTTGACACTAGTGCTAGAAGTTCTATGAGCACATGCAGTTTTTTTTCCCTAGTATTGGGGCGGGGGCTCTTTTTATTGCTTGAGACAGGGTCTCACTAAATTCCCCAGGTAGGACTCGAACTTATGACCCTCATGCCTCAGCCTCCCAGAGTGCTGGAATTACAGGTGCATGCCACCATGCTTGGCTCTTCATGAAAACTATTTAAGTTCTATTTCCTTATCTATAAAAAGAGAATAATACCCTAAAATGTCACCGTGATGCTGAAATGAAACAATGCAGATAAAGTACCTAGGAACAAGCATGGCACACTGTTAACAGTTAGAAAATGTAGCTACAATTCCACTACCAAGATGTCATGATGATAAGATTCAAGATTTGAATACATTCCCTCTGGTGTTCACTTCTGTTTTCACAAATAGGCCTCACATCAAACATATAGTTAAGTGTTCTGATATTTTTTAACTTAACATTAAGACAAAAATATGTGTATGGATCCTCCCAGCACTTTTGATGTTCATTCATATAGCTTTGAACCAATTAACTTTGACCCTGACCCCCCCCTCCACATCCCCTACCTCTGATCCTTCAACCATCAGTGCACCCCGGCCTCTGTGATCTGCTTTCTTGCCTGTCACGTCCCCTGACTGCGTTCCTCTCCCACAGGGCTGTTCACCTGCTCCGCCCAGGGCATCTGGAAGAACGAGCAGGAAGGAGAGAAGATCCCTCGGTGTCTGCCAGGTGAGTGCGACCCTCCCAGGCCATTCTCAGTGTCCTCTGGAGCCCTCTGGGGCCTCAACAAGGCGTGGCATGGAGAGAGGAGACAGCGAGGTGAGAGAGAAGTGGGGGAAAAGGAGGGAGAGACTCCCGGGAGAGAGGGAGAGAGGCACAAGGAAACAACTCATCCTGACATTCCAGCAACTTCACAGCAGCGGGGAAGTAAGGGAATAGAAACAGCAAGAGATTAGCCAGGCGTGGTGTGGCACACACCTGTAATCCCAGCACTCGGGAGGCTGAGGCAGGAGGACTGTTGCGAGTTTGAGACCAACCTGGGCTACAAAGTGAGCTCAAGGCCAGCCTGAACTGCATGGTGAGACCCTGTCTCAAAAAGACCAAATAAATAAATAAATAAATAAATAAAAATAAAGAATAAAAACAGCAAGAGAAATGGCAGGAAGAAATAAATCAGAATGAGGGAAGAAGCCGACCTCAGGCCAAAGCACAGGTGTCGGAATCGGGGAGAAAGAAAAGAGCAAGAACCAAAGGGAAGGGAGGGAGGGCAACTCAGTGACCCGGAGAAGGAGGTGGGTGCAGAAGCTGTGCTGATGACCCTGTGCCCTCTGCCTCCCCCTAGTGTGCGGGAAGCCTGTGCACCCTGTGGAGCAGAAGCAGCGCATCATCGGTGGGCAGAGAGCCAAGATGGGCAACTTCCCCTGGCAGGTGTACACCCAGCTCCCCAGCCCCGGTGGTGGGGCCCTGCTGGGGGACCGCTGGATCCTCACTGCTGCCCACACTGTGTACCCCAAGGAACAAATCTCACAGGACAATAACCACACCAGGGAGGTGTTCCTGGGCCACACAGTTATGAAAGAGCTCAAGAAACTGACAAACCACCCCATCCGCACAATCAGAATCCACCCAGACTACCGCCAGGACCAGCCCCACAACTTTGATGGGGACATCGCCCTGCTGGAGCTGGAAAATAGTGTCACCCTGGGTCCCAACATTCTCCCCATCTGCCTCCCAGACAATGAGACCTTCTATGATGACGGCCTCATGGGCTACGTTAGTGGCTTCGGGTTAACAGATGATCGGCTTCCTGAAAACCTCAGGTTTATCCGTGTGCCTGTAGCTGACCGAGAAGCATGTGAGAGCTGGCTCCAGAGCAAAAAGAGGGAGGATGTGTTTTCTCAAAACATGTTTTGTGCAGGGGGCCCGCGTTTAAAGCAGGATGCCTGCCAGGGGGACAGCGGGGGCGTTTTTGTAGTGAAAGACCACAAGAAAGATCACTGGGTGGCTTCGGGCATCGTGTCCTGGGGCATTGGGTGTGGCTATGGATATGGTTTCTACACCAAAGTACTCAACTATGTGGACTGGGTCAAGAAAGAGATGGGTGAGGAGGAGGACTGAGCCCAGGATTCAATAGGTCAGATCCAGTGTACAGTGTATAAAAACAAACTTTCCTGACCAGTTGATAACCACCCATAAGCTGGGCGTGGTGGCGCACACCTGTAATCCCAGCACTGGGGAGGCTGAGGCAGGAGGATCAATGCAAGTTTGAGACCAGCCTGAGCTACAAAGCAAGCTGAAGGCCCGCCTGAACTGCATAGCGAGACCCTGTCTCAAAAAGACAAAAAAAAAAAAAAAAAAAAAAAAAAAGAACTCATTAAAATCACTAATGCAGAAAGACACTGTGTGAAATAAATTCTCTTTTCTATCATCCCGTGCACATTCTTTACCAAAAGGTTATCTTTCATTCCTCTAAGGATTGCAGAGGATATAATTATCAATCTCCTTTTCTGGTTTTATATCATAGGGAAACTGAATAAACCCCATTCCAAACAAATTTTACAAGAGATTATGTGTAATGTTTGCTTTGGCAGCACATATACTAAAAAAGGAGATTACAGTGTGTAAAATGAATAAAAAATTGTATCTAATTAAGATAAAAATATTTAATACAGCCACATTAAAATATTTACTGAGGCAGTGGGAACTATTAAATTTATGTACACATTTACATTTAAGATAAGGGTAACAGTATATTTTTACAATTGGTTTTCATTATACAATATGAAGAAAATCCTGCTTC
>NW_004955413.1:4648695-4649986 GCF_000276665.1 Chinchilla lanigera | reverse complement strand
TGCGCTGGGGGCCCCCCTCCAGGAGCCAGCAGGCGAAGGCTGGCGCTCCCCGCCCACAGCTCCCTATAACAGCTTTTTTAATGGCTCACCTTCCAACCTCTAAATGTTCCTTAAGGGAGGAGCAGTATGAAATTTTTGTGTTCAAGTTCAATCACTGACAATATTTTTAAATCCTTTGGACTCTTTAAGATATAATTAATATTCAGAGAAGAGCCCAAACCCTGGAATAAACATCACAAATCTTTATAACAGAATATTATTGTGTTGCTGTAGAAGCAATGATTGGAGACTCCTGTGCACAGCTTTACCTGATCCAACAGATAAAGACCTATGCAGAGTTAGAACATTCCCAAGCAATGAGTGTTTCCAAATTCAAATGTGCCCTTCTGTGTAACACTCCAGCATGAATGTTTTTCTATGTTCAAGACTGAATAGGTCTCAGAAATGTAATATATGCATTGTCAGTCCTGTAGCATCCCTACAGGACCCAGAGAAACACCTTGTCATTCAAAACAGATGAGTGATTTTTTTAATGTAAATATTCATAGTAAGTGAGATAACATCTCTAAATGGCTCCCCGTCAGTTCAGGTCAGATTTTGTTACTAAATAAATCTTGGTGCCAAACTAATAAGAACCCTTTAAGCCTTTAGAGTATTTTGGATATGAAGATAGTGGATTTCAGGAAGTGATAGAAGAACACTTTTTCTCCTAGTCTACATGACAGCGTATACAAATGGTACATGGTACATTTACGGACCACAGGTTTATTGCTTTTCATTTTTGTTTCTGTTGTACTAGAGATTAACCGGGGACCTCAAGCATGGTAGGTAAGCATTCTACCACTGAGTTACACACCTCAGCCCTTTTTATTTTTAGACAAGTTCTCTCTAAATCACTAGGTTGTCCAGTCAGAACTCAAATTTGCAGTCCTCCTGCCTCAGCCTCTCAGAGTACTAGGATTATAGGTATGAGCCACCCCATCCAGCTCCTTGTGTTTATTTTAATAATGAGAGCTATCTCCAAAAGAATCAAATGACAACCTCTGACCTTTCTGTTTCTGCTCTCTTCCTTTAAAGTTATATGTGTCTTATTCTCCAAGTGCACAGGAGTAGAAACATGTGGAGAACAAAACCAATGCTCTAGCCCAGTATGGTGGCACATGCCTATAATTCCAGCACTTGGGAGGCTGAGACAGGAGGATTGTTGTGAGTTTGAGGCCAGCTTGGGCTACAAAGTGAGTTGAAGTCCAGCCCAAACTGCATAGTGAGACCCTGTCTCAAAAAAAAAAAA
>NW_004955413.1:4510669-4648595 GCF_000276665.1 Chinchilla lanigera | reverse complement strand
AAAAAAAAAAAAAAAAAAAAAAAGACAAAAGAAATACAATTAAATAGTTCACAGAAAAGAAAATACAAGTTGGTTTGGGGCTTTGGAGCTTAACTTCACTCACAAGAAGAAAAACATTTAAATGGGCACCATCTTTTTCCATATAAAATTAGTATAAATAATATACTACATTGGTGAAGATGGAAAGTCACTCTCATGTGTCTTTTTTTAGAACATAAATTGATACAAACCATGGGCAAAGCTTGAGGAGAAAATTGCCCCAGGATGGAGGAATAAAAAAAACAAAAACATGTGAGATCCAAGGTCTGGGAACAGTGCGGGATCCCACCAGCATGTGAGAAACCCTCACAGTCCACAGAGCACTGGGAAGAAAAGACAGGAGGTCCTGCCTTAGATGCCCCTGATGTCTAACCTGAGACAATGGCCATGGAGGGAGGAGGCGAAAACCCCAGGAGATCTAATGTCTCAAATATCAAGGAAAGTAAGCAAGCCCAGAGGGAGGGGAAGACGGAGGACCACGCCTGTACAGGATCTGGTCCTTGGTGATCCACAGTTTGGTGTCATAAAGGGGAATAGCCAGACTAGGGTTGGCGTAAGAAGGGGAGAAGACGAAATGGAGACAGAGTCCTGTACCCTCAATTATTTTAAGAAGTTCACTGCCAAAGGGAACAAGAAGACAAGCTAGGCTCAGGAGTATAGCTCAGTGGTAGAGCACTTGTCTAGCATGCAGTGGATTCCACCCCCAGCACTGTATAGAAGAAGAGAGGAAGAAGAGAGGTGAGAGGACAGAAGGAGAGGGGTGGAGAGGGGAGGGGAGCAACTGGTCACACCACTGGAAGGTCTTGGTTAAGAAGAGTTGGCTTTAGGACTAGAGGAACACCAGCATGTGTACACACTGACAGGAATTATGCAGTAGAGAGGGGAAGCAGCAATGACAGTTTGGATCTGGTTAGCGAGCGCAGGACACAGGCATGGCGTAGCACGGCAGTGGTGGAGTAGAAGTGTGGTCCGCTTCTGTCCTTCTTTGTCTTGGTGAAGTACAGAATAAGATCACCAGCTGAGAGTGAAGATGGAATGGCCTGGGGGTTTGAGGAGAGAGAAGGAACGAAATCATCACATGGGAAAGCAGGATTCAGAATGGATTAGGGCTTTTTTCCCCTTTTTGGCATTTCCAGGGATTAAACCCTGGGTCTTCACACTCAGCTAGAGCTTCAGACCTTTTTACTTTTTATTCTGAGACAGGGTCTTGCTAAATCACTAAATTATGCAGGCCAGGCTCAAAATTGTGATCCCCCTGCTCAGCCTCCTAGAGTTGGATGGGGGAATTTAATAACCTGAGACTGACTCTAAGAGTTCATTTGAGGTTTGTGATTATGATTAAAAGTGAAAGATTTGGCCAGGCATGGTGGTGCACGCCTGTAATCCCAGCACTCGGGAGGCTGAGGCAGGAGGATTGTTGCGAGTTCGAGACCAGCCTGGGCTACAAGGTGCACTCAAGGCCAGCCTGAACTGCATAGCGAGATTCTGTCTCAAAAAGACAAAAAAGAAAAAAAAAAAGTGAAAGATTTGTTCTTTTGGAAATTATCTCACCTTTTTGAGAGTTGTGTGAGCTTAGTTGTAAGTTTCCCCTCAGCCAAGGATAGCCTGCCAGCACAGGCATAGGCAAGGCAAGACCTTGAGAGGCTGTATATTCACACTGTAGGAAGGTAACCAGGCAATGCGGTCCTTGCCTATAACTGCAGCTCTCTGGGAGACTGAGGCAGGAGGATTGCAAATTCAAGCCCAACCTGGGAAGTTTGGCAATTTGGTGAAAACAAGTCTTAAAATAAAAACTTACAAAGGAATGGGAATGGCCAGGCATGGTGGCACATACATGTAATCCCAGCACTCAGGAGGCTGAGGCAGGAGAATTGCTGCAAATTCAAGGCCAGCCTGGGCTACAAAGTGAGTTCAAGACTCTGTCTCAAAAATACAAAAAAAAAAAAAA
Source organism: Chinchilla lanigera (assembly GCF_000276665.1). Lineage (NCBI taxonomy): Eukaryota > Metazoa > Chordata > Mammalia > Rodentia > Chinchillidae > Chinchilla > Chinchilla lanigera. Next base: position 4,646,608 of record NW_004955413.1, on the reverse strand, counting down.
GGACTAGGGGTATGAAGGTCCTGGGTTCAATCCCTGCTACCACACACACACACACACACACACACACACACACACACAAACACAAATGTAAAAGGCTAAGGAGTTCCAGGTGTACACAGGAAAGTTGGTACATGAAATTTAAGGAAACAAGAGATCCAGTACTAAGGAGCTAATATACAGTAAATCACAGGAGACTAATGTTTTGGGTTCCTGGTTGCTGTGTGTGGAACATAAGAAATGTAGCTCTATGGAAAATTAACCTTGCTGGCCGTGGTGGCACACGCCTATGGTCCCAGCACTTGGGAGGCTGAGGCAGGAGGATAACTGAGAGTTTGAAGCCAGCTTGGACTAAATAGTGAGGTCAAGACTAGCCTGAACTACATATTGAGGCCCAATTTCAAAGAAAAAAAAAAAGTAACCTCAAAAAATAAGAGGTGACTGCAGGAGAATGGGCTGTGTGAAACTGAGGCTGTTGGTAACATAAACATGACCTACCATGACCACTCAAGTATGTATCTGAGACCAGATGGAAAAGGAGATTGTTGGAGGAGATACCAGGGGTCTACAGGACCAGAGTTTTATGGGGATCACCTACACAGACTCTGAAATTGCCGAAAGTTAAGACAGGAAGAGTAATAGAAGGTCAGGGAACAGGAAACCAAGATGGCTGAGCAGGGAAGGAAATGACTTGGGCTTCAGGAGGGGGCCACGAGCAGACATGGATGACACAGTTTGGCCACTTGAGCTTCAAAACTAAGAGATTTTGAGAAGAGGGATGGAAAAGCAACGTACTGCCAGGCCCAGAGGAGGCTTCAGGGAGGACAGTCCCCAAGAGAGCTGCAGGTGGGCACAGTAATTCAGAGGTCAGCTTTGTGGTCAAACTCCCTGGCAACTTTCTGCTCATGGATCCTAGCAATTCACTTACCTTCCTTGAGTCTCAGTTCATTTATCTATAAAACAAGGGTAATAGTACGTACACTCTTATACAAGCCCTGAAAAGTTAAGCCAGGCCTGGTGGTGCACACCTGTAATCCCAGCACTCTGGGAGGCTGAGGCAGGAGAACAGCAGTTTCAAGTCTGACCTGAGCAATTCAGCAATTTAGCGAGAAATTGTGTCAAAATAAACAAATTTTAAAACAGGCTGGGGATGTAGCTCAGTATGAAGGCTCTGGGTTATATCCCCAGCGCTGAAAAAAAAAAGAGGGAAAGAAAGTAAAGAAAATTAAAGAAGCTATGAATCCTTCTGCCTCAGCCTCCTGATTGCTGGGATTACAGGCATATGCACCACCAGGCCTAAATGAGATAGTACATGTAACAGGTTGCATTCTGGGACCAGAATCGTGGAAAGAATTAAGTTCATGAACCGAGGTAGCACTGTAATGTGCTGTGATGCAAATATATCCTGAGTTCATGGGCCAGCTCTGCCCTGTGGATGATAAAGACAAGGGAGTGGGTTAGTGATCCTGACAGCAAGCACCTGATAGAAAGATGAGTTTACCCCTCCCACATTATGAAGTAGTTTGAAACCCTCACAGATGTGTTACATTGGACACACATGTATAAATACCACATTGTTTCTCTGATGTGAGAAACTTCTCAGCATCCAGAACTATGAGCCAAAAAAATTCTGTTCATTATAAATTACCCAGGCTGTGGTATTTTTATAGCAGGGTTAAATGGACTAAGAAGAAATGTAACAAAAAATACTGTCATTTAAGGTACAGAAGCAAGCCAGGCATGGTGGCACACGTCTGTAGTCTCAGCTACTTAGAAGGCTGACATAGGAGAATTGCAAGTTTAACCTCAGCCTTGGAAACTTATCAAGATTCTGTCTCAAAAAAAAATAAAGATTGTCTGGTATGTACTTCAGAGGTATAATGTTTGTCTGCCATGTGTGAGACCCTGGGTTCCACCTCCAGTGCCTCAAAGAAAAAAAAAAAAAAACAGAAACAAAGAAGTTCCATGATTGTCAGAGGCCAGGGACCATTTTAAGCCCAAATATTTGTGAGTGACTAAAATGTCATTAACAAGGAGCATACATCCTTCCAGACTTCATAACCCCAGAATTGGTGCAACCACTGCAAATTCTGTCTCAGTTACTTCTCTCTCATTGCTGAGACAAAATACCTGACACCCAGAATTAGAGAGGAAAAGGTTTATTTAGCTCACAGTTTGTGGAGGTTTCAGTCCGTACTCGGCTGGTTCCAAGGCAGAGTGGCCCATGGCAGAGGGCAACAGTTCATGGCAGGGAACACAGCAAAAACAGCAAGAGCAAAAAGGAGGAGCAGCAAGCAAGCCTCTTGTTTATACTGTATGCACACTACGCATCCCAGGGTGGGGGCAGCACTCATGCCCATAATCCCAGCATTGGACCATTAATTTATTATAAACTCTAGAATCCCACCCCATGACTGCATGAGGCTTTGGGGGGATATGCAGACACAAACCATAACAACCATGGTTTAACAAAAACCCTCTTTGTTTTGAGATACAAATTCACTGCAAGGGGCTGGGGATTTAGCTCAGTGGCAAAGCGCCTGCCTGGCAAGCGCAAGGTCATGAGTTGGATTCCCGCTACCGGAAGAAAAACTAAAAAAAAAAAAACAAAAAAAACAAATTCACTGCAAATTGCAAAGATCATGCAGAGGTGCTGTGTGCTGTTCCCTTGTTTCCATCACGGTTCCATCTTAGGTAACCACAGCATAACAGCAGAAGCAGGAAGCTACCTATTGGTGTAATTGGTATGCATAGATCTGTGCCATCTTTCCACACTGGAGCTTCCTGTCACCATCACTTAATCACACTGGGAACTATTCTATCACCATGGAGATCTCCCTCCTTCCACTTTATAGTCACATTCCCTCCCTTTTCATTTTCACCTGATAGAGAAGCACTGGAACACTTTCAGCTGTTCTGTATGGGAGATTCTGGTCAGAGCTCAGAAGACCAGAAGGCTGATAGAAATCTTGCTGGTAAAGACTGGGTTCGGGAGGTTTCCACTGGCAAGAAGGACTGCATTGGCTGTTGGAGTCCAGACGATGTGTGTTATGGCTTGGCAGAAAGTTTGTCTGCATTTTGCTTGTGTCCAGGGACTTTGCCTGAGACTGAGACTGATTAATCTGGCAAAAGAAATTTCAAGGCAGTCGAATATTGAGGCTGTGGGGAGCTAATAAGCTGTGGGGAGCTAAAGCTGTTGGGTGCTGTTAGAAGCTGTAAGGAGCTGTTGGTTCTCTTGGAGGAGCTTGTCATGCTGGCTTTCCTGACAAACGGGTATTCTCATCGTCCGAGGAGCTTGGACCTTGTTGTTGCTGAGAATGGCTTCGGTTCACTTTGGAGGAGCTCTGGTCCTCACTTTGAGCATCGCTTCCTGGCTTCGGAGGGGAAATGGTGCACTGCTCAGTCTCCTGGAGAAGCTTGTCACGTTGGCTTTCCTGATGGGAACTAGGCTTTCCTCATCAGAGGAGGAGCTCGGGACCTCACTGTTGCTGAGGATGGCTGTGGTACTTTTGGGGGAAGCTCTGGTTCTTACCTTAAGCATCTCTTCCTGGCTCAAGTTCATATCCCTCAGCCTGCTAGCACAGATCCTTCATCCCGCTGGCACAGACTTTCTAGCTTCTATCACTGACCTTTCAGTCTTCCCAGCGCAGATTTGTGAAACAGGCCTGCATGAGATATTGCTGTGGGCCCTAGGCCTCCAGTTGGACGCATGGGGGGCATTGTTATGGGCTCTAGGTCTTCAGCTGGACTCATGCAGCACATTATCATGGAATCCAGGCCCTCAGCTGGATTCTTTGGTCTTCATTGTGTGGGCAGATTTCCTGCACTCTCTTGTATATGATTCTTTGGGTGACTATTACAAATAATCTTATAAAATATGTGTCCTGCATTGTTCCCCTGCAAAAACCCCAAAACAAAACAATGGTGAAAAATATATGGTAGAGTTTATGGATTTGACCAAGATTAAAGTTTCTTCCTATTTTTAATTTTAAAAGAACAAGCCAGGGATACTAGCACTCTCCTATAATCCCAGCACTCTGGGAGGCTGAAGAGAAGGATTGTAAATTAGAGCCTAGCCTGGACAATTCAATGAATAACCTAGACTCTGTCTCAAAAAAATTTTAAAAAGACTGGGATACATGGTTCAAAGGCCTTAGATTCAATCTCTAGCACCAAAAAAAATAAAAATAAAAATACTGGCACAAGCACTGTAGAAATCAATGTGGAGATCCCTCAAAAAACTAAAACTAGAGGTTTCATTTGACCCAGCTATTCCCCTTCTTGGTATCTTTCTGAAAGAATTAAAAACATCATACCACAGTGATATATGCACAACCATGTTTATAGCAGCACAGTTTGTAATAGATAAATCTTGGAAACAGCCTAGATGCCCATCAACCAATGAATGGATTAAAGAAGATGTTTTTCATATAAAATGGAGTACTACTCTGCCATAAAGAAGGATAAACTTGAGACATTCCTAGGTAAATGGATACATCTTGAGATCATACTCTTAAGTGAAATAAATCGGACACACATGTATAAATACCACATTGTTTCTCTGATGTGAGAAACCAAAAGTGTAAATAAGAACCAAAATATATAATAGATATTATGAAATAGGAAGAAAATCTCAAATGGGAAAGGAAACTAGGGAAGAGGGAACAGGAAAAAAAATAAATAGGTTATGTCATGTGCCAGTGCAGATTCTCTATGATGATTGTGATCGTTATATACACCTAAAATGCACCAATAAAATCTGATTGGAAAGAAGGAAAAATATATCATGTACAGGTACAAATTCCCTATGATGAATGTAATCCTTAATTAATGTAAACTTAATCAATTTTTAAAATAAATTAAATATAAAAAGTACAGAACAATATGCTTCTGATTTTACAAATCATAGTAAAGAGTCCCAGAATCCTTTCCAGCCCCTTTGTGGCTGCTCCAGCAACCGCTATGCTTTCAATTGAGTCCTTCAGGCCCCTAGGCACTGCCTAACTTCCCACTTGAGCTGCGGATTGCTAGAGTCTGCTCTTGAAGGCCCATGTGCCAAGCTTGGTACTGACTTGCGGCCCCCTTGGAAGGTGCTGGAGCCTTAGGACATGGAAGTGAGCAGAAGAAGGCTGTCACTGAGGACATGCCCTTGAGACCTTGGCCTCTCCTCTTTCTCTTTCCTCTTTCTCAGCCACCAAGAAGTGAGCAGGTTGCCCCATCACATGCTCCTCACCATAATATACCACCTCACCACAGGCACCAGCCCACCGGGCCCACAGATCATGGGCTAGAAATTCCAAAACTGTGCACAAAACAAACCTTTCCTGTTTTTAAGTTGGTTGTCTGTGGCATTTTGTTCTAATAATGGAAAGCTGACTAAAACAATTACCTATTGTTCCATTTCCTTTTGACCAAAGTAAACTGACAATTCACCTGCTTTAAAGAGGTTTCTTAGGCTGTGCATGAAGCTCATTGGTGAAGTGCTCACCTAACATGCTCAAGGCTCAAGGCTCAAGCTTCGATCTCCAGCACCACAAAAAATTAAAAAAAATTTTTTTTAAAAGCACTTTCCACCTGGACACAGTGGCACATGCCTGTAATCCTAGCTACTTGGAGACTGTGAGGTTGAGGCCAGCCTGGGCAACATAGCAAAACCCTTCTTAAAAAAGAAAAGGGTTCAAGATATAGCTTATTTCAGGACTCGGGGTCCAGTCCCTAGTACCACAGTAAACAAACAAAAGTAAGTGTTTTCCTGAGTTTCAGGGCAGGCAGACATATGCTGCTCCCAAACAATTTGTCAGCAATGTGTTTGACACCTTTTGTTGTGGTTTAGATGTAAAATGCTGCCCAAAGTCCTCCTGTGTTCAAAAGCAGGGTTTTAAAAGGGGATTAGATCATGAGGACTCCATACTAACCAATGGTTAATCCCTTGGTGAACCCATAGCTGTACTTGTTACTAGAGGCAGACCCTGGTTGGAAGATGTAGGTCCCTGGAGGTGTGACTTGGAATGTTTTATTCTTTTGTTTGTTTTTGTTGTTTCTGAGAGAGGGTCTTTCTACATAGTTCAGGCAGGACTTAAACTCTCTAGGTAGACCCAACTGGCCTCAAACTTGTGACAATCCTTCTGCCTCAGCCTCCCAAGTGCTGAGATTACAAGCATGTGCCACCAGGCCTGGGAGAAACAGTCTTACCATTGAATAAACCATGCAAAACCCAAACCTGTCATATGATACAAGGATGGCTGTAGCAGAGGGGATTCTTTTCTAGTCACTAAATCCATCAGCAAAGGCAGAACCCAAATCGATTGAATATTTTCTCTGGAAGGAGTAAACTTCCTTTTTCTGTTAATTTGTCAAATTCCTGTTTCATTTTTGGTATTGCTCCAAGTATAAAAAGAAAAGGAGGGCAACTCATTCAGGACCACTGCTGACACTCAGGAGCTATCCTAGTCCCCGTTTCTTTTCCCCAATAAATTTTCCTACTCTTTTTTTTCCTTTTTTTTCTTTTTCTGAGACAGGGTCTCACAGGAGAATTCAGGCTGGCCTTGAGCTCACTTTGTAGCCCAGGCTGGTCTCAAATTCACCATCCTCCTGCCTCAGACTCCCGAGTGCTAGGATTATAGGCATGCACCACCACACCCAGCCAGATTTTCCTATTCTTAACTTCTCTCATTCCTTAAACTTCATTCTTCAACTCTGGGGAACACGAATTCAGTGTATCTGACATCTAGCATTCCCCCTATATCGTTTTGGAGGTCCCACTAAGATACTTGGAAAGAGATAAGAGTTTGCTTTTGTTTCATGGCACCCCTAAAATATTTCAACTGGACCCTGGATTGTGACTCCTGTAGGTAATCATGATTTTCATCTTTGAATTTTCTACCTTGCCTTTGTCAATTGTTTAGTCTTTGTCTCTTTTATGCACTGTCTTATTAAAACAATGATAAACTTAAATTGAGAACATGGGAAGGTTATGCTGTGTCTTTAATGGGACATTTTATTCCTGTTTTGTATATGTTGTATTTGGGGTATTTGCTGAATTTACTGGCTTCCTTGCTGGACTTGTTAGACAACAGCTCTAGGGGAAAGTAGTGTTAGAGTGCCCCCAGTGGACTTTGACATGAAATGCCATAAAACTGGTCTTTTTATGAAAATTTTTGTGTGTGTGTGTTTGAGACAGGGTCTCAGGATGCAATTCAAGCTGGCCTTGAGCTCACTTTGTAGTCCAAGCTGGCCTTGAACTCTCAACGATCCTCCTGCCTCAGCCTCCCAAGTGCTGGGATTACAGGTGTGTGCCACCATGCCCAGCCAATGGAATGTTGACAGGCAACTGGATTGGTCTCCAGAGACCAATCTCCAGTTGCATGGACCAATAAAAACTGAGAGGACAAATGAGAGGTCATAGCCAGGGCTACTCTCTGGCAGATAGCCAAAGGTTCTTCATTAGAAGCTGAGTTCCAACAACCCCACAGAAAAATCTCCACTTATCTATTATCCTCATCTTCACTTGGTGAGAGGTACCTCTCAATGATCTTCTAGTATCGTTTGTCACAGAGTAACCAGAGATGATGCTGTCAGAACCCTTTCTTAAAGCCTCCACTGAGACTTGAGCTACAGGTTTGAACTTTTCTCTCTCAGCTAGTAAGTTAGAAACCAGTTTTTTTCCAATGCACTGGAACTTAACTTTAGAACTACCTTGTCATTAGCCGGGTGTGGTGGCACACACCTGTAATCCCAGCACTTGGGAGGCTGAGGCAGGAGGATTGTTGCAAGTTTGAGGCCAGCCTGGGCTACAAAGTGAGCTCAAGGCTAGGCTGAACTGCATCGCAAGACCCTGTATCAAGAAGACAAAAAAAAAAAAGAACTACCTTGTCATTAGACCACTCCTCCCTCTGGAAATCAGTCTGAGGCAGATTTCAATGATTGTTTGCCTTTCACAGAGGAAAGCAACTATCAGGAGAATGATTGACACTTGTGCCTTGCATCTGCTAACTAAGAGTAAGAAAGATTTTAGTCAGCCTTTCTCTTCTTTCATACTCGTGTGGAAGACTGATTGATGTGCCTTTACTTACATGTGAACTGTGACTCCTAGGTGATGGGTATATGTTTAACCTGTGAGTTTCAGAGATGTAAAAATTTTTAAATAAACTTTTTAAAAAGTGTAGCTTTGTCTTATTGCTAAGGAAGTTTGCCTAGATAGACAAAAGGAATGTCTTGGAGACTTCTTTGCAATAGGGCCAAGGCTGGATTTTTCTCTGAGCTATTTTTTTACCTGACTCTATCTCTAGAGGTTATCTCTCTTGCAGGCTGAGAAGCACTCTACTACTTCCACCTCTCTCTCTGGTATTTGCCCTCACTGTCTTTCAAAGAACTAGTGCTATGGCAAACAGAAACATTGAAACAACACCCAGAATCCCAGGATTTGGAGGCAAATTTATTTTACATTGACAGGCACTGATCAGGATCATTCCCAAAATATCAGGCCCTGATCTCTGGTGTTCTAGGGCTTTTATGAGATAAGCAAGCAGGAAGTATAGAGGCAGAATGGCTTGTCAATTGGGGATTGATTCCTACAATATGCATTACAGTGACCAGCCAGTTCTAAGAAACAAAAGTAACAGGAACTGGAACTGGAACTATTACCTGGGCAACTAATAAACTGAAGTATACTGGCTGGGTGGGTGGGGCATCTTCTGCTGGAAAAACACTGGAAAGCATTTCAGAGAACTAGAAAGCAGTGGTTTAGTACTAAGCAATGTTTCCTTCTTTAAACATGACTGTTACAGCTGAGTTACTTTTTTTTTCTTGGTTCTGGGAATTGAACTCAGGACCTTGCACTTGCCAGGCAGGCACTTGTGCTGCGGAGCTATAGCCCCAGCAACAGCTGAGATCAATTGTAACTTGTGCTTTAAAAAAACACCTGCTGTAGTTCTCAGGAAAGATAGGGTCATGAGCTGGTACAAGGTGGCTAGTACAACCCAGCCTGTCTTCTAGTTGCGCTCCAGACAGCCACCACCTGCTCTGGAGTGGGCCACCTAGGGGAACACTTTGGGAATATAGAAATCAAGTAGAATTTAAAGGGATGCCAATTATTTCTCTTGTATTCTCTGATGAAAAAAATCAATGTCAAAATCTCTTACTCCTTTAAAATGTATTCTTGACCAGCCTGGGCTACAAAGGGAGCTCAAGGCCAGCCTGAACTGCATAGCAGGACCCTGTCTCAAAAAGACAAAAATAAATAAATAAATAAAATAAAACGTTTTCTTAAGCACTGGAAAATGTTTAATCCTCACATATTGAGAGTGGTTTGATATTTTTCTGCACCCACGCATAGCCTGCTTACCCCTAAAGACAAAAGGAATTACAGAAGAAAATATTGATTATGATGCTATTTCACAACTAAAATCATACTGTAAGAAAGAGGAAAAATGGTCAGAATTGCATTATGTTCAGACTTTCTTTGCATCAAGAAATAATCCTTATTTGTGTTCAGAATGTTAGTGTAAACTACAGGAAAACCAGGCACCTATATCCCTTAAAGCACCCACTGTCACTGAGCCTGTGGCTATTCTTCCTCAACCTTTGGAACTTGAGAATGAGGTTTCTAAGATAACTTTAAAGAAAGCCTCGCCTACTATTACTGAGTCTGAGGCTTCCCCTAATTGCCCTTTGGGTCCTGAGGGTAGAGCTTCCAGGCCAGCCATAATTAAAGGCTCCATGAGACTGTATCCATCCTTAGCTGATTTTGTTCAAGCTCCTCAATGACCATACCCCTTACAGGAAATAAATGGGAAATTGGTTTTTGTTTGGTTTGTCTTTTTGAGACAGGGTCTTGCTATGCAGTTCAGGTTGGCCTTGAGCTCACTTTGTACACCAGGCTGGTCTCAAACTTGCAACAATCCTCCTGTCTCAGCCTCATGAGTGGTGGGATTACAGGTGTACACCACCATGCCCAGCAGAAATGGGGAATTTGGAACTACCCATGTTCAGGTGTCCTTTTCTCTCAGTAACCTAAAACAGATCAAGCAAAAACTATATGAAAGTTCTCAGGTGTCCCTAATAAGTACATTGAGCACTTTTAGAGGACTCACTCAGACCTGTGAACTAAACTGAAAAGATGTAATGTTATGCTTAAATCAAACATTGACTTCTAAGAAAAGGCAATGGTTACAGACTTTAATCTGTGAGTTTCTTAAGTCTATTACATATATCTGGGGATACATATTTTCAGAGTGGGTTTAAGTAGAGCCTATCCAGCACTACTGCAGAGGGAAATTAGATGACTAGATAGAAAACCAAAAATGTCCCAAAGACCTCTTTGTCCTAGGGCCAAGATTTCCCCTGGGCTATTACCTGTCTCTGTCTGTCCCCAGAAGTGATAGATCTATTTTACAGGGTGGGATTTTAGAACTTTTGATTCAGTCATTAAAAAGTAAGCCTGTTATGGTTTGTGTCTAGATGTCGCCTAAAGCCTCATGCAGTCATAGAGTTTTTTCAGAGATGGCTGAATCTGGAGTATATGATTGATTTTTAGTGCAATGCTGGGATTAAGGGTTCTGGGAGTAAGGGTGTGTGATTGCTGGCTCAATTCCCTGATCAGATTGGAACTGCCCTAATCCCCATAGGCTGGATACAATATAAGCGACAGAAAGACTCTCTCTCTCTCTCTCTTTCTCTCTCTCTCCCTCCCTCCCTCTCTCCCTCCCTCTCTCTCTCCCTTCTCTTTCTCTCTCTCTGTCTCTCTCTCTCTCTTTCTCATTGCTTTTGCTGTCTCCCACCACCATGAACTGTTGCTCCTCTTCCATGTACCAACCTGCCTTGGAGCCAGCCAGTTATGAATTGAAACTTTCACAGACTGTGAGCTAAATAAACCTTTCCTCCTTTAACTTTGGGTGTCGGGTATTTTGTCTCAGCAATAAGGAAAGTAACTGAGACAAAGCCCTAAACAATATAGTTAGAACACTTTCACTTTTCTCTCCCTCACTCTCTTTCAGAAGGTTAAAAAGCAGCCATTCAGATTCTTTGGTTATCAGTTTCATTTTCTGCTTTGAAAATCCAGATTGAGTCAATCATAGCTCTTGTCTTGAAGGTATGTTTTGCTAAGGATTAGAGATTCACTCTGGAAAAGCTCTTGATTTTAACTGTCTTTCTGTACCTGAGATAGGATTTAGTTCTTGTGCCATACTGTGTTATAAAAGTCTTCAGTCTTTTCCCAGCTGCCCTGCCCCTGAGAAACAATGCAGATTACAACAGTGTCTGGTCCAAGGCAATTTTCTCCTTTGTGATGGCTGGATTTCAGGACCAAGTTTCCAGAATGGTGACCTTCCCCTTCCTATGATTCTCCCAAAGTAAAACTAACTTTCACTTATCTCTGGGCCATAGTCCAAAAAAACTGGTCTAGACTTAACCCTGAAACTCTTAAGGAATAAAAGTAAAAGTTTCAGTCCAAATTTATCTGCCTTTCAGTCCTTAAGTAAAACTGAGATTAACTCCTCTTCTTCTTCCCCTCAAGAATGATGCCAATTGGTGTTTGTAGCACTGGACACACTGACTGAGTTTTATAACACAGACAGGTTCATTGATAAGACAAAACATTCCTAGGGAAACTTATGGGCTTAATAACTATTTTAGACTAGAACAAATATTTTAAAATAGGCACAGCCCCAGTCCACAGAGCACTGCCTCTCTCATTATGATTTCTCTCCAGAACATCTTGCCATCCTGGCCACTATTCTCAGAGATATTCTAACTGAGGCTCTAAACAGGAAGGCCTATAGCTAAGTATGGTGCAAAGGTCACAGGCAAAAAGGGAAAAACTGTCCTAGGTGGACATCTGCAGCAGAACAGATTAGAGCATTAGCAGGCCTTCTTCCCCCGACTGTTTGAAATTCATATTTAGCTCCAGAGAGCCTCTTAGTCCTTTCTACACCCTTCCCTGCACACTTACCCTGGAAATAGTTAAAATTACCTTTTAATAGTCTGCCCCTCCAGAGGAAACAATTACATGTAGCTATCGAAACAGCAGTTTTGGATATCAGCTGTGACTATCCAACAATGGCTATCAAAATAACAATGAGAAGCCAATATAGCAGGACATTTTAATCATACAAATCATCAGCCTAGGCCCCATCTTGAAAACTGTCTTTGCTTTCACAGGTGTAAAAGTTTTTATTCCTTCTGATTCTTATTATAAGAGGTCTCTGCTAATTGACCCATAAATATTCTAACTAGTCTATAGTAGCAAACTTAAAAACTATAAAAGAGTTATTATAATTCAACTTGGCCAAATGCATCTGAGTGCACTCTAGTCTATTAACAATTATCTTATGTGTGTTTGTCTGTTTGTTCAGTTTGTGACTGGTTACAATACCTACAGCTGTTTTATTTGAGCTCAACAATTTTTTCCTCTTTTTGCCTTTTTGGATTTTTAAAATATTTGTCCATAACTTAAATTGGCTTATAGATAAATGTCATTAGAGCTAAGGACATGCTTCCACCCAGGCTGCCAGCTGATCAAAATGAAGTCATGACTGGTTTTACAAATGCAGTGCATATTGTTGTCTGTGTACAAGAACTCGGGAATCTTTCATTGGCCAAGAATAATGTGTTAATTATTATGACCTGATTCTCATAAGTCATCTAAAATTTTATTAAGGTAACTAAATAGGGACCATTTAAGCTTAGGGAAACTGCTAGACATGACTCCTCTTGGTGAATAAAACAGTTGCTGCCTGGAAATGCTTTTACTCCAGTCTTCTTTCTTTTTGTCTGCTTCTTGAGACAGGGTCTCATTCTGTAATTCAGGCTGGCTTGAAACTCACTATGTAGCCCAGACTGGCCTCAAATTCACTGTGATCCTCCTGCTTCAGCCTCCCAAGTGCTGGGATTACAGGCATGTGCCACCACACCCGGCTTCAGCTACTTATGATGAGAGGTACATGTCAAGCCAGCATGAGACCACCAGTCAAATGATAGTTTTTTTTTTCAAAATGTATGTGATGTGTATGTTATATATGTCTCACTACACTTAGAGATGTTCAAGCACCAAGCAGTCTAAACAATGTCACAAAGTAAAAATTAAAGGCTAGACATTATAAACTTCTGAGGTATATTTATTGACAGGTACATTCTTCATGCATGGCCTCCTGTTGAAGGATAACAAATTAGGTGAGAGTTTCTTTGTGTTATTTAATGTCTTGTGATTGGATGAAGATGTTTGACTAAAAAGGCTATCTGTACTAAGGTGGACATTTAAGTGTGTTGCAAAGATAATGTCATCATGATTGTCATGCTGAAATACTATGTATGGCTTTTTATCAACTATTTAACTGTTGTCTGTTAACATTCTGCGGGGACTCAACTACTAAAATAACCATGGTTGGTTAGAAATAACAGTCCTTTGGCTATACATTTTCAAAGTGTTTGATATTTAGATGAGATTATCACAGTTAAACTCATTGCTGTCTCTGCAATATTGATGTAACTGATCTTCTCTTCTGGGTGTTCAACAACTTAAGTTTAAAGACTAAAACCAGAGAGGTAACTGGGTTAAGAGGACAGTCAATATTCTGGCCCTGGCCCTCCCAGGTCAACAAGGACCCAGGACATGAGGGAATCTTTTCTACAGGATCCTACAACTTTGAAGATGCCAAATTCTAAGTGATCATGCAGATGAAACCAACATCAAAGGCACCAGACTCCTTTTACTGAGATCCACTACACTGACCTCATAAAGGGAATTCAGAACTTCTAAACTGCAACATGACTTCTAGCCAAGGCCCATTAGATTAGCTCCCTGGAGAAGACCCCTGACTGCGGTTTCCCCTGCATCAACCCTTCTCAGCTTGAAGCAGCTAGATGGAAACTACACCCATTCTCCCGTAACCACAGTTAGGGCTACCTCTTCAGAAGGGGTAATATTACAGACAGCTAAGTTAGATAGAAATATTGTAGGCAGTCAGACGGGGTTGGGCTCTGGAGGGGGTCAGTGAGGAAGATGAGAACACATCCAAACTGTGGCTGGAGAGTGTCTGAAGATTAAAATCCACATTTAGAAGATTAAAATGACCACATTTACATACTTCCCCAAAGGACAAACAGAAGCTTGGGATTAGTGGTGTCACCCTTTAGAGACTCCCATTATCTCATTAGGGGTGGGTCATTCTCTCCCACTCACTAAGACTACTAAAACAACCAAGGTTAATGATGTCACCCATATGCCCTTGCTACCATTGGATCACTATTACCTAAGTGGATATACTTGCAATCTTATTGGTTAATCATAATTTTGACCCATGTTGTACCTGCCTCATGCTTTTGCTCTATAAAAGTTCCTTTGAGAAGTGGGCTCATTAGCATCCATTTGGAAGGGACCCTTCCTGTCTTTTGGGAGCTATTCCTGTTCCCCCATTCCTTTTCCCCAATAAATTTTCTTACTCTTAAAGAAACGAAAAAGAAAGGGCATGTCTCTGCCACAGACTGTTTCTCAGTCTTTTTGGGGGGAGTGGCCTACTGTGGATTGAACCCAGGACCTTTGAACTGAGCTACATCCCAACCACCACTACCCATTTTTTTTTTGAGACAGAGTCTTTTTCTTTTTTCTTTTTCTTTTTTGAGACAGAGTCTTGCTAAATCACTAAATTGCCCAAGTTGGGCTCAAACTTGTCATCCTCCTGCCTCAGCCTCTGGAGAATGCTGGGATTATAGGCATATGCTGCCATGCCCCCTTTGTTTCTCAATCTCAATATTTCTCCAATGTCTTTTTTCTTCAGAAAAATCCTTTCTCCCACCTAAAATCCTGTAGTACAGTGCAATCAGTTCCATCACACTGTACAAAGTAGTGCCATGACTTTACCCCACTTGGGTACCTTGACATCAACCTGTGTTGTAACCCACTGTGATTCTTCGGGCCCTCCTGTTAAGAGTTCCCCCATGTGTTTGTTTACTGTCCAGTCTAAAGTCAACTGTTGCATTCAGCCCTCTGGGTCTGTGAAAGATCAGAGTCTGTGAAAGATAAGCCCCAAACACATTCCTGTTGGCTTCTGGTAAAAACTGCCTTCCTAAAAGTCACTGTCACAGCAAACAGGCCAGAGTTCCTCTGAATCCTGAACAACTTTTCATGGACAATGATCACCCTAAGATAGTGCTCTTGTCCTCAGGGTAAAAAGTTCTAGGTCCCTGGGTTTGATCTCTAGCACACAAAGGAGGGGCAGAAGGAGAGAGGGAGAGGCACTCAGTGTGGCAGAGTGCTTGCCTGGCATGTGTAAGATCTAGGTTCCATCTCCAGCATTTCAAAAAGAAGATCAGGGGGTCGGGGATATAGCTCAGTGGTACAAGTGCCTGCCTGGCAAGTATAAGGTCCTGAGTTCGATTCCTGGTACAAAAAAAAAAAAAAAAAGAAGGTCAGATGTGGTGGTGCACACCCCTATTCCTAGCACTTGAGAGATTGAGGCAGGAGGTTCATTGTGAGCTTGAGGCCAGCCTGGGCTACATAATGAGTTCAAGGCCAGCCTGAACTGCAGGGCAAGACCTTGTCTCAAAACCAATCAAACAAGGAAATAAACAAAAAAATCCCAGCCAATTCTAACAGCACAGTATTCAGGAATCTCCACTGAAGAAAGCAGAAAAGCTGAATTCCCTGTTTTTGTGACAATTAAATCTGAGTTGCTGGGTGCCCACGTTCCATTTCCTTCCACTCCCCTACACTACTCTGAAGTCCTCTTGATGTGGAATAAAGTCAGGCAGCCAGAACTGAATTATAACATGCTTTATTGGAAGTAGATAATGGGCACTGAGAATGAGAAAGCAAACAGAATTTCAGACAAGTAAAGAAGAAACAAAAACTTAAGGTACTGCTGGAGAATAGCAGGAGACAGGAGTGCCCCTCCCAGCCTGTCTGCAGACCACACCTGAATCACTAACAATTCTGTGGCCAAACATGACCTCCAGCCAGGCATCCTGACAACTGTGTCTGTTTAATCATGATCCCACGTCTCCTCTGTCATGGTGAAATAATGGGATGGTGACAAGGACCTGGGCACAGTGGCCTGGCCACACCCGTGGAGAGGACAAGTGTGGTCAGTCCTGGAGGGGGGTGTTATTGTTCTGCATGGTCGTTCTTATCCAGTCGACATAGTTCTGTACCTTGGTGTAGATCCCATAGGTCCCACACTCGATTCCCCAGGACACCAGGCCAAAGATGTAGAATTTGGAATTCCCTTCAGTGAGCCTCTTGATAGCAAAAGCCCCTCCACTGTCTCCCTGACAGCTGTCCACACCCGCTCCTCCAGCACAGAACATGTTCTGAGTGAAAACGTATGACTTGGGGTCCATTTTGGGATTTTTCACTCTTACCGTCTGGCACATCTCTAAATTAGTTACAGGTAGTATGGCTCCTCTGAGTCGCAAAACCCAATCTTTTTCCTCTGTCTTACCCCAGCCCGAGATCATGCCCAGGTCCCCCACTGAGAAGCTGTATTTGGGAGAGGTGCCTGGCAGGCAGATGGGAGACACAGTCCGCCCCATCTTCACTGGGTCTTTCAGCCGCACCAGCGCAATGTCATTGTCAAAATTGGTTCGTGTGCTTGGGTCAGCCACCTGCTGCCAATCAGGGTGAATAAACACACGCTCGGCAGTGAGCATATGGGCCTTGCTCAGGTCTTTGCTCCTCACCACGGTCAACCCAGTGTACATTGTTGGGTGGTAGTTTCTTTCCACGACGTGGGCTGCTGTCAGTACCCAGTACTCGTCAATGAGGGCCCCACCAGCCCTTTCAGAATGGAAGAAGACTTGCCAGGGGAAACTCTCAATGTTTGTAGGGTAGCCTCCAAATATCCTCTGTGACATTGTAAAGGGCTCGCTGGGGACTCCACAGACTAGGAAGGAAGAAGGACAAGGAGGGGAGGGATAGGAAACAATGCCACCTCCTGAGAATTCTCCAAGCCATTCCAATAATTCACCCCTGGTTCCCAACACAGAGTTCCCAGCACAGTCAGACAACCCCACATCTGACGTATGCTGACCTTCCCTGGATGTCCCCCTTGCCAACACCACCAGCAGACTAGTGCACCGTGCTCCCCTCAGCTGGTTCCAGCCCCTCTCAGGCACACGTCAGCCCGCGCTCAGTACGTGAGCCGGGGATCTGGCTGGCAGCCTCTTTCCTCGCAGACTGTGCAGGGGGCAAGCTTCCACCTTCTCCTGAGGCCCAGAGGAAACTCTTTCCTCTCACTGCTACTGCAGTCCTAGCTGTGCACAAGTCCCTCTGAGTAACCCCACACCAGCCTAGGAACCACAGAGAGGCTTCTCTGGTTTGGTTTTCTTTTTTCTGGTTTGATCTTGACCTCTCACTCCCACAGACTGGTTCCAAGTAGGACCACTTTGCCACTCCCCATTGATGAACTATAGACGAAGTCAGCTAGTGTAAGTCCTTTGTTCCCTGGATTCAAAACGTGCCCCTGCCACTTACTAACCCTGTGAGCTCACCTTCAATTCACTCATGCATAATACTACCTCACAGGACTGTCACAAGCACATCAGTGGCAAATGCACCTGAATGCTCAGCGGCATTGCTGTCATTATTATTATTATTCAGGTTTTGCCCCAATGCCACCCTCTACTCAATTCTGACCCTCCTACAACTCCTTCCTTCCTATCTTCCTTCCTTCCTTCCTTCCTTCCTCTCTTCTTCCTTCCTTCCTTCCTTTTTTGGGGGGTGGGGGTTACTGGGAATTGAACTCAAGACCTTTGTGCTTGCCAGGTAGGTGCTGTGCCAGTGAGCTATATCCCCGGCCCTTCCATTCCTTTTTTTTTTGAGACAGGGTCTCACTATGTAGTTCAGGTTGGCTTTGAACTCACTATGTGGCCATTCTGGCCTCAAACTCATGTGATCTTCCTGCCTCAGCCTCTCAAATGCGAGGATTACAGGCATGTGACACTACACCCAGCTACAATCCTTCATTTCATTTATTCCTCTGTATCTTGTTGTCATCCAGACTTTTAATATATCTAGCTTTTTGAATGATGATTCTTCACTCTAAACTTTCAGGCCTGCTTTTAGCCATTCTGTATCTACCAAGTACATCTATGTTGTCAGACCTAACTGGCCCTGACTCCGTCAGCTGCCGGCAGGTGACTTTTCTATTTCCCTCCAGTCAACCCAACTCGGTGGTTGAGGGAATCACCCACAACTCTGGCAGGCCAACATCCTGCTGTTACCACCACCTCACTGAACGGGACTTGGGAAGACCAGATAAAGCCCCTGACCCAGAGGGTTACAGCTACTCTTAGATGGTGACCGCCACACCCCTGCACCTGTGGTTGTGGTCCCCACCCACACCGAAGTCTTGATTACCTGGAACACATTTCGGCAGCTCTGTACCCAGCACCTTGTTCACCCAGCTCCCGTTACCAGAGCACTGATACTCAGCTGCAAGAGCACAAAGAACATGGTCACACTCACTGCCACACCGGCTTCTTCTTTCCATCCCCCCTTCTGGGCATAGCCTAAACGCCTCTGGGACTTGAACAGGCAGTCAGATCGGGTCAGCTAGAAAACAATCATGGGATCATGCCTCAAAGAACCCCTCAGCCCCCTATCCTGCCAAAGGAGGGGAAAGAGCAGTCTCCAGAGCAGAGGAAGAGGGCCATGGGTGGGGGGGGGTGACTGGGAAAGGTTCAAGTGGGAACAGAAAACAAGAGAAAAAGAGGAGAAGGGAGAGGACAGGACAGGATCGTAAGTCATATTGTGTCTCACTCAGTACCAAGGCCTCTACATCAAGAAAGCCAGTCATGAGCTGGGCAGTAGCTGAATGGTAGAGCACTGACTTGCTTAGCATGCATGAGCCCCTGGGTTCAACCCCCAGCACCACAAGAAAAAAAAAAATTAAATGAAAAAGAAAAAGAAAGCCAATCATCATAACATGTCAACCCCCAGCTAGAAACATCCCCCCTGTGCATTTTACATGAAAGAAGTGGTCCAGAGTTGGATAACCACATGAAGTGGATGATGTAGGAAATTCCTGCTGCAGCTATGGAGCTGAGCTGGCCTCTAAGATTCCTCACAAATGACCTTGAGAATATCCCCCATCCCCCACGAAAGCTAAATCCTTAGACCAAGCCAAGAGGGTGATGAGGTCTGTTCTGTCTCCCTCATTTCTATACAAACTCTCTCTAAACCTGTCTTTACCCTCCAACACATTCACACTCTCTCTCATGACCCTCGTAGAAGAAACCTACCACTTCCTTCATGTTCCATGTAGTAATATGGTTCCTCACAAGTGTAGCCAACAACAGAACCAAATAAAGTATCTGCTGGTTCTTCAACGTTGCCATTTCGAATTGGTTCAGGAGCGCCACAGTCCACAGCTACAAGGAAGGGAGGAGACTAATGGTCTGACAGCCACTTCTTCCCAGGAAGAGCTACAGGGCCAGTTCCATCCTGACTTCTTCCCTTTTCATGTCCATAAGCACCCCAGGATGGATCTCCCTACACCAGCCTCTACAAATGGCCCACCCAGTCCTCCAGCCCACTGAGATCTGCCGATGCAGATGAGCCTTTAAAAGCTTGAGAGGAACCTGGTTCTCAGTGGTTGGTGGAGGATCCTGCGAAAGCCCAGAACACACCTACCTGGGGGTCTTAACTACTAATTCCACAGTTCCTGCCTTTAGAAGAAAGCTACTAGTCTAATGGACCTGGGACCAGCCTAGGGCTGACCTAAAAATTATCAGTGACTGGTTTCCCTTCTCAAACCCAACTACTCTCTCACAAGCCTAAGAAGAAAGCATGCATTTGAGCTGAGGCACAGGGTAGCAAGGATGAAACCCAGGGCCTCACATATGCTAGGCAAGGGTTCCACCACTGAGCTCCATCCCCAGCCTTGTACTTTTAGTTACAATCTCACTAATCTGCCCAGCCTGGTCTCAAACTTGAGATCTCCTGTTCAGCCTTGGGAGTAGCTGGGATGTACCACCACCCCCAAAGCATCACATTTGAATTTTTTTTCCTTTTTTTGGGGGGGGGAAAGGGTCTTGCTATGTAGCCCAGGCTGGCCTTGAACTCAAGGCAATCCTCCTCCCTCAGCCTTCTGGGTGCTGAGACTACAAACATGCACCACCACACCCTGCCACCACATTTGAATTTTGTGGTGAAGATTTTGCCTTTGAGAGGAAAAATAAGAGTTCCACATTGATGGGACACGTACGTTGGCATGTCACTGTAGAAATACTCCACTTTCCATTGCTCAGACAAGTAGAATACAAAGACGTTAAGGCAGTGCTTCCCTAGAGAATAGACATCATCATTAATTTATAAAAAGAGATATGAAAATTCAAAACTAAAAATGGAATTGATCTCTGGCCTTGGATCAAAGAGGAATCCTCACAGAAAAAAAATCTTAGGAACATCTTGGCAGAATGACCCAAAGCACCCAGGATTTAGGACTAAAAGACAACTGTGTACTGCCCTTCCCCAGAAGATTCAAAGCAGAGCAAGGATGTCAAGCTATACAAAGAGCTCTGTGACCTGCAAGGGCAAAGATCTTGAGCCATTCTGCCCATGGCAAAGGTGTTCCTACCTTGGTCTATCAGGGACATCAGAAACAGGATAGGATAGTACGGGAATCCGGACCCGGGGCCAGAGTTGCAGAGAAGCTGAACATACTTCACCTCTACAATTTCGAATCCTTCCAAACAGATTATGTTCACCGTATCTTTAAACACATATGTTGCCTTTTCAGGCTCCCAAATTGAATTTGCAGAGACTTCTTTAGGGCAGGGGATTGCTTGGAAAAGATGGAAATTGGGAAAGAAAAAAAGTTTTTACTAGATAGTTAGAGACTATTCTTTTTCCATCATTCTCACATTTTCTAAAATCATCAGTTGTCCTCAGTTCCAGTGCCTCACCTTCCAACATAATACGGCCTCACTAACTCACTACCCCCAGCTCGCCTGCAGTGTCAGGTCCAGCTGAAGGGTTACTTGACAGCAAGGCATTTCTAGCAACACTGACAGGGTTCAATCTTCCTGAGGAACTGAAGTGTCTCTGGACTCTACCAAAAACAATCTGTTTGTTTTGATTCTACATTGTCCAGGGACTTTGATATCACCAAAGAGGCACTTCTAGGCTACTCACGAGCTCCATGGTAACGAAGTTTCCAGCCTTTGTTTTGCCCTGATAGGTCAGTTTGAAAGATGATATCAACAGTATTACTCTTGGTTTCTATAGTAAGTGGCCCAGGGAATCCACCATTACCACAGTAAGGACCAAACCGTTGATTGCTTGTAACAAACTGCAAAAAAACAAAAATGATGAAATCAGAAAAGAGAAATAATAAAAGGAAAGAGGTTAAATAGGAGCATGGAGATAAATGTAAAGAAAATAATAAATAGAATAGCAAATAATAAGAAAAAAAGAAAATAAGAGGTGGGAAGAAAGGTAATTTTGTCTTCAAGAAGAAATCTCTCACCGGCATGGGTGGCACACACATGATGCTACTTCTTTGGGGCAGCAAGATTGAAAAGTCAAGCCCAACCTGGGAAACTTAGCAACTTAGCAAGACCCTGCCTCAAAATAAAAAATAAAAAAGGGCTAGATGTAGCTCAGTGCAAAGACTCTGAGTTCAATCCCCAGTAACAAAAAAGAACAGGAAAAGGGAGAAAAGGAGGAGGAAGAAATCATCTATGTGAGCTGGGGTCATGGCAAGAATTAATCATCAACCACATACATCTAAGCTGTCAAGGCAGTTCCCCTCTGAGTCAGCTGGTTCCACATCAAAATCTTCTCTCTTCACAGTCACCACCACCTGGAACCCCTCCTCCAACAGAATCTGGTATTCACACCTTGAGTTCTCCGGGTATGGACTGGGATAATTGGGACTGGTAATCTCCCCAGTCAGTGTAGTGAATACATCCCCACTGCAATTGACTGAAGGAGAGAAGGGGAGAATCAAATACAGGGCCAAGCAGAGAAGTTCCTGCCCTATTCTACCATCCCTTCTGCCATAAACTGATAGTCCCTCAGTCAGACTCTGCTAGGACACAGCTCTGACTGCAGTTCAAGGGAACAACTATACCCAATTCCTACCAGTAGAGACATCTAGTGCCTGTTTGATGCCCATCATTTTGCTTAGGTTGAAGACTTCCTTCGTTACAAATAGCCTTGGGCAGACTCTTCAGAGGCATCTATCTCTCTTCTCCAATTAACTAACTTTATCCTATACCCTTGTATTATGGTTTAGATCTTAAATGTCTCCTAAATTCCCATATACTAAAGCCTTGGCCTGTGGTGTTATTGAGAAGTGGTAAAACCTTTAGAAGATGGGTTTCAGTGGAAGGAAGTTGGGTCATGGTGGACATGTTCTTCAGTGAACAGTGGAACTCCAGTCTCTCTGTCTGTCTCTGTCTCTGTCTCTGCTTCTGGCCACCATGACATCAGCAGATTTATTCTACCATACACCCCCCCACCATGATGTTCTGCCTTGCCACAGACTCAAAGACATTAGACAACTATGGACTAAAATCTCTGAAGCCATGTGCTAAAATAAACACCTCTTCCCTTTGTTTTGTTTTGTTTTTGTCTTTTTGAGACAGGGTCTCACTATGCAGTTCAGACTGGCCTGGAGCTCACTTTGTACCCTAGGCTGGTCTCAAACTTGCAAGGATCCTCCTGCCTCAGCCTCCCGAGTGCTAGGACTACAGGTATGCACCACCAGACCCAGCTTTTAAACACTTCTTCCTTTTAAATTGTTCCTCTCAAACATTTCCTCACAGCGATAAAGCGCTGACTAACACAGCTTATCTTCTTCCCTCCTGTGCTGCTCTCAAGTTATGGGTAACTGAGAATGGAAGTCAAATGAAGGGGGAGCCTAATCAAAACTGGAAGATAGGGAAAGCCCTTTCTGAGGGCTCACTCCCTTTTGGTGCATCCTCTTAGTGCCCAGCTCACCTCCACAATTCCTCATATCATCATGGAGAAAGTATTCCGGGGGACAGGAGCAGAAGTAACCGCCAATGAAGTTGTTGCAGAAGTGACTACAAGGGACATCTGCAAAATCTGTGCACTCGTTTACATCTATAAGGAGAAAAGGAAGATTGAGCTCAAGGCCAAAAACCCAGAAAGAGAAATGAGGTTAAACTCAAACCTACAAGGGTAAGAAAAAGCAAGACAGATTCATCACTTAAAGGCCTTCAGACATCCACATTTCAGAACTGCATTATTCTACATCACTTTCCTGAACTATGGTTCCAGAGCTGTGCTCTGCCTTGGACAGGCATGGGGAGCTCTGGATGTGAGAAACCGCTGACTTCTCCCACTTAGAGTTTCAGCGCCAAAGGGAAATGTCTTCTGCAGGGGTATGAGGACACATTCATCACTTTATACAATGTTGGTCCTTCTCTCAAATATGAAATATAATTTAGAAGTGCTTTTAATTCCATTTCAACCTGAAGATAGGTGCAGAAACACCCATAATGTGAAGGTTTGAATGCTGTGTATTGAGTGGGTTTGAGAACCATATACTCCATGTGCAATTCTTGCTACATTATTAACTTTGTTAGTTCTCACTTTCCTTATCTTTATATGAGGATACCTACCTTGAAGTGTTGCGGTGAAGATATTACTTTAGTAAAACTGCTAACAGTGCCCAATTCATACTGGTTCTCAACAAGTTACTATTTCTTATCCACTATTATCATTACCATCACCACTAAAATATTATACGTTTGCATTTCACAAAGATGATGCATGGACGGATCCAGGACAAGTCAATATTTTGTTTTTTGTTTTAGTCTGGTTTTTTGAAACAGAGTCTCACTCTGTATTCCAGGCTGGCTTTAAACTCGGTGATCCTCCTGCCTCAGCCTCCTGAGTGTGCACCACCATGTCCAGCTATTATTTTGTAAAATTATACAAAGAATCCTCATTCTATGCATTGTGTAAGATTCTTTCTGCTTCAAATCTTTTGAATCTTACCAATGGCAACATAATAAGCAGCAAATCCAGTATAACGCTCTTCGTTAGAGAAATCTGATGTAAAGGTGACCTGGAGTTTATTGTTCGGAATGTGGAATTCTTCTATGATGGGGGAGTTGGGATTCTTGCTGGTCCTCCGTCCACAGAGTTTCCCTTCTTCAATGCCTCCTGACACTATCTAAGGGAAGAGTTATAAAGATGCTAAAAAAGTTTAATTTGGAACGGAGATGACAGAAAGAGGGACAAAGCTAGGAGACCCTGGACTCTCACAAGGCTCTTTAACTGGTCACACAGGCCTGAGGCACCCAGTCCTACATCCTCCACACCCTGGCCCGGCCTCCTCCATGGCCCTCCACATGGTATACCTGCACTGCGTCGTACAAGCAGTTCTCCGACAGCTCTATGTCCAGATGGGTGAAGTACAGGTGGATTCCAAACCCTTCCGGAACCTCAATATCCCAAGTTTGCTTTATCTCGTTGGGGTATGCCTGAGGGTAGTTAGGGGACAGGATCTCCCCATGGAGGGTAGGCTCTGCATAAGCCCAGGCCCACAGAGAACATAGGATCATGCACCTAAGGGAGAAGCCACAATGAGGGACGTCACCCAGGGACGTGGGGCCTCATCCAGTTCTCACAGATGAAAGGAAAGAAAGAAGAAAGGTGCAGCCAACCAGCCACAGAAGAAAATCTTAAGGAGGAATAAAGAAAAGGCCTAGGACAAAGGAAAACCCAGGCTTCCGGTCTGAGCCCTCTTCTCAGAAGCTGCAGGGAACGGGGACTGTGCACATCTCCGGAGATCCCTGGTCACTCACCACATTGCTGGTGATTTGCCCATGTCACCAGTCCTGCCTCTCTGCTTCTCTGGACTTTGGAGCTGAAGTGGTGAAAGGCACCTGCTTTGGTGGTGAGTGGTCACCTGGGGTTCAGTGTCACTTCCCTAAGAAAAACAGTTTTACAGAGCAGGACCACTAATCATCAGCATATGACGCTTGGCCTCTCACACCCTCCCTGGTCCAACTTCAACTGATTTTCTAGACTACAACTAAATCTTCTCCTCCTATCACTTCTCTTGCCTTTCTCCCAATTTTTCTCCAAAAGGAGTAAATCGTTTCTCCAGCCTCCTTCTCTTCTGTTCTCCCACCCCACTCTTGGTCCTTCTGTCAGTCTCTCTCCTGCCCTTGCAGATCAATATCCCCAATTCCATGGGTTGTGAGGAGTCTTTGCCCACCCAGCTAGCATAGGCCCCCACCTTCCCAGTGGTCCCCTCATCACTTCGGGCCACCGTGCTCATCATGCATGTGTTTCTGCTGACACCCCCAGGACCACTGATGTGGGAATGAGCTTCTTTCTGTAGGGCAGAGCAGGGACCTTGGGAGAAGTGGTCTGAGGGAGCAAGTGCTGCCCTTGTTGAGATGGGATTGGAAAAGAAATTTCCTATAGTAATCTCCGAGGGCCGGTTGTTTCTTTACTACAAAGACATTTCCTGACAGTCCCTAGAAAAGTCTTGCCAAAATTGCTTTTTTTGCCTTTTTGAGACAGGGTCTCACTATGCCCTTTAGGCTGGCCTTGAGCTCACTTTGGTATGCAGGCTGGTCTCCAACTCACAACAATGCTCCTGCCTCAGCCTCCCAAGTGCTGGGATTACAGGTGTGCGCCACCATGCCCAGCCCAAAATTGTTTTTAACTCTGAAAATAATGATACATGGTGGGTAGGGTGGGTGGGCTCGGCCTGAGAGAAATAGGTTGTCTGTGTTCTGCCTTTTCTTGTTCTACTCTTTCCAGCCCTCTATCTTTTCCCAAACCTTTCTCCGGGAAGTTCTCCGCCTTCCTTTTTCCTCCATCAAAGCTCTGCAGTTCAGTTTTAAGGTTGTTACCTTCAGAAGCTGATGGGAGCAAGTGAGTCAGTCCTCTCTCCCCTGCCAGCGGTCATGCTGCTGTGGCTCCCAGAGGCGTCAGGTCGGCCTTGTCGCTCCCTCTGCAGGAACCTCCGGCCGAGCTCCCGGTCCTGGTTCCGTGCATAAGATTCCCTACCCAAGTGTGCATGTCCGAAATTCCCTGATCAAAACAAAGAGGGGGCTGGGAGACCATGCTCCAGGGAAGGGTAATTCAAGCCTGATCTTGGAGCTCCCTCTGCTTCTGAAATCAGAACTGCATCTTCCACCCAGGCCTGAGATCCCGAGATCCAGGGCTTCAGGGGGAGAGAAGAAATGGGGAGTTTCACAGATTGCCTAATCTTCTTTTTCAGCCAAGAGTGTGTTTCAGGGTTTTGAGGGAAGTCAGGTGATTTGTGGGAAAAGGAGGAGATTGGTACTAGGCAGAAAAAGCTAAACTCAGAAAGTCCAACCCTCTGGCTGGGTATGAGTCACAAATCCAGGGAGAGCACTGTATTTGTCCAAAGTCCACCCCACCCCTGCCCTCAAGGCAAATTTAAGTGAGACAATGATTTCTCGCTAGATCCCAGCTGGTGTGAGCTTCCTGGATTCGTCTTCCTAAAATCCCTTCTAGAGCTCCAAAGGTCTCAATTGCATCCACCAGCTCAGATGCCACCTAAAGTCCCTGGGCCACAAGCCTCAGGGCCATGTGTGTTATGAGATACAGAATTTTACAGAAGCAATGTGCTGCATGGACTCAAAACTAGGTAACAACTTTTCCATCTCCCCCTACACCCTAGAAAAATACTTCATTATCAAACATTAATATTTCTGTAGCTGAACATATTGGTCTTCAGAGTAAGTGGAATAACTGAAGATTATACATTAATTCACACCAGTTAAAGTTAGGTTTTACTGTCAAAAGAATTTTGACACCAAACTTAAAGAAAAAGGGGGTGGAATCTTAGTTTTCAGAGACTTTTGGTGTTTAAAATTACAGGAAGGGAACGGTGGACCTGTACAATTCCTCCATGAAGGGTTCCCTCATGCCTCATTTCTCCTTCATCCTTTGTCACTTTCTACCGGGTGGATGTGGATGGATGGATGGATGGATGGATGGATGGATGGATGGACGGGTGTGTGTGTTGTGTGTGTGTGTGTGTGTTTTTTTTTTTCTGGGAATTGAACCCAGGGCCTTAGGAATGCTCAGCAAGCACTCTAACCCTTATCATTGTGCCTATATTTCAGTGAATCCAAGATTTCATCAGTTGAAGATTCTCCTTCATTTTATATACCTCTTGGAATAAAGAAGTTGTCAATTAAACTATGACATTGTACTGATTATAAGAAGCATCCTGATTTCAGGAGTGAAAAAAGGAGGGAGTCAGTACCATATGGTACAGCATCCTTGCACACATCTTACCTCTGGATAGTCTGGTACTAGGCCTGGATTTGGAAGACAAATCCAAGTCTCACCTCTACTACTTGCCAGTGGTGAAGCCTCAGGCTCATTACATCCCTGGCTCCCTCCAGTGTAAAACAGGAATAGCTGGGGATATGGCTCAGAGGTAGAAGACATGCTTAACCTGCATAAGGCCCTGAGTTCAATCTTCAGCGCCACTAAAATAAAATAAAATATCAGTTATTCCTTCTCTCCATGGCTGTTGGGCTACCCAGTGAAAAATCAGAGTGAATGAATTTTACAAACTATGGTTCCAAATCGATGTGCTGGGCATGGTGGCGTATGCCTGTAATCCCAGCACTCAGGAGGCTGAGGCAGGAGGATCGTTGCAAGTTCGAGACCAACCTGGGCTACAAAGTGAGCACAAGGTCAGCCTGAACTGCATAGCGAGACCCTGTCTCAAAAAAACAAAAAACAAACAAACAAACAAACAAAAAACAACAACAAATCGATGCACATGTTGGAAGGTGAGCCTGTGAGGTCTCTGAGGCCAGTAGGTTTGGTGCTAGGTCTGACCCCCTGTATTCTCCACCATATCTAACAGTGTTGCACACAGAACAGATGCACATGCAACAATTTGTTGTTCCCCAGGTTACCCAGCCTTTAAACATTTACCACACTAAGGACACCCCTTGCTGTGTGAGTCTGGGAAGCAGAAAGGGCCTCCCAGGAGATACAGACAGGGAAGCACCTTGTCCACCGCTGCAGCAGTCCTGGAGCAGCTGCCTGCAACATACTCCATTCAGCAGAGGCCGAGACCACAGGGCATCTGGGAACAGTGTGGCTCCACCAAGATGGAGGAGGATGAGTGGACTGCCACAGTGGACTGTGGAAAGCATTGCAAACCAGGATGTCCGTGGCACAGTATGGGCTGCAGCAGCAAAGGTGGCCCCACTCTGACCAGGGTCCCTCTGTGAAACACCCACAGGTAGCTCTCCAAGCACTTCTATGAGCAATGCACAACTTGTGTAATTAATTTCTCTTACACTAAAATCAACTACTTGGTCTCTGTATCTTGCAACTAAAAACACTGGAAAATACAATCTGCTCAGTGGAGTACCTGAAAAATGATTGAATGGATGGGCCAACAGAAATTTAAACCATTCACTAGCTGCTTTTGGCAGTATGACCATGAAAGGTATTTTCTCTCTCTGAGCTCCAGCTTCATCATGTGTAAAATGAAATAATATCACCTATTTCAGACCCAGTTATCTATTGTCAAGGCCAGTTATGACTAAGATTCAATGAAACAGTATGTGCTAAGCCTTCAACCTATATCTAGTACTCAGTAAACCTTTGAAAAATAACTAACAAGCCAGGAGTAGTGGTGAAGCCAAAGGTGCAGTGGAGACCATAGAAAGTTGGAGATGTCAGGAATGTGGATGCCAAGGAAAATCACAGGCGCCAAGCAAAGCCAGCCTAAGAGAAAGGCCATGTGGGCTGCAACTGGCCAGGCCATAGGATGGAGCAGCCCAAGCCCTTTACAGTTCACATCTCACCACAACATGCCAAGATGCTGGACATGCAGCTGCAGGATTTAATGTTTTCCCTCCTGGGTTTCAGTCTTGCATTGATCTGATTCCCTTCTGCTTCCCTACTCCTCCCTTTTGGAATAGGAATATTTATCCATGATACTGTATGTTGAAAGTATTTAACTTTAGTTTTTATAGGAGCAGATAGCTAAGAGTGTGACATGACTTTCAGAAGAGACTTCAGACTTGGACTTTTCGGCAGTGCTGGAAGTGTTAAGACTTTCAGCTCTTAGAGATAGACTAACTGTATTTTTCATACTGAAATGAACATGAACCTTTTGGGGTCAGGCTTGGAATATCATGCTTTATATCTAAAATGTCCACCAAAAATCTCCTAAGTTCAGAAGTGGGGCTTTTGGAAGGTAATTAGATTATAGAAGCAATATACCCATCAGTGGATTAATCTATTCATGATAGCAAAGCATAATGTCCTGTTTGGTAGAGGTCGATAAGTAGAGGTGGGTCACTGGGGTACCCTGTAAGGGTATACTGGAGGTGGGGTTTGAACCCAGGCTTTCACCCTAAGCTACATCCTAGTCCTTTCTATTTTTTTATTTTGAGACAGGGTCTTGATAAATTGCTAAATTTCCCAGACTGGGCTCAAACTTGAGATCCTACGGCTTCAGCCCCCCAGAGTGCTGGAATTATAGGTGTGTGTCACCACACCCAGCCAGGGAGGGCGTATCCTGATCCTTACTTCCTTCCTCTCTATTTCCTGACCGCCATGAGGTGAACAGCTTTTTTCCACCATGTTGTTTATGCCTTGGAGCCAGCCAACCATGGACTAAACCAGCCAAAACTGTGAGCCAAAATAAATCTCTTCTTTAATTTATAGGTGTTGGGTATTTTGTCTTAGTGACACAAAAGTGACTAAGAACACACCTCTCCACTCCTTATCTACTAAGTGCACTTACTGGCTTTTCACTCACAAAACAGTGAACCCATTGTGTTCTTTTACAGTCTAAACCTCAGTTTATGTGATAATGCTGACATACGAAAGTAAAACCTTGCAGATGAATGTAAATATGAATGTGTTACTCAGAGTAACAATCATGCTGATGGTGACACTACAGTCTCTAAGAAGTCTGAATAAATAACATCTCTCTTCCTCTTTCAAGTTCTAGAGACATTCAGAAACAGCAGAAATGTCAGATGTTGGTCAAAGTACGGTCTTAGCCGGTCATAGTGGTGCACACCTGTAATCCCAGCACTCAGGAAGCTGAGGTTAGAAGATCACCAGATGTTTGAGGCCAGCCTGGGCTACACAGTGAGTTCAAGGCCAGCCTGGGCTAACTATATAGCAAGACCCTGTCTCAAAAAAAAAAAAATACTGTCTTTATTTTTGGAGATGGGAGAGGGGGTCAGCAGAAGGGGAAAGGAGGTTAATGGGATTGAAAATGATCAAGATATGTTAAATGCATGTACCAATTTCCCAAAACAAACCTCACCATTCTATATTACTAACATGCACTAATTAAAATATATACAGATATATGTAAGTGAGGAGGGGAAGAAGGATTGAAGGGAGGAGAGGGAAGGGGAATGAGAAAAAAGAATTAAAACATATTATGTACACGTACAAATTCCCTATGATGAATATAATCAATACGCATGGCAAACATATACTAATAAAAAAAATAAAGTTAAATATATACATATGGTCTTTAATAGAAATAAAGGCCAAGGTGGAAGAGTAGAGTAGAAACCAAATGGATGCTAACTGAACCTCTGAATTCAACAGAATTGCCCTCCTAGACACAGGAAGCACTGGGCCAGGAAAGGTTTCTCCAAAGAGAGAACTGGGCTCCCTGAAGACATCTCCCTGCTGAAAGGAAGAAGGCCAAGCTGAGAGAAACATGCCAGGTCATTCTTCCCATTACTACTAGTTAGACAAAGTCCACCTCTCCAGGGCAAAGGATGGATTGCAGTAAACAGAAGAGCCACAGGAGAGCGCTCTTTCCCTCAGGAACCATGGCCCAGGAATACTAGGAACACCTGCTCCCCGATATTCCCAAGGCTGCTCTTAATCTGTTAAACTTAATAATTAATTAAGCATTTGATCAACCAGGGAGATGACCATGCACCTGAAGGAGGGGGCCAGAAATATAGCCAGCATAGTCCCACCCCACCCACCCTCACCTACACCTGTTCTTTTCTGTCCCCTGACGCTGTCGGCTCCAGAACTCCTGAAACAATTCTGAACAATACAGTAGCATTAAATATATCCTCCAGCCAAAGAAATCCATTTTCTGTTCCATTTACCACCTCAAATCGCACCCAGCCATGTTGTCTAAGACAGCTGTGGGAAATCGGTACTAATACTGTACACTCGGGTTAAGACATCCAATAACAGAATGGCAAGAATAGAATGGTCTCAAATTTGAATAACAAAGCCCTCTCCTTAGCAAATTCCCAGATTAAAGTTCAAATGCCATTGCAAACTGAAACTGAGACATTAAAGACAAAAAGAACTAAAGTTCAAAGTTCTTAAAGTCATAAAACCATTAACCCCAAATGTATTCAGTGTAGTCTAACCCAGAAAGTTTCTAGTCCCTGAGAGGAGGTATGATTGCACCAGAAGCTGCAGCACAGGCTGGAATGGCTTAGGTTCCTCCAAGTCTTCCAGGGCTGCATTAGTAACAAGGCAAGCCTTAAATGAGCCTTGGTTTTTAAAAGTCCCAGAGCTAGCCAGGCGTGGTGGTGCACATCTGTAACCCCAGCACTCGGGAGGCAGCTGAAGCAGGGGGATCAAAACAAGTTCAAGGCCAGCCTGAGCTATGTAGGGAGACCCTGTCTCAAAAAATCCAAATAAATAAATACAAGTTCAAGGGCTGAAGAGATGGCTCAAGGCTCAGGAGTTTAAGGCCAGCCTAGGCAACGTGGCAAAACACCATGTCAAAAATAAATAGCTAGGCATAGTGGTGCATGCCTCTAATTTCAGCACTCAGGAGGTTGAGGCAGAAGGATCACCATGAGTTCAAAGCCAGCCAAAACTACCTATATTGTGAGCTTGGCCAGCCTGAACTACATAGCAAGACTTTGTCTCAAATAAATAAATAAGAAATTTATGTCCTGAGAACTTTAACACAATTGGAAGAAATCAGGTACAAACCTGGTCATTTGGGCATCCTATACTTACCATGTGGGGCTCCTCCTATGTGAACTTTAAAATTCCTACTTTCCCCGGTGACCAAACTCCTAGCACCCCCACGGCAGGATTCGTTGGTCCTCCACACAGACCCCACCACGGCAAGTGGACAAATGTTTTCAAACACCTGTCTCTGCTGTGGCTTCTCTCACTGCCTCTTGTAAAATCACTAAGCTCCAAAAGGTCCCCTCCTGAGGAAAGCTCCCCTTTACTCTCATGCTTACTGGGCTGGAAAAGGCACTCTCAGGAGATTCTTGAGCTTAAGTCGTTCCTGAGGCTTCAGAAGGCTGAGCCCCTCGTAAAGACCTCTGCCCAGGGACTGGTTCTAGTTCTTCTTCCACTATTTAATTTCAATACCAAATTAGACGGAGCTGATGGGCAAGGTGAATGTACCTACAACGACCATATCACCCTGAAACGCACCGGGTACTGACCTTGGTGCTGCAAAGCATAATTTCAGTAAATGCACTCAGCAGCTGACGGAAGCCCACATAAGGACCCTGATCTCTGGAGTAAGGACCACTACAAGGGGAAAAGCCAAAGGAAGCCAGTAAAGCTGTCTCTACCAGGGAACATGACAAATCCTAAACTATACCATACTCTGGAAAAGCTAGTTCCACCATCCCCACACTCCTATGCAGCTCATCTATTTGGCCTGCACAGAAAGCAGATGGATCTTGGGAAATGGCTGTGCATTAGGGTGAGCCTTAACCAGGTGGGGGGTACAACTGCAGCTGCTGGCCCAGATGTGATTTCACTGCAGGAGCAAATTAACATACCCTGAGACCTAGTGTGCAGCTATTGATCTACCAAATGCTTTTTTTCTCAGTACCTCTTAGTAAAGTCCACCAGAAGCAGTGTGATTTCAACTGACAAGGCCACCATTACACCTTCACTATCTTACTTCAGTTAATCAACTCTCCAGCACTATGTCACAATTTACTTTGCCAAGGTCCTGAATCTTTTCTCTCCCATAAGCTATCATGCCAGTTCTTACATTAATGACATGACAATTGCACCTCACAAGCAAGAAGCAGCAACTACTTTAGACTTACTATAGCACATTTGTGTGTCAAAGGGAGGGAAATAAATCTGACAAAAATTCAGATTGCTGAAAATTCCAGATTCAGGTTGCTGTGGTTTGTGTCTAAATGTCCCCCAAAAGCTTCATGCAGTCATAGGATTTTTCAGAAGGAGCTAGATTTAGAGTGTGATGCTGAGATTAAGGGTGTGATGCCAGGATTAAGGGTATGTGGTTACTAATTAGTCCACGGATTATTATAGTTCTGGCTGTGGATAATGGGAAGGTACCACCCAAAAGGTGAGTAGCCTGGAAGGGATAAAAGGGAGAGGCAGGCTGCTGGTGGTGCTGTTGCTTGCTGCTTGCTGCCTTCTGCCTGCCCTGCCATGGACTGTTTCTCCTCTTTGATGCCCCGCTACCATAGTCTGCCTTGCTGAAACCTCTACAAAGTGTGAGCTGAAATAAACCTTTTCTCCTTTAACTTTAGGTATTGAGTATTTTGTCTCAGAAATGAGAAAAGTAACTAAGACAGGGGTCTTCTACTCCAGTGGCATTTCCAGGGGTACAGGGGTTTGGGTCATGTTGAGCTATCCCTTCTATCATAAAGTCAGTGCATCTAACCTCTCCTGCAATCAAAGAAGAGGCATAACACCTAGTGGGTTTTTCACAGTCCTCACTTGAGTGTGTTACTCCAGCACATTTCTGGGGGGACCCAAAAAGCTGCTAGTTTGTTTATTTGTTTGTTTGTTGAAACAGGGTGGCTAAGTAGTCCAGGTTGGCCTTGAACTCACTATGTAGCCCCAGCTGGCCTTGAACTCCCAGCAATCTTTCTGCCTTGGCCTCCCAAGCGCTGGGATTACAGGCATGTATCACCATGCCCAGTTTTAAACTGCTAGTTTTGAGTGGTCCCCAGAATAACAAAAGGTTCTGCAGCAAGTTCAGGATGCCATACAGGCTGTTCTGCCGCTTGGGTCAGAGGATCCCACAGATCTAATGATGTTCAAAGGGCAGGTAAAAATAGGGATCATATTTGGCGCTGCTGGCAGACTCCAACAACTGAATCATAGCACAAGGCCCTTGAAATTTCAGAGCAAATCCCTGCTGTCCTCCACCGTTAACAGCTCCTCGCTTGCTACTGGGCCTTAATAGAAACCTTTTTAACACCTAACCAAAGTCCACTAAACTATGATGGACTTGAGCTGTCCATCACAAACTGGGTGTTACCGGACCTACAACAGATAAAGTCAGGTATGCACAGAACACTGTCATCAAAAATGGAAGAGGTGTATATGGGATTGGCCCATCTTGGCTCTGAAGGCTCAATAAATGGGACTGCATTCTGTTTTGTTTTGTTTTGTTTTGTTTTTTCTGAGACAGGGTCTTGCTATGTAATTCAGGCTGGCCTTGAAATTACTATGTAGCCCAGGCTGGCCTGGAACTTGCAGCAATCCTCCTACCTCAGTCTTCCAAGTGCTGGGATTACAGGTGTTTGCCACTGCTTGAGACTCCACTCTTGCTGCACTGCTTGCTTTCTCCCAGTTTGCCCCTGTGAGCTCACAGGAAGCTCCTGTGATTGATAAGCTGATAGAAGAGAAGACCTGGGCTGGTTTGGCTTGAAAGCAGACCTCTTCCAACAGTGGACAGCTGCAACCCCACACCCTTTTCTGTGACTTCCCTGAAGGACAGCAGTGAACTGAAATCCTCTTTGGGCATTAAGCAGGCACACAGTTGCTCGCTTTGCTTAGGATGAGAAATGGGTGTTCAGTTCTATACCAATTCATGGGTTGCGGTGGTGTGGCTAGATGGTCAGAAACTTGTAATCCAGGCCCTGGAGATGCAGCCATGGTAGAATGCTTGCCTACATACATAAGGTCTGGAGTTAAACTCCCAGCAATAGAAAAAAAAAAGAACGTGGAAGGAATATGATTGCCAAATTGATGACAAGCCCATTTAGGGAAGAGGTATGTGGACAGATCATTTTCATGGGCAAAAAAGCCACTATATTTGCATCACATGTAAGCATTTAACAGGTAATCTCAGCAGAGGATTTTGGGTGTTTGTGGTGAGGGGGTTGTAGGAGATCAAACCTAAGGCCCTCATACTAAACAACAGCCCAACCGTTTTTTAAAACAATTTTTTTTTTAAGATTAGTTGCTCACTAAGTTGCTAAATTGCCAGACTGGGCTTCAACTTGTAATCTTCCTGCCTCAGCTTCCCAGAGTGCTGAGATTATAGGCATGCACCACCACACCTGGCTCTGGAGGATTTTACCCACAAAGTGGATGGGATGACCTGGTCTGTGCCCGGTATCTCCTGAACACCATGACCAGTG
This sequence comes from Chinchilla lanigera, assembly GCF_000276665.1. Classification (NCBI taxonomy): domain Eukaryota; kingdom Metazoa; phylum Chordata; class Mammalia; order Rodentia; family Chinchillidae; genus Chinchilla; species Chinchilla lanigera. Next base: position 4,611,280 of record NW_004955413.1, on the reverse strand, counting down.
TGGCAGGGATAAAGGTCACGCATGGGCTCAGCCACATGGTTTCTACTCTCAAGAGTGACCTGGTTCCAGCCACTGCTGATGCCCAAACTGTGGCAGCAGAGACCAGTCCTGGACCTGTGGTGTGGGATGGTTCTCTGGGGTGATAATCAGCCACCCACCTTGCATGAGGTTGATTACAGTGGTCGGCTTCCATCATGGGAAGGGCGTGTTTCACTCTTACTGGAATGGACACTTACTCTGGAAAAAGATTTCTTTTTGTTTTTATTTTTTTCCGAGACAGGGTCTTGCTAAATTGCACAGGCTGGGCATGAACTTGTAATCCTCCTGCTGTTGTTGGACACTTCCTTTGGAAATGGCTCGCCAATTAAAAGTATTCCAGGTTCTTCTTGCCTCAAACAAAGGGTTGAATGAAACAGGTCAAAAATGGTGCCAAAAGTTAATTTGAAAAATGAAGGGTGAAGAGGTAAAGGAAGAACTAGCTTTGCAGAGCAAACTTGGGCCAAAGAGAGGAAAGGATAAACACAAAAATAAAAGTACACCCTTCACCTTCTCTTCATCAGCGGGCTACCGAGAGAAGTCACAATAGTGGATTCCTAACATCTTTTACGCCATCCACTTCTCATGGCAGCCTGCGAGAAGTTCCACATACAGCGTGGTGAGAATTATTTGGCGTTGTGCTGGGATCTTATAATTGACAGGTCCTGCTTATTTTCCCCAGCCAGCTTTGCCACGCCCTGCCTCCTACATCACTGCCTCAGTCTTCCAGAGCGCTGAGACTACAGGTGTGCACCGCACAGCCAGCCAAGATTTGCCTCCTTTGCACAGAATGCTTCTGCTAAATGTACCTCTCATAAGTTTACAGAACGCCATCACTATAATCACGGTATTCCAACAGCACTGCCTCTCACCAAGGCACTCGCCTCTTGAAAAAGGAGTATGGCAATGCACTGCTGCTCACCGACCTCTCTGGTCTTACCAAGCCCCACACTCCTGAGCAGCTGGCTTGGTGTGAAGACACAGATAAAGCACTCACCAGGAAACAACATCTTGCGGGGCTGGGACATTCTTCTCTAGAGGGCTATCTGTGCCCCCAGCCAAGATTCACAGGTCCAGGCATCATAAGGCCAAAATGAAGCAGCAGCATTTGCTTTTACCCCTAGCAAAAGTTCTGTTTCCTGTTTCTGCAACCTTAGGCTCTACTGGTCTTAGTTCCGAAGGGAGGACTGCTTCTACTGGAAGACACAAGGATCACTGCACTGAGCACTGAGAAGCTGAGGCAGGAGGATCACTGCAAGTTCAAGGCCAGCCTGGGCTACACAGCAAAAAAAAAAAAAAAAAAAAAAAAAATGATTGTACTGAATTTGGAATCAAGGCTTCCACCCTGTCACTTTGGGTTCCTCTTGTCCCTAAATCCACAGGCCGAGAAGGGAGTTAATGTGTTGGCTGGTGACAGAGTCCGATTATCAAGGGGAGGTTGGATTCTACTGCACGAAAGAGGAAGGGAAGAGTTTGTTTGCATTACGGAACCGGCTCAGGGCATTTCTTGGTGTTACCATGCTGTGATTGAGGTCAACAGGAAACTACAACAACTCAGGACTACAAACAGCCCCAGCCCTGCAGGAATGAAGGCTTGTCTCACTCTACCATGTAAAGAATCACAACTAGAGCTGGGCATGAAGGTACACCCCCATAATCCCAGCACTTGGGAGGCTGAGGCAAGGAGGGTTGCTATAAATTTGAGTTCAAGGCCAGCCTGGGCTACAAAGTGAGTTCAAAGCCAGCCTGAACTGCAGAGTGAAACCCTGTCTCAAAAAGACAAAAAAAATGTAAGACTTTTTCTAAAAGGGCTAGGAATATAGCTCAGTGGTAGAGCGCCTGCCTAGTATGTAAAAAAAGAATAAATAAATAAGAAAAGAAGGAGGAGGAAGCGGAAGAGGAGGAACAAGAGGAAGAGGAGGAAGAGAAAAAAGCCAACATGTTGGTGCAAGGCCTGTAGCACCCGCCACTCAGAAGCCTGCAAGTTCTAAGCCAGCCTACACGACCCAACAAGACTCCTACCATGTTGTTTCACAATTTTTTCATGTCTCTCTTCCCAAGCAACACAGTTTCTTGAAGGCAGAGGCTACTTTATCTTCATCCTTGTATTCTGTGGTCCCGCAGAGAACTGGACTTAGCAAGGTTCTCTATAAGAGGCCATATCGTCTCAGTCTCCTGCTCTCCTGCTCCTGTAACTGGAGGCAGAGCTGCCCCTCGGGACACCAGGAAGGAGGAGAATGTGGCTGATGGGACGACTGCAGAGAACGCAGCTGCCCCTGACCCACCCAGCTTGCACTTGGAGGGACAAACATGTGATCTACTCACAGAGCACAAAGAAAAACTGACTTTCTGTGTTTTCTTTTTAAAAATTTTCCCCTGGTGCTGGGGATGGAACGCAGAGCCTTGCTGTGACAGGCAAGGGCTCTACTGTGGGCTACAAGTCAGCCCTCTATGTCTAAATGGAGCCTGGCTGAGGGATGCTTTAACAAGCACATTTTACTCATCATAGCGAGTCAGAGATTTTAGGATTCTTAAATAACATAAAGCCAAACACTTAACTTGCAAAATCTAGTCAAGTTGAAGGTGCGCAGATCCTATAACCTATAATTGCCCTGCTGGTTACAGGCCTTAAAGTGCTATTTTCTAGACGAAGGATCACATACTGCTCATAAATACTGCAATTAAGTTAGTGGATCCTGGCCAGCAAGTTTTTCAGGGGGAGGGAGTACTAAGGGTTGAACCCAGAACCATCACACTGAGCTACAACCCTGGCCCCTTTTTCATTTTATATTTTAAGACAGGGTCTCACTAAATTGCCCAGGCTGGACTGGAACTTTCCATCCTCCTGCTTCAGCCTCCAAGAGTTCTGAGATTATAGGCATTCACCATCACACCCAGCTAACTTTCTTAATGAAATAAAATTAGAAATTCTGGGAACACACATATAGTATGGCACTGTGTAGTATATACATGTGCATAAGTAGTATACGCATTTGTTGTGTACTATGTGAACATGTAAGTATACTATATGGTTTTTTATAGTAGAGCCCAGATAACTGTTTTGTGTTTGTTTTGGTTTTTTTTAAGTTTGGAAGTCATAGTCTTAGAGCTTTCACTGTTGCTTAAAAGAGAATGCCCACCGCAGCAATGCTGGTAAGATGAAATCATAGAAAACAAGAATTCCTCAATGGAAAGTACTCCTCTCATGGGCAGTTAGTTGTGATATAAGAATAATCATAGCATGGACTGTAGTTTTGTTTGTTTGTTTGTTTGTTTGTTTGTTTGAGACAGGGTCTCACTATGTAGTGTAGGCTGGCCTTGAACTCACTATGTAGCCCCAGCTGACCTCAATCTACAGCGATACTCCTGCCTCAGCTTCCTGAGTGCTGGAATTACAGGTGTGTACCATCACGTCCAGCTCACAGCATGGAATATTACAACCCAGATAGAATCAATGGATTAGCGATACACATAAGAACTTGAAGAGATCTCAATAAAAATGCCAAGCACAAAAAACTGCACTGGGAGGCTGAGGCAAAAGGATCAAAAGTTCAAGCACAGCCTGTACAAACTATCAGGACCCTGTCTCAAAAATAAAAAACTAAAATTAAAATTGTTAAAAATGGGATGGGGATACAGGTCAGTGCAAAATCCCTGGCTTCAATCCTCAGTACAAAAAAAAAAAAAAAAAAAAGGCAAATAATCAATTCATTGCAATACACATTGGTTTTTTTACGCATAGTTATGTAAAGTATAAAAACAGACAAAGGATTAAGAATTTCAAAGTCATGAATATGTGCAGACACGTGGTTGAATCCCAGCACCTCATGAGAGAAAAAGAACAAACCAAAACACTTGAAGACAATACCAAAATCAGCCCAGTGATCAGCTAACTCAGTGAAGTTGAAGTACATAATCTACATCTCTCTCTATCTTCCTATTTGTATGTTAGGACAGTCCTGAAAAGGAAGGGTCTATATGCACAGGGTACAGATGTGTACCCATCCTACTGATTCTGCAAGGGAAAGAGGGAAGCACGGCCAGGAAGGGATGCACCTGTTCATTGCTTAAGGGGGAAGGGAGGTGAGTTATATTATTCTCTACTTTTCTGTATGAGTGAATTACTTTACACTTTAAAATTCTTTGCCCCTCCCTCCAATAGAAAAGCCTGGGCTGCATAGTTGAGTTCAAGGCCAGCCTGAACTAATAGACCTTATCTCAAAAACCAAAAAATAAAACAGAAACAAAACAAAACAAAATCAGCTTTATTATGTAATAATAAAATAAAATTTTAAAAAAACACTGGAGGGAATTTGACAGGCATAGGTTTAAAATTCTCAGCCACTTAGGCCCAGTGTGGCGGTACATGCCTGTAATCCCAGCACTATGGAGACTGAGGCGGGATCACCATGAGTTGAAGTCCAGCCTGGGTTACATAGTGGGTTCAAGGTCAGCCTGAATTACATAGTGAGGCCCTGTCTCAAAAAAAAAAAAAAAAAGGGGGGGGAGGGAGGGGAAGAGAAAAAGGAGGAGGAGGAGGAGGAAGAGGAGGAAGGGGAAGGTGAGGGCGGGGAGGAGAAGGGAGGGGAGGGAGAAGGGAGGAAAAAAAGAAAAATTAATCTCTGCCACTTACTGGGGAAAGAATTTAGCAAGCTCCTCGGTTTCTCCACACCTCTGTGTCTGTAAGACGACCTCATAATAAAAAATATCCTCCTGCTGCACGGTCAAATTAAGTACAGTAATACGGACACATGTCCTTTACAAGGCATTATAGAAGTGCAAGCTGCCACGGTATAAGAAATTCCTTTGGTTACACACCCACAGCGTCCGGCCCAGCCTTCTGCATGGGCAAGACCTGCATCCACACTCACTGGGGTTATCTGCGCATGTACTGACCTCGTAGCTTTGGACTCAGTTATACTCCAAGCTCGGCACAGTCCCTAGTACAGCTCAAGCGCTTGGCACATTATTTTTAGTGCAATCCAAATAAGATTACCTGTAGCAAGTGAGAACCGGAAGCAGTGTGGGGGAAAAGGGCCCTTACTGATTGATTTTCTTTTTTTTTTGGTACCAGGAATCAAACTCATGACCTCACACTTGCTAGGCAGGCGCTAGCTGCTGAGCTATATCCCTGGGCCCCCTTACTTTTGTTTCCTGTTTCTCTACTGTTTGAACTTTTACCATGAATATGTATTACTAAAATGGTGACATGATTAGTTTAATTGTTCTTTTTTTTTTTTTTTCTTTTTGAGGCAGGATCTCGCTATGCAGTTCAGGCTGGCCTTGTAGCCCCGACTGGTCTCAAATTCGCGACTATCCTCCTGCCTCAGCCTCCCGAGTGCTGGGATTACTGGCGTGCGCCACCACGCCTGGCATAGTTTAATTGTTCATTAAAACAGCAAATGTTAAATAGGCATATCCTTGACAGCACTGGGAGGCTGAGGCAGGAAAATCAAAAACTTGGAGCCAGCAGCCAGGTGTGGTGGTGCACCCCTGTAACAGCAGCAGACTGGCGGCTGAGGCAGGAGGATCGCCTTGAATCGGAGCCCAGTCTGGGCTAGAATTTAAAGCCAGCCTGAACTACATATCGAAACTCTCTCAAAAAAAACCAAGACAACAAAAAAGTTGGTGCCAGCCTCCGCAATGTAGCGAGACCTTATCTCAAAATAAAAAATACAAAATAGGGATGTGACTCCGTGCAAAGGCCCTGGATTCAATTCTCAGAACAAACCAAAAATGTGTATGCTAATGCCATTGCCTCTGGGGGTGAGGCTGCGTTTTACTGGGGCTAACTGCAGGTGGGCTGGGGATGCAGCTCAGGACAGAGCGCTTGCTGGGCATGCAGGGTTCGGTCACCAGCACTCCGACTACAACGCAGAGACACCACATGGGAAAAGGGGCGGTGGGTGCGCGGGACGCCGCTAGAGGGCACGCGAGAGACGTCTGGCTTCCCGCTCTAGCTCGCTGCCCCAGTGACCCCAGCGCGCCGGCGACCGCGAGTAACCCCGCGCTGGGCGGTGCACACACACACACCCCCCCCGCCCCGACTCTCGCCTGCTCGCTCTCAGCCAATGGGAGGGCAGCGCCGAGCGCCCGGCCGGACTCTCGCCCCCAGCGACACCACCCGCGAGCGCTGTGGAACGGGGAGTGCGGTCACCGCGCCGCGCGCTCCGGCCCTTTCCAATCGGGGCGGCCCCGGCTCCAGGCCCCGCCCGCGCCTCACGGGCCCTTGTCACTCTCTGTCACTCTCGGCCGAGTCACCTTTGCCTTACAAACGCCCGGGCCCGCCCGCTTCCTACCTTGCCGCGCTAGGCCCCGCCCCCACGCCGTCTGACCAATCGGTGGCGGGGCCCGGCGGCCGGGGCGGGCCCGCGGCCAATGCGCACGCCGTGGGCGGGCCCCCGGCCGGAATTGGGGGTGAAGCTCCAGCGGCTTGCCCACAATCGGGGCGCTGGGAGCCGGGGGTCCCTGGGGCCCGCCCGCAGTTAAGATGGCGTCCGCGGTGGAGGGGGACGTGTGGACCGCGGCGGGGCTGAGCTGGGAGCTGCGGCCGGGGCTGGAGGAGCTGAGCTTGAACAAGTTGGCGACGTCCCTGGGCGCGTCGGAGCAGGCGCTGCGGCTCATCATCTCCATCTTCCTGGGTAAGGACCCTCCTGCCTCGTCCGCCCCCTCTGGGGTCCCCAAGAATCGAGGGGAAATGGGGACAGGACTTCCCCAGCAAGGCTGTGTGGGGCGCGGGCGTGAACCCTTAGAGACACCAAGAAGTCCTGTCTCGAGTCTGGCGTGCTGTGCCCTCCGGACCTTTTTCCCCCGTGACCCGCTGTACCCCCTGGCCCCTGTTTCGGCGCCCGCCTGCTTGTCACGCCGTGCTCCGCGGCGTCCCCTTGACCTGTCTTGCTTGTCGCTCTTGAGTTGCACTCGGGCTGGCTGTGTGTACTGCTGTCTGTTCTTAACAGCCCGATACATGCACGCTTTATCAGCAGGCCCCCTAACTTAGGGGGCCTCCCTAGCCCCATATTACATGCCCTGTGTCTACTTTGTGCACCGCCAGCTCCTGTTGCGCTTTCATCTCTTTCTGTCCCCTTTTTAATATTTCCTTCTTAAGCCATATGGCTTTTTTTTTTTTAATCCTTAGCCACCCCTGTCATTGACCATGGAGTATCATTGTAATACTGTGCTTGGGAAACAGAACTAACAACCCCTTTTAAAACTGTCCATGCTGTTCCACGTGATTATTACCCATATGGTTCAAAGGATGTGCTGTCTGAATTTATGTCGCAACAAGCTGTATTATAACTGGTTTATGGGCTTCCTTTTTTCAAACCGCAGCTGTACTCCATGGTTTGTAATGTGGTCTTTAAAGGCAAAAGAATCAGACCCAGCCTTCTGCTGCTCACGAATAGTGCGAACCTAGACAAGGCACTTAACCCCGGACCTAAAAAGAGGACAGTAATTGCTGTAAAGTCCTGTAAGAATACTAGGGTCAAAATCGTAGGTGATAAAAAGGCATTTGAGTGGTGGGAAGTTTTTAGGAGGGTTGCAGAATTTTAGTTTCGAAGAGCGAAGTTGGGAATTAAGCTAAAGGGATAAGGAAAGAGGAATGGGGCACGAGTAGAGATCTCAACCATAAAAAGTTTGAGATAAGGTTGTGCAGGTGTGGCAGGGTTTAGATGCCAGAAGTTTATCCTGTAGTCAGTAGAGACATTGACACATAATAGCCTGAAGGGTGTCAAGGCCGTCTACATAATGGGGGAGGCACTAATTCATATTTAAACAGCTTTGGATAACATCATTGTCATTTGCCTATTATATATCAAAGCAAGGTGATTTCCTTCTAGATAAAGGTTGCCTTTCCCCTCCTTGAAGAATGGTAAGATTTTAGAGGTGAAGGGATCTTCAGTGGTGCATTGCGTCACCCAGGCATAACCCAAATTTATGAGCGGCCCATCTAGGTAGGATTCTTTGTAGCAACCCGCTTTGAACTTCCTGCGCTTTGAACCTGGCTCTGACCCAGTTACTTGTTGGAATTGGGGTCGGTGATGAAGAGTGTTTACATTCGTTAGTCAGAAGCCCACTGTTGATTTCTCAACTATATATTGAGACCGTAACACCAAGAGCAAGCTGTTAAGTGGAGCTAGCGTTGGATTTAGGATTTGGCACTTGTCTTTTCTGTGCCAATATAATCAGATACTGCTTGTGAACTCCTAGGCACTGTAATGGGCCGTACAACTGACTAGGAGAGTGTTTTCTCTGTACCCTACCTTTCTTCTCCTGTTACTACCAGTTATCAAGGTAATAAGTGCTCAGTGTGCCTCATCTGCCACACACCAAAATGGTGTCTCAGACCATCTCCCCTTCCCCGTCACCACAGTGTGGGTCCCACACAAGCGTCCTCCTCACTGCTCTGTAATTTTCTTCTTGCTCAAAAGCCAATGCTGTGCCTTCTGCCCCACCAAGCCCCCGCCCCTGTCAGGTCCTCAGGAAGGCTGGGCCTCTGCCACCAGCGCCACTGTGAATGGCTTGCTGCACCCTCCTCCCTTCAGAGCTCAGCCACATGGCTTTTGAGTTGGTCTGGGGCGCTGGAGTCTCCTCCCAGAGGTGCTTTCTAGGTTCTTTCTCTCCTGAACAAAGAGCAGGTCAAGACAAAGGCAAACGGTACCGAGGCTTTATGTTTATTAAAGGTAGGAAAAGAAACGTGCTCTGCAGAGCAAGCTCAGACCAGCTAAGGCAGGAAAACTACACTGCATAGTGAGGGCAGGCCACTGGGAAGGAGCACACCCTAGCCCACCCTGGTGGGCAGCAGCCTGGTGTTTTGTCCCGCCTCAACACCTCGGACTGATGTCAGTTCCAGGCTGTCCTATCAGAAACCTGCTCCAGCTCTCTAGCATTCTCTCATTGGCTCCATTTGCAGAGTTTGGGGACCTGTTCTTTGCATTGGTCCTGGAACTTTCTAATTGACAGGCCATACCCACTTGCCCTAATCGCCTGCCTCATGGTCCTTCCTCTGAACTTCCTTCCAGACTCCTACTGCCGGTGCCTCCCCTTCTCACACTGACTGAAATTTCCTTCCAACACTATATTACACCTTATAATTGTGCATTTGCATGCGAAGGCAGACATCACATCAGTTTTTTCACCACACTGTACCCAGGTGAACAGTAACAGGAAGGCTCAAAAGTATTTGTTGAATAAGTGAATGTGTAGATGAATGACTTGGAATAAAGAAATAGCTTTAAAAAAAAAAAAAACAAGAAGAAAAATGATTCCCACTGCCTGGGTGGCCACGTACAGAAATCAAGAGGAGGGTCAGATGTTAGTGAGGGCCAGCCAATGTCTGGTTTGGGGTTTACTTTTGGTTGCAAGGGCATTTGCAAGTATGTGCAGAGTTAGTTTTGAACTCAGAAAAGAAGTTGGGCCAAAAGTCCACTTTTAGGGAGCCAGGCATGGTGGCACACACCTGTAATCCCAATACTCAGGAGTCTGAGGCAGAATGATCGCAGCGAGTTTGAGTTCAGCCTGGGCTACATGGTGAGTTGAAGGCCATCCTGAACTACATAGCAAGATTCATTAAAAAAAAAAAGATGCAGTCTTAGGAGTTAGTATTGGTATCATAACTGAATCAGCTAGGGAACTAAGTGCCATAGAAATACATACGAAAAGAAAATCTAATTCATTTGTATATGCCATCAAAGCAAGCACTATGATCTAATTTATTTGATTAATGTTGCTACCTTTTATTTTGTTTGTTTCTTGAGACAGGGTCACGATATGCAGTGATATGCAGTTCAGGCTTGCCTTTGCTATGTAGCCCGGGATGGCCTTGAACTCACAGCAACCCTCCTGCCTCAGCCTCCCGAGTGCTGGGATTAGAGGCGTGCACTACCACGCTGGGCTCTGCTGTCCCTTATTGATTATAATAGTAGCTGGCATTTTTGTTTATTAAGGATTTGCTTAAACATTGTCCTAAATAAATGCTCCACAGGCAATTCCCTGCCCAAACCTGGCAGTTACTAATAAAATAATTACAGTGTTTGTTATCTCCCTTATACAGAAGGAAATTAGGGATTATAGAGGTTAAGTACCTTGCCTGAAGTCACACTCTGTTCCCGAAGGCTCTGGAGCCCCATATTGGGACTGGGAGGAATGTGTAGAGTGGAAGAGATAAACCCTCGTGACAACTCTTCCCCTCTTTGCTCTTCTGGTTAAACCAAGATGTAATCACCCAGGCGATTCCCTCCACAGCCAGAGCTGCCAAATGGAGCAGATGGCCATGGTACTGAGCTCAAGCGCTTCTGGTCTTGGCCATGCCCAGCTCAGAATTAGCGTCACTGATGTCAGCCACCTTTGAAATCAGAGGAACCTTCTGTTTGTTCCATTTAGACCAACATCACCACTGGCTTTTTAGGAAAAATCCATTATTCAGTTCAAAAAACTTTCTTCAGGTAGCTCTGAAATCACAACATAAGGAAACTAAAGCTAACCAATATGGAAGTTAAATAGCATGAAGTAAACAAATGAGACGTCCGGCCATAATATAAAGCAGGACCCAAAAACTTCAGCTATAACGTAGGGGAATCATCCTAGATGGCTTTTGAGAGCCCTTCCAGTTCTAAAGGTAGCAGTATTGTAATTCGTAGCCACACATTTCATTATCATCTGAAGCCTCTTGTTTGGGAATTTCTTTTAAATGTATCTTTCCAACTACTGTTTCTGTATCCCAAGATCTTACATAGGCAAAAAAATCCAAGACTTCATGTTTTGGATTCCAGCATAACTTTATTGTCAAACAGAACCACTGCTTTACAGAAGCATATGTAAATTAGGGCCCTGGAGATTATTTGCAGGGCCGCTGGCATGAAAGCACTCCTCCGAGGCCCTACAGCCTTCCAGCAATGGGATTTCTGTTTTAGAGGGCAAAAAGGGCTTTGCAGCCAGGCCTCAAAGAGGTGGGAAGATTCTAGTCAGGGAGAGATGGGCGGGGAGCTCTCCAGCTGCAAAGAATAATGAGCACATATGTGGAGATTGGGAAGCATAGGAAAATCTGAGGAACAGCAAATAATCCACTCTGCTTAGAATAGTAGAACAATCCTGAAAGAGTCATAGAAAAGGCTGCTAGCAGGGTGAGGTGGCCAAATATAGCAGGGCAGATGTGGGCTTGCTGCAGTCTTCCTCTTCCCCTTGGCCCAAAGGCCAGCTCTACTGGAGCAGGCGGCTGACAGTCAAGCAGTTTGTCTGGTAAATAACTATGTTGAATTTGTAACAAGCAGCAGTATTTTAAATCAGAGTGCAAATTTCATATGAATTTTAGAAATCATACAGTCATCGAAGAAATTTCCTAATTCTAAAGGGCTGTGCAGGGCTCCTGGAAAAGTTTAAGACCTTTTGCTCTTTGGATTGCTGCAGGACTAAATGAGGTAGGCTGTGGAAACACTCCCAGATTCATAAACAGAGCCTGCCTTTTAACACACCCTCTGGTTATACTTGCTACCCTAGAGCTAGAGTGTGGCAGATTGGGTGTGTTTCTTCATGCATTGTTTTAACTTTCATCATCATTTCACCATCTGCCTCACCTTCAGATGAGGTCAGGTGCTGAACTCCTTTGGAGATGAATTAGTTGACTAGTAGTTTTATCTTTGCTTTTCTATTTTTGCATCAACTGCCTTGAGCAGTATAACATTCTCCTACCTGGGCGTGGTGGCCTACACCTATCGTCCCAGCCCTGGGGAGCTGAGGCTGAAGTCACTGAATTCTAGCCCAGCCTGGGCAGTTTAGTGACTTAGGGAAAGTCTGTCTCAAAATTTTAAAAAGGATCGGGGATGTAGTTCCTCAGTGTGGAGGCCCTGGGTTCAATCCCCACTACTATTTTTAAAAAAAACCTAATTGAACTTCTTACATTTCTTGATTCAGTTAATTAAGTGTGACTTGGAGCTTTAACAAAAATTAGGTGTCCCAGTTGCAGCTGCCAGGGAAAGCTGCCCCAGTAGCAAAGACTTCTTAGGCACAGATTTTAAGGTAGGAATGTGCTTGCGTGCATGTGAGTGCGTGGAGGTTTTCCTAACATCAAGCACCAGGAGATTTAGAACTCACTTAGAGCTCCGTTGGTAAAACAAGAGCTTACTGACACCATCAGTACTTACCTGTAATCTGTACATCTAAAGGCTGGCATATGTGTCATTATTCCTGTTTTCAAAAGGGGGTATGCTTTGAAGATACCACCACATATTACAGCAGCCATTGACATTTTCCTACTAACCTGTCCATAACTGTGTAAAGTTTGTAATGTTCCTATTCTATTTCATAAATGGATGTATGTTTATTATTATGTGTTTCCTACAACAACCATTGAGAATAGTTAATGATTTTTCAATAGGTCACTCATGTATAGCTCTATTTATTTTCTTTAGAAGCCACTTTGAAGATACCAAAGTATAGTACAACAACTCTTGATAATCTCCTACCTCTTTTGTCTGTAATTCACTATTATTTGTCTATTTGTTTTCCTGAGAAACTATTTTGTAGATAATAATATGTAAAACGATAACCATTGATAATTTCCTACCATTTTGTCTGTAATTTGCTAAGTCCCCCCTATTACTATGTTATCCTTCTTTTATTCTTTAAAATAAAAAAAAATTAAAAAAATAAAAAAAAAGGGGGGGGTATGGAAAATTAGGAAAAAGAAAAGTAATTTCTGGGTGAAAATTCCCTTTGGGCATGAAATGCACTGATGTTTACACCTAAATTCCTCCTATTAGTAGTTTTGAAGATCACTGAAACAGATGTAGCCTGAAACACCTTGGATGAAGGATTCTGGGTAAGAACCATGTGTAATGGTTTAATACCAGAGGCTTCAGGTACAGAAGTTGATTTATAAATGTAGGGGAGAATTTGTCAGAGTGGGTGGAAGATTAGGCCAACATTATCAGACTTAATTCTGTTTTTGGCTCACGTGAAGTCTTCAAGTGGACTATTTAAACACTTCGCTCTACAGGTTAAATTTAAATTAAGAATTAAAAGCTTTTATCAATTAAAGGTGTTGTTCAAGACCAAGCATTTATGTTGCTATGGTATTTTCATAAGAAAGCCATACATGATCATGTCTGCTACACAGAAGTACACGTGGCGAGATAATAATTCCTTAGGCTGCATTCATAGTTAAAAATAGAGGATTTGCATGTCATATATTGCATACAAATTTTGGGGTATTAAATCCCAGAATATTATAGTTTTGACCTCTGTGTATTTATATGCTGTGATGAGAAGTGGCATCCATGCCGATGTGATAAATGGCTCATAGCTTGAAAGATTTCCTGCTTCTGCTGTGACAGCAGTTCTAAACTCAGATGGACTTGGACACCATACTAGATTACTGTCCATAAATATAAAACTACCACCAGCAAGCAAAGCCAACTGGACCAATGCCCTTGAAGGTTCCTATGTTGCATACTTCAGACCAAAGTGGCAAAGACTGAGTAGAGTTAGCTGGGTGTGGTGGTGCATGCCTATAATCCTAGCACTCGGGAAGCTGAGGCAGGGGGATCACCTCAAGTTTGAGGCCAGCTGGGCTACATGGTAATACCATGTCTAAATAAATAAGTAAATAAATTTTAAAAATTGATTAAAGTACAAACACACCAGGGCCCTGACTGAAAATACCAAACCACATGACTCCTGGAAATCCTCATGCTTCAGTTATAGGGTGGCCTGAGTCCACTTTTTAATTCCTCATTTGTCATTAGCTCTCTGAAAGAATGGAAAGTGAAGGCAGGCACAGGAGCTCCTAGATAGCTTGCTTGCTTGTTTATCTGTCCGTGTGGCAACATGAGGTCTAACCCAGGCCTCCCACACGCTCGGCAAACCCTCTACCACTGAGCCGCACCCAGCCACTGTGCATATGTCCCTAAAACACACAGCCAGCTTCCAAGTGCCCGTGTCACTTAGGCACTGTCACACCACAGAAGTGCCATGGGTCAGTGCTTCTAGCCTCTCCCTACAAGTCCACCACACCCAATGGCTGTCACAGTGCTGGGGTCACCATCTCACCAGAAGTTCCAGATTTTAAGTCTTTTGGGCTTGTTGCTTTGGTTTGGTTTGGTTTGGTTTGGTTTTGGTGCTGGGGGTAGAATACAAGGCCTTGCACGTACTAAGCATGTGGTCTGTGTCTAAGCCACACCTGTCACCCTTGCACTTGGTTTAACATCAAAATGATAGAGATTTCCTTTGATTATATTTCCTTGTATTTTCAAAATTGTCTCCAAATCTTGTAATACTGAAATACTAGTGTGGAAAGTAGGTCATGTCTGGCTGGAATGGTCAGGGTAAGTTGGACTTGATCAAAATTTAAAACTTGTACATTAGTCAGGAGACTGAAGCTGAAAAATCATGAGTGCAGGGCCAGCCTGGGCCACATAGCATCAAAAAACAAAAAACAAAAAAAGGAAACGTTGAGGCCACACATGGTACGTGCACTGTCATCCCAGCACTGTGGAAGGCCAAGACCGAAGGATTGCAAGTTCAAGCCCATCCTGGACAGTCTGTTTTCTGACTTTAAGGATGCTTATTCTAGGTGCTGCAGTGGGTAGAGCACTGGAGTATTTTGATCAAGAGGCAGTGTATTCAAGGCAGTGCTGAAGGAAGTTTAATTTGTGAAGTGGAAGGAGAGCTACTAGCAGCCAGGAGGAGAGGTAGAAGGTCCTATAATAGATTCATGTATTTAATACCCAGGCTTCAGGGGGGTTTTGGTTTTTTGTTTTGTAGTTTGTTTGTGCGTGTGTGTGCGTGTGTGTGTGTGTGTGTGTGTGTGTCTTTTGCTTTACTTTTTTGAGACAAGGTCCCCCAATGTAGTGTAGGCTGGTCTTGAACTTGCAGATGTAGCCCAAGCTGGCCTCAAACTCACAGCAATCCTCCTGCCTCAGCCGCCTGAGTGCTGGAATTATAGGCCTCCTCCCCGACACCCGGCAAGTTCAGATTTTTATGGATAGCACTGGGTATGCGTGTATGTGCACATCTGTATGGAGTACGTAGGTGCCTGGAAAGGCCGAGGCACTAACGTGAATACTGGAAACTAAAGCAGTAACACAGTGGAGCAGGCACAAGAACAGACTGGAGCCAGGGTCTGGGTTGGACCCCAGCTTTGTGACCAGGAGGGGTCCTTCGTGCTTGGTAAGTGCCCCTCCCCTTTACTGGTGGCCCCGGTTGGCTGTGGAGAGAAGGTTGCTCATACCTGCTCTAACGGGATCCGCACCAGGGTCCCCCCAGGGCTGCCCCACCACCCCACCTTGGGACCCATCCGTGCTTGTCCCCACTCTCCTGGGGCTTACCAGGGTCTCCTCCCCATGTCCAGACCTGATGACCACACACAGACAGGGCCTGGACCCTGCTTCTCCCTGCAGGGTCTCCGTACACAAAGCAATAAGCTTTCTTGGCCAGCTGAGGCTGTAGTCAGAGAACAGGGAACCAACCGCACCAGCAGCCCAGGGTCCTTGAGCCTGAAGACATGAATGTGGGGTTTGCTCCTCTCTTTCTCTGCGTCCCTTCAAAAGAAAAGAGAGGGAGCTTGAATTCTATTAAAATACTTTCCAGGTACTATTTTTGAACTGCATTGTCTCATATACCCACATACCTGGGTAGCAGTTTTTCCTTAAGAAAGAAACAAGTAAAAATGGACAGAGCACAAGTCAAACATTAGCTATTATTGAGCCCTGTGTGTTAGCTGCAGAACGTGAAGCGGGACTACATAAAAATCATTTTCTCTTCAGAGCATTTGCCTAGTGTGGCCGTGGGTTCAGTCTGCAGCACACTCATCCCAAATTTAAAACAGTATTTTCCAGGCAATGCACTACAGAATTCTCTTTCTTCTTTCCCTTAGTGTTTATTGATTGGAGTGTTTTGACTTTCTTTACTCAATTAAGTATTAAGTACATTTTGTTTTGGGTCTCAGTGAGTTGAATGGAGTCTACTAATTAGCTTTCAGCTTTTCACATCTCATATATGTAGTAGGTTGACTATAGCTGATTGTTTAACTTTTGGGGGGGTAATGTGGATTGAACACAGAGTGTCTAACTACATCCCCGGCTCGTTTAAAATTGGGGCGGGGGCTGGGGATTTAGCTCAGCGGCACAGCACCTGCCTGGCAAGTACAAGGTTGTGAGTTCGGTTCCCGGTACCGGGGGGAAAAAAAAAAAATTGAGGGGAGGGTTGGACACAAGTTGCCCCTGCGTAGTTCAGGCTAGCCTCGAACTTGTGATTCTCTTGCTTTAGCGTCCCAAATGGTTGGGGTTACAGGCACGTGCCACCAAGCCTGGCTACAGCTGACTCTTTCAGGTGTCATTCCTAGCCAGATGTGGTGCACGACAGAATGCCAGCACTCTGGAGGCTGAGGTAGGAAGATGATAAGTTCAGCAGAGACTGGGTGACTTTGTGAGACCCTGTCTCAGAATAAAAATAGAAAGGCCCTAAGTTCAATCCCCAGTAGTGGCCAAAAAAATAAAGAAAAACCAACAAAACAAAAAACATAGCTTTAGTTTAAAAGATGCAGGTTACCTCCGCCCTCCTCCACACCTGCATCCCCCACCCTGCTTCCCTGCCTGCCCTGATTCCAGCTCTTTCTGTGCGTGTACAGACGAATCCTTAATGAACATGACTGTCAGCCGCTGCACGTGAAAAGGTTCATGAGGAAGGAGGCCCTTGCCACAGGAGTGTGCCTTATACACGTGAGCACAGCGAGCGCAGGGGACAGCAGCTGAGTCCAGATTCTCCTCTTGGCCTCTTCTTTTCACAATGGCTTCCAAGTCCCACCCCTTGCGCCCACATCCCAGCTGTCTCTCTGGGAGTCACAGTCCTGGCAGAGCCTTCTTGGCCACGGCCCTCCCCAGGCCTGTGCAGCCACGTGACCGGGATCCTGTCCCCAACTAGCAGTGCAGCCACACAAGCCCCTGCCAGGTCCCTGTGGATCTGGTGTGGGAAATGTGCCTATTACCTGAAAACACAGACCCAGGAATTCCAGAAGTAGCAGCAGACTTTTCAGGCATATACCTAGTTTAGTGCTGGTGATGGTTGATTACTTTTCAAAATAATCCACGATCTGTGGGACCTGAAGCTTATAAACTCTTGGAGACCTTTAAGAAAAAGAGGGCTGAGGTAGCTCAGTGCAAGAGCCTGGGTTCAACCCCAGCCCTGGAAGAAATAATACAAAAGTACCTTCTGCCGGTTTATGAAAAGCTCTGACCCTGTGGACACACTCACAGCCAGCGCACACCCCCCACCCACCAGGCCTTAGATAGGCTGTGACCTGAGGCTTTGTAGCTGCCAAGGTGTGTCCTGGGGGTGCTGGCCACAGCTTACACACCCTCCTCTGGGAGTCAGCTTGAAGTGGCCCCATGCACAGCCTCCCACACCTAAGGGCTCAGGGTTTTCACCTGACAGTTTGTATCATAACAGAAGTGAAAGATAAGTAGATCTTAAGTTTAGATATGTTCATACAAAGCAGGACCACTTGTAAATATTTTTGAATGTCCTAAAGGAAGTATAGTGGTCCCATTATCATGGGTTACTTTCCAAGGGACCCCTGAAAGTGCGGCTCACACCCAGCCATGTGAGTATGGGTTTTCCTACACACGTGTACATATGACTTTAATAAAAGTTAAAATGTGGTCACTCTCCCGAAATACCTTGCTGTACTATGTCCTTTTTACTTAAAGGAAGCTCTTTGCAGCCTGTCTCTGAACCGGCAGCAGCACTCCTCCTACGCCTCAGGGTCTCCCCCATCCCCACCCCTACTCCCCGCACCTTCGCACTGAACCTTTACACTGAGCCACATCCCCAGGCCTTTTTTACTTTGTACTTTGAAACAAGATTTTGCTAAGTTACTGGGTTGCCCAGACTGACTTTAACCTGTGACCCTCTAACTCAGCCTTCCAGAATATTGGAATTACTGGTATGTGCCACCATGCCCAACGTGGGTTCATTATTGAGTAAAATTAAGGGCACTTGAATGCAAGCACTATGATACTGACAGCTACATCTGCCTACTGTGGTCCATCTGATAACGGAGGAGTTATCTCAGTGACCAATGGCTGATAGGATACACAGGTAGGATAGCCGAGATAAAGGGATGATTTACATCCTGGGCTGGACCCTGCATGACAGTGCAAACTCTCACCACATTACTCAGAGTGGTGTTCAGTTTAAAACTTAAGAATTGTTTATTTCTGGAATTTGCCATTCAATATTTGTGTGTGGCTCCTGACCACAGATAACTGAAACCTTGGTTACAAACTCCAGATGGGGAGCTTCTGTATATGTGTGATGCTTTTGCAAATATTTTCCATTTTAATCTGCACAACAGCCCTTCAAGGTGATTTCCCCCACCCCACAGATGAAGACATGGAGGTCCAAAGAATGGAAGTAATTTGCTCAGAGCTGAATTCCTAAACTGGATCAGCTGGAGTCCAGAGCCCAGATAATCTGGCTTGAAGTTCCAACCACATGGTTCACTCACTCAGACTTCAAATTTAATGAAATGCCCTGAATATGGGCCGTTAAGGTAGTATTTTATCTTTGCTAGCAAAGACAAGTAGGTGTCTCAAAGCATTTCAAAGTCGGTCTAAACATGTGATGTCCCTGTTCTAAAATAGATGAGCCGGGCTGGGGATATAACTCAGTGGCACAGCGCCTGCCTGGCAAGCACAAGGTCCAGAGTTTGATTCCTGGTACCAAATAATAGAAGTCTACAGCCTCTTTTATAGTTAACATGCTTTCAGTCTATAAATTGGTGTAGAACATTTTTTTAGGGGAAAAAAAAAAACTGAAGTAACTATGACCATTCCAACAAACTGTAGTAGAACTGAAAAGGAAATTACTGTAATCCAGATGTTGAAGCAGAAGGCTGGTGGTGTGATGTGCCTTCTGCTAGCTGATCAGACTGGAAACCGTCCCTGGTGCAGCCACCAATAGGGGGCCTTGTCCTGGTCTAAAAAGCTAGTGACTTGCAAACCTCATTCCTGTGTGTCCCATCTCCGCTTGTCAGTTGACAGGTGAACACATCAGTCACTCACATGAAATGGAAGAAGTGTGACTCAGAGCTCTTGGCATAAATGGTGGCGCTGAAGAAACACCTTTGGTAGCGCTTTGGAGCAAAGCAGGGCTGTTTGGTTGGGTAAAGCGACTAAAAACTATTTGTGATCATTCATAATGGTCCCTTTTTTTCATAAGTAGCAACCATCCACTAGTTCATCACCAAAATGTTCCCTCTAAGCCAGGCATGGTGCTGCACACCTGTAACTTAGGAGGCTGAGGCAGGAGGATCAGAAGTTGAAGCCCAGCCTGGGCAGTTTAGCAGTTTAGCAAGACCCTGTCTCAAAATTAGTAATAGTAGTAATAGTAATAAAAATGACTGGAAATGTAGCTTAGTGCGAAGGACCTGGGATCAGTCTCCAGTACACCAAAAAAAAGAGTTAAGGTTCAGAAAAATAAATGAATGAAATGTTCCCTCTAAAAGATGACAGGAAACTAGAAAGGAGCAAAGGGAGAGGGGGTGCTGAGGGTGAAAATCATCCAAACGTGTTCTATGCATGCCAGTCCACCAGAGCAAGTCTCATCTGTGTTTCTAGTTGGCACCAGTTTAAAAAATGTCCCCACCAGGTGGTGTGGAGCATCACCTACCGTGCTCAGCGCCTGGTTCGGATTTTTTTTTTTTTCTTTTGTTTTTTTGAGACAAGGTTTCACTATAGTTCAGGTTGACCTTGAACTCACTGTGTAAGTTTAGGCTGACCTCAAACTCTGAGTGATTCTCTTGCCTCAGCCTCCAGAGTGCTGGGATTACAGGCATGCGCCACCATGCCGGGCATGGTTCTAATTTTCAACACCACAAAAAAAAAAAAGTAAAATGTCCCCTCTATTCTTATTCATCCCTGGGACATCTCTGATTATGTGTCCTAGTTCCCCATGTCACAGTTGTCAAAATGCTTGAGGTGTCCAGCTGGACATGACTTTCAGAAACAAGCTGCTCTGTTCCTGCCACAGTGCTACTGGGAGAAGGGGGAGATTTCCCCAAAATTAAATTACAAACTACAGGAGAGTGCACCTCAATTTAGCTTTAAAGTGTTCAGTTTTGTTCTGTGGTGGGTGAGAGGTGTTTCACCTCAAGTTCCTGGGCGTGAGCCACCCTTCTGCCTCAGCCTTAAGTAGCTGAAACTACAAGCATGGCCCTACTGTACCCAGTTTAAAGGGAAATTTTTTTAATGTTTTCAGATGGGAAAATGAGTAAGCATTAAAACAGGTATGCATGTGTCTATGAACAAGTGTGAGAGCATAGATTGTTGTCTGGTTTCTAGATAACAAAACTTGTCTGGTTAGTAGAGTTTCCACTCCCAGGTCACCAGGAGTCAGACACGTGGCAGGAGTTCTAGAATGGAAATGAGGTACGGGGAGTTCTGGTCTGAGCCTGCCCGTTAGCTCTGGGCGAGTCGAGTCAGTTATCCCCTCTGGGCCTGAGTTCTGTATCTATGTAATGAGGTCTTTGGAGTCAGTGATTTCTAAGATTTCTTCAGTTCTAAGAATCAGTGTTTTAATGAATAACTCGAGCACATGACTCAGCCAGAGACAGACAAATGCTGGGCTTCAAAAGCAGGGTTGGCTCCCTGTCCTTACTAGCAGCGCAGCTTAATCTGGTGAACATAAAGGACCATCTGAACAAGTTCTAAAGGTGAGTGATCACCCTCCACAACTGGGGCTCAAGTGGATCAGTAAGGAAGTGCTGGTTGTGCCTGATTGGTTGCCTGTCATCTAAATCTACCTCTTTCCTAGGTCTGGCTCCCTTTTCTGCCAGTTCCTTAGCACAGGAATTTCCATCTTAATGAAGGGGAAAAAAATGAGAGGAAGCCACAAAGTAGCAATAATAATGTTTCGACAAGATAGTGGTGGTGCAAGCTTGTAATCACAGCACTGGAGACTGAGGCAGGAGGATCTTTGCAAGTTCAAGGACAGCCTAGGCTACAAAGTGAGCTCAAGGCCTGCCTGAACTGCATATCAAGACTCTGTCTCAAAAAGACAAAAAAAAGAAAACATTTGACAGAAACAAACAACAAGCCAGCAGTGTTTGAAAGCAGTTTTTACAAAATTTCTGTTTATTTACTGATGTACTGGAGAACAAACCCGGGAGCTTGCGTTGCACGTGCTCTACCACTGCACTGGATCCCCAGTCCATCAGCCTCATTTCTTGGTCTGTGACATTGGATTCAAAGAGCAGGCAGCCAAGCCGGGCCTGGTGGCACACACCTGTAATCCCTACAGTCTGGGAAGCCGATGCAGGAAGGTCTTACGTTCAAGCCCAGCCTGGTCAATTTAGTGACTTGGCAAGACCCTGTCCCAAAATAAAAAGGGGGCTGAGAAGGTAGCTTAGTGCAAAGGCCCTAGGTTCAGTCTCCAAAATCAAAAAGTAGGTAGCTATACCTAGATAGACCCCTCCATGTGGCCCTCCAGTATCGACCAAAGCAAATAAGCCCACTACCTGTAGTAATTTGCCAAGGTCTAGAAAAGTTTTGTTTTTTGAGATGAGCTTCAGTAAAGTCCTTTGTTCTAGTTTGAGTCCCTGGTGTGGGTTCTTTTCCCCTATTCCACCTTTGCTACACTGCTGTCCTTCCAAGCTGTGGCTGCCTTATCCACAGGCTGGGGACATGATGGTCCTTTCTGTGAATGTCCTCGTCTGCCTTTGGCTCAGGTTTCAGGGAAGAGCCCCTCTCTCCAATACTCAGGACTCTTTCTCTACTTAATAGACTACACACAGTGGAGCTCCTGTGGAGAAGTGTGGCGTGGGCTTCACACAGCCCACATTGCCACTGCGACACTCACCCGCTTCCTAGGTGGCTGCTACCCCCGGCCGCATGTCCACCATGCACTGCTAGACCGGTTCCCAGGGCCTTACTGTGACACAGTGACATTTTGCTTTGCTCTGCTCGCCTCAGCCTCCTGAGCATTTAATGTCATTAAACATCCTCCCATCTGAAACTGTCCTCTCTCACAGACTTAGCCTGATTCTCCTCGTTTTCCTGTTTTGTCTCAGTCTCTTTGCTTCTGCTTAAGTACAAGACCGAGCCCTTGGTCTGCTCTTCCTGTGCAGCTCGTCTCCTGAGAGCTGATCTCTTTCCTGCGCGTCAGCTGTCACCACTGCCAGAGGCAGCCAATCTTTGCGTCCTGTGGTGGCGCCACAGGGTCATGAGATACAGAGCCTCAAGATAAGAGGCCTCACCTTGCGTGCGTCTGTGTCCCTGGTGCCAGCTCCTGGAGACTGTGGCATGGGCAGCTTTGAGGAAGCTACCTCTGGATTGTCCGGCTTCTACATGTGCTTTTTGCTAACGTGGCTGTGCTGGGCTTTGTGTCTGCATAGAGGTTCTCCTTTCCCGGTTTCCTTATCATCACCCTTTCAACAAGCAAAGGGGCCCCAAGGGCCCCAGTATATAGGAATTGCACAAGACACCACAAAATTAAGCAAGAGAAGCAGCACCTTATTATCTAGTGTCAAATCTTGGGAACCTTTGGCCTCATCTTTCCATCAAGCCGGTGGAGGTGGCACATGCCTATAACCCCAGCGCTTGGGAGCCTGAGGCAAGATCACAAGTATAAGCCCAGTCTGGGCAACTTTAGCATTACCAATTCAGTGAGACAACATCCGAAAATAAAAGTAAATATAAGGGCTGGGGCTGTAGCTCAGTACAAAGGCCCTGGTTGGTGGGGTGTGAAAATCAGCTCTGGAGATGTAGCTCCGTGGTAAAATGCCTGCCTACCACACAAGAGGGCCCTGGGTTCCACCCCCACACTGCAAAGAAAAAAAAATCAAAAAGAAAATGGTTGTCAGGAGGGAGAATTATTGACATGTGTATTGGAATTTTAAAATGAAATTAGATTTTTCTTAAAGAAAGGGCCCAGGACCAAGGATATAGCTCAGCAGCACAGCACCTGCCTGGCAAGTCCGAAGTCCTGAGTTCAATTCCAAGTTCCAAAAGAAAAAGATAAAAAGAAGGGGCCCCAGGCATTTTATCTCAGCACTTTGGAGGCTGAGGCAGGAGGATTGCCGAGAGTTTGAAGCCAACGTGGGCTACATAGTGAGACCCAGGGTCTACATGAGAGAGATCTCAACAAATCCTCCTCCCCCAAAAAAGGAAATGGGACTTTTCCCTTCAACACTGAAGATCAAACCTCAAATGTGCTAGGCAAGCAGTGCCACACCCCAGCTCCATAGTTAAACTTGCCATTTGGATCTGACCAAGGACAAAGTTACAACAAATCTGATGGGCTTGGGCTGCTGAGAACCAGACCCAAACCTGGTACCTGTTAGCAGACGCTTTACCCCAACCCAAGTCTCCACCAGGGGTCCGCTTTATTTCTCTTTTTTTTTTGGGGGGGGAGGGGTATCAGGAATCGAACTCAGTACCTTGCACTTGCCAGGCAGGCACTTGTGCCGCTGAGCTAAATCCCTAGTCCCTTAAACTTTTTATATTTTGTACTTTGTTTTGTTTTTTTGTTTTTGGGGGTTTTTTTGATATCGGGGAATTGAAATTTGGTATCAGGACTTTGCACTTGCCAGGCAGGCACTTGTGCCACTGAGCTTTATCCCCAGTCCCCGCTTTATTTCTGACTCTAGAATCAACAGCACCACGTTACCACACAGGAGGAGGGAGCACCAGTGAGCCAGGCACAGGAGGCTGCGGGCAATGGACAGGGACAGGGAGGCAGTGGAGAAGTGACTGCTTGGCATCAGGTTATTCAGGTTGCTTTTCATGTAAGGATTAGAATGATCCAATTCCAGCTGGCCTGCTGGGGAAGTTTGACTTGTGGGAAGGTTAGGTAAACAGCTTCACTGCAGCTGGCGGCCTGGAACTTCAGTGTGTGCGGCTCGATTTTTATTTTTAGCCTGGTCTGTTGAGGCCCAGCAGGGGCTGAGTCCAAACCAGTGACCTCTTGTAATTCTTATTTAATGAACCATGTGGCAGATATTCACCATATATACTTTTATCCATTTTGTTTTGTTTTGTTTTGTTTTGTTGCGTTTCGTTTTAGACAGGATCTCATTATGTAGTTGAGGCCTGCTTTGAATTCACTGTGTAGTTCAGGTTGGCCTCAAACTTGCAGTAGTCCTCCTGCCTCAGCCTCCTAAATGCTGGGGTTACAGGCATGCACCACCATGCCTGGCTCACCATATATACTTTAAATCACATCTTCAGTGGATGTTAAAACACACATCATTTGCAATAGTTTATAGTTTTCTGGGGTTTTCTTTTGTTTGTTTTTGAGACAGAGTCTCTCTTAGTTAAGGGTGACCTCAGACTCACTATGTAGCTCAGGCTGGTCTTGAACTCAGTGACCCCTCTGCCTTTTAAACTTTATAAATTTTAGATGCCAATTTTTTTTTTTTTTTTTTTTTTTGGTCTTTTTGAGATAGGGTCTCCCTGTGCAGTTCAGGCTGGCCTAAAACTCACTTTGTAGCCCAGGCTGGTCTTGAACTTGCAACAGTCCTCCTGCCTCAGTCTTCCAAGTGCTGGGACTACAGGCATGTGCCACCACGCCCGGCTAGATAACAATTTTAAAATGTAAGAAAAGCCAGATATAGGGTGGTACACTCCTGTAATCCAAGCACTCAGGAGGCTGAGGTAGGAGGATCACCAGGAGTTTGAGGACAGCCTGGACTACATAGTAAGACCCTGATTCAAATAATCAAAACAATAAAATGTGAGAGAAAGGGCTTGGATTGTAGCTCAGTAGTCCTGAGTTTGGTCCCAAGCACCAAAACAAAAACAGTGAAAGAAGGATATATACTACCTCAGAATTCTTTTAGAGGCCTTACTAGCAAAAGGTTATAACACTGTTACATCAGCAGGCTACCACCTTTCCTTCCCGTACACCCTGTCAGTCCTGTTGATTCTTTTCTCATACCAGTTTTAGTTTAGCTTTCTAATTCTTGACCATTTTGTTTCTTTGTTTGTTTGATTTGTTTTTTTGAGACAGGGGCTCACTTTGTGGTCCAGGCTGGCCTCAGACTTACAGCCATCCTCCTGCCTCAGCCACCCAAGTGCTGGGATTATATGTGTGCCCCACCATGCCTGGCTTCGTTTTGGGTTTTTTGCAGTGCTTAGTCAAACCTAGATCTTCACACACCTGGACAAGCACTGTACCACTGAGCTGTCCACCCCTTGTCCATTTTCTTACATTCTTTCTACTGTTTTAGAATTAGCCGAATATTCATGAAATGAATGTTCCATGTTTCCCCTCCATCCCTGGGACCTCCAGGCCCTATACATCCTGACCACTCAGGTGGAGATTGAGCTCTTCTCTAATCTCTAACATGGGCTGGGGATGTAGCTCAGCGGCACAAGCACCTGCCTGGCCAGCGCAAGGTCCTGAGTTCCATTCCCAGTACCAAAAATAATAATAATAATCTCTAACATGACCCTTGCATACAGGGAATATATCTCCTATCTCTCTCTAAGGAGTGGGCTCCCTCAGGAGTGAGAAGCTGCCCTTCAACCCTAGGTGCTTACTGCCACGCTCACCACACAGGAGGTGCCCAGTGAACACTTGACCTTCTCCAGTACAGACCATTCTTTCTCTCCCATTCTTTCACCCAGGAACTGTTGTAGGCACTGAGGTGTGGTATGGAACAAAACAGACCATAGCCCCTGCTTTCAAGGACACATAAATAAGTTAAATAACTGGGTGTGGTCGCACCAGCACTGTGGGAGGCCAAGGCGAGAGATAGCCACATTTAAGCCTGGCCTGGGCAACTCAGACGCTATCTCAAAAAAAGAAAGGGCTGGAGACACCCATCTGCAGGAAGCCCCTGGTTTCTGTCCTCCGCGCATGAATAAACTGCACCAAAAGGTGATGCTGTCTTAGGTGTTTAGGAGTGGACTGAAGTAGGGACGAAGGTGAAGCGTGCGTTGAGGAAGCTGTTAGAGTCAGGGAGGAGGATCTCAGTGTGGAGGGGCGGTTTACCAAGATCTGCACTCTCTCGGGAAGTTAATACGAAGGCTGTGCAGCCGGAAGGGAGGATAGGGAGTCCAGAAAGGGCTGAGTCAGAGCAAGGGGCTGCGTGGACCTCGACCTTTACTTTGGGCGATATCCAGCCTCGGCTCCAGCTTGTGCTGTGGGAGTCCCTCCGGTGGCTGCAGGAGAGGCAGAGTGGGGAGACAGAGGCATGCTGGGACTAGGAGAATGTGCCAACTGCTCAGGGTAGCGGGGTGGGGCTGGGAGCAGTGCGTGGCTTGGTCCAGGTCCTCACGCTGCAGGCTGTCAAGGCGAAGGCCCAGGGAGGCTCGCAGAGTTCAGTGCAGGACCTGTAGAATTGGAGATGTCTACCAGGCGAGTGGAGAAGAATGGGAAGTGGCTCCTGTCAGCCAAGGTTTCTTTGGGTGGATGAAAGCATTCTGCAATTAGTAGAATATCCTGAATATGCTAAGAACCACTGAACTTTACACTTTGAAGGCTGGGTTTTATGGTGAATTATGTCTCAAAGATGAGAAAAGAACTAGGAGGATGCCAGTCATGGTGGTGCATCCCTGGACTCCCAGCACTCGGGAGGCTGAGGCAGGAGGATCACCATGAGTTTGAGGCCAGCCTGGGCTACATAGTGAGTTCAAGGCTAGCCTGAACTACACAGTGAGGCCCTGTCTCAAAAACAAAATTCAAAAAAAATTCTGTGAACTCTGGTGACATTAAAAAGTGTGGTATTAGATATTATATTCTAATGAAATATGCCAGTATTTGAAAGATCTAACTCCATGAACCAGTATTTTCCAGATGATCAATGTCTGATGTTCCAGCATCATCTACGGGTTAAAGACCCATTCAGAACACAAAAGAAACCAGTGAATTTCACTGTAGCAGAGCATGAAAAGTTCCTTGATGTGGTTTGAGATCTCACATTGCAACTAAGAAATTACTCTGAGAAATTACTAATTGTTGGGTTTTGGCCAATATCCACAATTATCTAAGAATATCCACAACTGTCTAAAATGCTCTTTCCAAATACATGTATCTGTGTAAGACCAGATCCTCTTCATATATTTTAAATACCAGTTCAATTATTTAAATGGATGACCAAAAATTGCATTCTTTGCTTAGTTTTAATAACAAGAAATATAAAAATGACAGTACTATCAAATTTATTTAATATAAGAATCAACTGGTTGAAATGACACCTGCTCAAGTGACACTTGGGATAACCAGTGCATAAACAATCGTGCTGCCAAGTGCTACTCAGAGTAAACTGAAGTGGTAAACCAAACCTGCATATTACAATAGATTAGCCTGGCGTGGTGGCACACACCTGTAAACCCAGCACTTGGGAGACAGAGGCAAGCAGATTGCTGCGAGTTCAAGTCCAGCCTGGGCTACAAAGTGAGTTCAAGACCATTCTGAACTGCACAGTGAAACCCTGTCTCAGGGGGAAAAAAAATGAAACACAGAAGCAGCTTCAAGAATCCATTTTCTCTTAAGCCAGACAAAAGACCATAAATTTGCAACACTGCAAAACAATGCCATTCTTCTCATTTAGCAGTTTTACTTCTTTGTTGTGGAATATATAGTCACTGTCATTTAAAATTTATTTATATTAACATGTAATATAATGAACTGATAATTGCAGTTTTTAATTTTCTAATACAGTAGGTATAGATACAGTAGGTATAGAAAAGTTGTTTTAGGCTCCTCATATTTTATAGCAGCAAAAATTGGTCCAGAGACTGACAAGTTTAAAAGGCACTGTTGTCTGCGCAGTGTCCCCAGCCCTTGCTGTGGCATCTGTTGCAGCAGCCTCCTCTTCCATAGAACTGGAGTCCACATCTCCCTCGCGCCACCCCCTCCCTCACATCGCCAGAACATGGAACATGGCCTGTGCTCCTCCACCAGGCTCGCATGAACCTCTGCCTGCTCAAAAGGAGCCGTGCTGTCTTCTTTGACCCAGAAACAGCTGCACACAATGAAAGAGAACAAAAAGTTTACCAGACTTTAGTGAACACTGCCCGTTTGTTTCTTTCCAATGAAACCTCTCAACTTTAGCATGAATAAGTAACTTCACACTGTTGTATGGGGAATGAGGAGTTACCACCAGAAGTGCCAGGTGAGACAGATGCTGGTCTAGACCTACACAGCATGTGGGACCCTGCGAAGAGTGAACCTCAGGCGTGACAGATGCCCCAGAGAATGCCTTATATGTGGCCCAGCAGCCAGCGCAGAGCGGGGCATCCCTAGTGTCTGCTTATGGCTCTTGGGAAGCTGCCATTCTAACAGGAGCAAACCTTAGCCATCGTCCTCAAGTGTCTTCCCATGCTAAGTGTGGGCAGGCCCTCCCCTGCCGTGATCAGGAAGAGGGAGGGCTACGGGCCTGCACACAAGTGCTTCAGAACCTCTGTACCAGCTTTCCAAAGCCCATCAGCATGACCAGAGGGAAGATGCTGTCCCCAGTCAGAGGCTGAGAGCTTTGCTCTCAGGCCCATGTGACACCTGTGGCCTACAGTAGGCTCCCCGCAGGCAGGGCTTCTTGGCTCTGGCCACACCCAGAAGCACTTGAGGGGCTTCCTGAGAGTACAAGTCCTTTTCCACCCTGACCACAGAATCAAACTCTGGAGGGCAGGTGTGTGAGTGGGAGACTCTTGGACAGCATCTTCTGTGACTCTTCAGGGGACTAAAGCCACTGTACTAGGGACTTGTGCCCACAGAAAGCCATTAGGACCTGAGAACAGCTTCAGGACACCACCCTTCTGGAACCCAGCATGTCCCTGAATGATGGAGACTACTATGCAATAGCCCCAAGCAGGTCTTATATTAACCAATTGGC
The DNA here is from genome assembly GCF_000276665.1 of Chinchilla lanigera. Taxonomy (NCBI): domain Eukaryota; kingdom Metazoa; phylum Chordata; class Mammalia; order Rodentia; family Chinchillidae; genus Chinchilla; species Chinchilla lanigera. The sequence continues at coordinate 4,582,416 of NW_004955413.1, read as the reverse complement.
TTTTCATGTTAACTTGTCTGTCCAGGGTCTAGGCTCCTTGTCTGGAGATGGGCAGTGGACTCATAATAATTAAACTTCTGTGAGACACTGACCCCTACTAAGGCCTACAATGGTGGATGAAGCCATGAAGCCTAAAAGGATAAAACAAGACCACAGCCAAGGATACCTGGATCCAACCTCAACTAGATAAAGACTGTAGCCTCAGGCATCTCACTCCTGGTTGGATTAATTTAGTACCTTACTTGGAGAAGTCTTGGAGTGGTTCCACCCTTCTTGATTATTCCCCTCCCTTCTTCAGATATCTAAATTAAAATAGGCCACCCAGACAAGATCTTGGTCTTAGCCCTGAGAGAATCTTGAATTCTGGGAAAGGGCTTTGATCCTCCTGGAGCCCTGAAATCATTCCATTCACCTTTTATTTAGCCTTCACAGTGCACTCATTTGGGAGACTGCACACCTGATCAGCCCAAAATAACTAAGGCATATTATTAACCAGAAACCTGAAGGAGTGGACAGGCAGCTGGCCTGCTGTGAGCCTGCTGAGCTGGGTGGCCGCCAAGAGCAAGGTTAGGTGTTTGCATACTCATGGTCACCCTGCACGGCTTGGCAGCGTCCCGCCCCGCAGCTCTGCCCTCCTGGCCTGCTGTCTGCTGTTCCTGTCCTCCTGAGCCCTCTGTCTTATGGTTGTGGGTTTGCAGTGTGCAGGTGTTCTTCACCTCCACTCCAGGATACACTCGAGGCCAGGGGACAGCAAACAGGGCCCTGTGTGGTGACCAGAGTCAGTGTCCTCAAGCTGTGCCTTGGGTTTTTAGGGAAAGGAAGCACCCAAGCCTGGGCCTGGTCTTTTTTTACTTCTGTAAAATGAAAGTCCTGGTTTCTGAAGCCTGCGGTAAGTTAGAAATAGGAAAGAGGAACTATTCTTGGCATGCTCATTGCAAACCCAAGAAGTGACTATTGATACCAGAATAGCAAGAAGTAGATGGAGACGCTGGTAAGAAATGGGCACAGGAACTCTGAGATCAGGACAGTGCTGGCCACACAGGGTCTGCACAGTGTCCTCGGAAGTCACAAAGCCACCGTGACTCTGATCTAGGTACCAGTGACCCAGGGCACCAGGACAATACTAAGCTACGTTCAACTCAAGGAGGAGAGTTAATAGGTTATGTTTCTTTATTTTCAAGCACTGCACGTGGTTAAAGGGTTTAGTGCTTGGGGTAAACTGTTAGCTATGCAGAACTTACTGAATAGTACGCTAGACAATTAGGATCTGCCCTATTACTTCATTTCTATTCATTCGGAAGAAAATAAGCAAAAAATGTAAGGCATTGGGCCTTCTGCTCTATACTTTCTAGTACCAGGTGCTTAGCATTGTTTGCTACTCTCCCTGCCAAATATCTGCTCGTGTGAAGTACAGGAGACTTGCTCCTGCTTCTTGGATTGATCACCTGATTTGCAAGGGTCATAGATGTCTCCCTGTCTCTTGAGCTACTACTGTTATGTCATCTCAGCCAACTAGAAGAGAAAATTATCACCCCTGCCATCTAGGAGGTATTTCCTAAACATCTGTGCAATGAATCAGCCAGTAATCCTCAGGATGTTTATAAAATAAATTTTGGTATGTCATAAATAAAAATATGGAGATAATAGTCAACCACTTTCTGTCATAAAAAATACACAGATCTATTTTTTAAGTTAGCAGGACATGGTGGCTCATGCCTGCAATTTCAGCACTGAGGAGGGATGATCACAGGTTTAAGTCCCACGTGGAGAATTTAGCAAGACCCTGTCTGAAAATAAAAAGGGCTGAGGGTATAACTCAGTGGTAGAGTGCTTGGCAAGCATATACAAGGCCCTGAGTTGATCTCCAGCACTACAAAAAAAAAAGTTTCTAACATGTAAAAAAGCTAAATGAGCTGGGCGCCCCAGCACACACTTGTAATCCCAGCACTCCAGGGGAGGCTGGGGCAGAAAGATCACTGTGAATTGAATGCCACCCTGGGCTACATAGTGAGTTCAAGGCAGCCTGAACCATACAGCGAGACCCTGTATTTAAAAAAAAGGATTTTAAATGTTTTTACCATAAAGAAATAATGTTTAAGGAATATGCTTGTTTACCCTGATTTAAACTTCCTCACACAGGGCTGGGGATTTAGCTCAGCGGCAAAGTGCCTGCCTGGCAAGCGCAAGTGAGTTCGATTCCTGGTACCGGAAGAAAAAAATAAATAAAAATAAACTTCCTCACACAATCCATGTCTCAAAACATTAAATGGCACCTCCTGATTACGTACAATCTTTATGGGGGGTTTTGTTTATGTTCTTTGTTTTTGCAATACCAGGGACTGAACTGAACAGGCCTCAAGTATGCTAGGCAAGTGCTCTCCCACTGAGCTACATCCCCAGCCCTTTTTATTTTAAGGCAGGGTTTTGCTGAATTGCTCTGGCTGACTTCAAATTTATGAACCTCCTGCCTCAGCCTCCCACTTATCTGAGATTGCAGACATGGATCACCATACCTGGCTTAATTTTTATGTTTTTATATATCAGTTAAAAAACTAAATTTAAATACAAAATAACAGTAGTACATACAGTACTATGTAACAGTATTTCTGTAGCTGCAACAGCAGTTGAAGTTGCCAATAGAGTTTTCCCCGCTGCTGTTGTGGTGAGCTCAAGTGTTATAAGGAGCCACTTAAAAGCACCATGTGATGCTCACTGATCACCTCTCAGGAGCCTTCCTCTCTCCAGTAAATTGCTTATTGTAGGAAAAAGTGGCCTCTCTGGAGGTCAACCTGGGCAACACAGCAAAAGCCTACTTGGGGGGTGGCCCTCAATGTTAGAGTATTTGCCTAGCATAATTTAATCCCCAACAGCACAAAAAACAAGACAAAGTGACCCCTCAAGGCAGGTATCTCTCACCGTATGTAGTACATTTAGCATAGAAAAGGAGTTAAATTTGGAGGGGGGTGGGGACCAAGGTCTCACTATATGGTTCAGGATGGCCTAGACTCACTATGTAGCCCAGGCTGGCCTCAAACTCGCAGTGATCCCTCTGCCTCAGCCTCCAGAGTGCTGGGATTACAGGCATGTGCCACCACACCCAGCTGAATTAATTGACTTTTGGTACTATCGGTAAACCTTAGTCAACAGTAGGCTACTAGTAGTTCAGTTTTGGGGAGTCAAAGGTTATATGCAGGGGATGTGGATCAGCAATAGACTTAACTCCCATATGCCAGCCCCTGGGTGCTATTTCTCATATTGGAAAAACAAAAAATTTATATACTTTTTTTTTTTTTTGGAGACAGGATCTTGCTATGTAGTGCAAGCTGGCCTTAAACTGGGCTTCTGTAGCCTGGCCTCAGACTCAACGCTGATCCTCCTACCTCAGCCTCACGTGCTGGGATTACAGAGATGCATCACCATGCCAGGTTTATATGCAGAATTTTTGACTGTGGTCAAAGATTGGTGCTCCTAACCCTGTGTGGTTCAAGTGCAAGAAGCTATAAATTTGATACAGAACCCAACCCATTATGGGAACAGCAATCAAAGGTCACTGTAAATCCTGATACCAACCAGATCAAGTGATTGGTACATTGCTATTTGAAAACACTAGGAGATACTTAAGTACACAGTCTGACCATAAATTTTTTTAAAAAAGTATAGGCTGGGCGTGGTGGTGCAAGCTTGTAATTGCAGCACTCAGGAGGCTGAGGTGGGAGGATCATTGTGAGTTCAAGGCCAGCCTGGGCTACATAAGTGAGTTCAAGGCCAGCCTAAACTACATAGTGAGACCCTGTCTCAAAAAGAAAAAAAAAAAAGTATACATGAAAAAGACTAGAAGGTTATCAGCCAACATATAACATGATTATTCACTTATCCTTATAGCTAATAACTGAGCATTTACTTTGTGCATGACACTGTTCTTTTCAAAGTTAACTAAACTCAAACTACACTGGCAACATAAAGTAACTGCAATTTATAGTTTAAAACCATGAGTTCCAGCAGCTGCTGTAGCGAGTAGAGCTCAGCAGTACAGCATTTGTCTAGAGTCAGTGAGGCCCCAGGTAACTGTAAACCACGACCAACTCAGGAACATCAGTTATGCAGTGACAGTGACAGGTGAGGTGTCCTTCCAAAATCAGTAGGGAGATCCTGACTCCTCACACGGGCAGCAGGAATGTTGAGAAGCACTTCCGCCAGGCTTCTGCACCAGATGCAGAATGTGAGTTGCAACATAGCTGTGGAACTTAGGAGCCCCAGAGTAGGGGCAGCTTTTCTGACAGCGAGCAGCCTTGGCCTTGTGAAACCAGTACGTGGCCAGCAGCAGGTGCCCTGTCATTTGCACGTGGCTTTCAGACAACACTCTGAATCTCAGCTTTGGAAGACATTTTTCCAGTCTCTGAATGAATGGTTTTATGACTTTTTGCTGCCGAGACTGGTTTCCTGTAACTGCCGTGCGCACACTGTGCATCCCAGTGTGAGCTCGTCTTTACCTTCCGGACAGTCCGGTGACACTGTGCCAACAGGACAGATGTGAGTTCACGTGGTGTTTCCCAGGCGATTGTGACAGGCATGCACCAGCACACTTGCCTCATCCTCAATTGTTTGTGTCATTGTTTTTGGCTTTTTTTCATTAAAGGAAGAAAAGATTCTTAATAATTGATAGGCAGTGCTGGGATCCAATTTTGTATCTCAGTTTTAAAAAAAGCATCTTCAGTTCTAAATGTGCTGTTGTGCTGTGTTGCACCACCTTTTGTTTGCAGATAGCCCCAGTTCTAAATGTCTGTTTACAAAACAGCTTTTGAGAGCGTACTGTTTGTGGGGTGCTGTTCTACTTTCCCTGATAATATCCATAAGCTATGTGACTATTTTTTTTTCTCTCTGGGGGCTGAGCTTTCAGGCCAGATAAAACTGCAGAACAAAGCTGCAGTGGCACCACTGGCCTTCGTCTCTCTCCCTGTACAGGTTACCCCTTGGCTCTGTTTTACCGGCATTACCTTTTCTACAAGGACAGCTACCTCATCCATCTGTTCCATGCGTTCACCGGTCTCTCCATCGCTTACTTTAACTTTGGTGAGTAAACTGAGTGAGCCCTGGGGAAAAACAAACTTGACTCAAGTTTCCTGGAGAGACTTCAGTAGTGAAGAGAGGGTTGTATGGGCAGGAACACCTCGGCTTTCCCTTTTAGTACATTCCACTGTCAGAAAAAGCATTTTGAAAAATAAACAAAAATGATGTATACATGTATCAGAACAGCACTTGACACCTCCATAAATATGTACTGTGTGTGTGTGTACACGTGTGTACATGTGTATGTTACAGGGATCAAACCTAGGGCCTTCTCCTGAGCTGCACCCCCGGCTCTTTTTATTTATTTTCACACAGGGTCTCGCTAAGTTGCCCAACCTGGGCTCAAATTTTGCCTCTTCCTGCCTCAGCCTCCCACTGTGCCTGGGTTACAGGCATGTGCCAGCATGCCTAACTAATAAGAACAGTTTTTCATTTAATGTATCAGCTAAAAAAGTAAATGTAGGGCTGGGGGATGTGGCTCAGTGGTAAAACAGTTACCAGGCATGCACGCAGCCTGGGTTCCATCTCCAGCACTAGAAAAGTAAGTGAACTCCCACCCAGCCTGGACTATACAGCAAGGCCCTGTGTCAAAAAAATAGTGATGATAAATAAATAAAGCCACTTTGAGGATCATTATCACCAAAGGAGTGGCACTTCTCTGCTTGGGCTGTCGCTGAATGACAATTCCAAGGAATCCTCACTTAGAGTCCACCTCAGTGCAAACCAAGTAACACCTTGATAGTCCCCGTGTTTCTACAATTCACTTGCATCCCTTCCTCCAAAGTCTGGGATTTCTGGGAGGAATGTTCCTTTCGGGCTGACCTTCACCTCACACTGGAGCCCAGGCTGGCCTGGAACACAGGGTGATCCTCATGCCTCAGCCTTTCAGCATGCTGGGACCAAGGCATGCTCAGCACATGTGGCTGAAAGGTTTTCTCTCTGTGCCCTCTCTGTTGCCGGAAGCCTCAGGGCAGTGGGGATGTAGCAGACCAGGCTCAGCTGTGCTCTCTCCCCTGCCTCCAGGGTGCCAGTTCTACCACTCCCTGCTCTGTATTGTGCTTCAGTTCCTCATCCTCCGACTGATGGGCCGCACCGTCACTGCCGTCCTCACCACCTTTTGCTTGCAGATGGTAAATAAATGTCTCCCCCCCGAAGACTCAGGTCACAGCTGGCAGCAGTTTAGGGGGCAGGGGACTGTGGTGCAGAAGCAGTGAACTAGGACACCTGACTTCTAACCCTCCTCCCAGCACTTTGTAGCCTGCCCTCTGGCAGGTCACTTAGCACAGGCCCGATGCTTCATCTGCAGAGCACAATAGGAACTTGCTGCTCGCCTCAGGAAGGACATGCGAGGCACCCTTTCTGCCTTAAAGGCAAGGCAAAAGCCAGGTGTGGTGGCACGTGCCTGTGATCCCAGCACTCAGGAGGCTGAGGCAGGAGGATCACTGCAAGTTCTTGGCCAAACTGGGCTACATAACGAGACCCCGGAGAGAGGGTGTTTAGCCCCTCATCTCAGATTAGCCTCATGTTGCAGAGAAACCTTGAGCCAGTCTCTTCCCATTATAGGCTTATTGTCCCCATTTGTAGCAACTTCTTAAAGCTTTTCATGAGGAGAAACAAAAAAATGAGACTATTAGGGATTTCAGAGCAAGGAAAAATCAAGACCTCGTAGTGATGGTGTACTAATTCCCCCCAGGCCTATCTTCTTGCTGGATATTATTACACTGCCACAGGCAACTACGATATCAAGTGGACGATGCCACACTGTGTCCTGACGTTGAAGCTGATCGGTAGGTGGTAGGCCCGCCCAAAGGCCACACACCTCCTGGTGTCCCCAGCACACAGCTGCCTGCACGCAGGCGCAGGCCAAGTCCTGTGTCCTCTCCCTCTGCTCTACCCACCCCTTCTCTCTCTGTCAGGTTTGGCTGTTGACTACTTTGATGGAGGCAAAGAGGAGGTAAGTACCCTTTCCACTGCAGAGAGACTCACAGCCTAATCTGAGGGAGGAGGAAGGCTGTTGTTCCCAAGGTAGACCCGGATTTCAGAGCCAGAGCCTGTGCCTCAGCTCCCAGCTTGTGATCCCCACGTCAGAGTGCACTGGGCAAGGACCCACAAATCTCACTCGCCCGGGACCCAGCTCTTGCACAGAGACCAGAGCCATGAGAGACTATGAAAGCAGCAACAACCAGCTGTTGCTAAACCACCTACCCCTACTCCTTTCCACACTGAGCAGCCTTTTTCCATCCATCTCAAGACAGATGGCGCCAGCAGGGGGCGCTGTGTGAAGCGCCTGGCCTTGCTCCCGGGCGGATATGCCAGGGTGTTCTGAACCTTCCACTCTGTCTTGGCACAGAGCTCCTTGACCGCTGAGCAGCAGAAGTATGCCTTCCGTGGCGTCCCTTCCCTGCTGGAAGTTGCTGGTTTCTCCTACTTCTACGGGGCATTCTTGGTAGGTCCCCAGTTCTCCATGAACCACTACATGAAGCTGGTGCAGGGGAAGCTGACGGACACACCAGGGAAGATGCCAAACAGGTAACCGTGCTCTCTGGGCACGACCCCAGGCACAGTCTCTTCTGAAGCGGCTTCCTCAGCCTGGCCCTACATGAAGACCGTGACTCTCAGACCCCAGGCTGTGCTCCTAGTGGCTTTTTCAGCCCAAATTACAAACATTAAGACTTTTGTTTTGTCTTTTAAGACAAAGTGTTCCTATGTACCTCATGTTGGCCTTGAACTTACTATCTTCCTGCCTCATCTGGATTACTACCATGTGCCATGGTGCACATGATAAAAACATTCATTTTTATGCCATGGGATTTTACCCAAAGTAGTCATGTCCATGACTTGAAAGCCTGTTTTCTCATTTTTTTTTTCTTTTTTAAGCTAAGTGTGGTAGTACATGCCTATAACCTCAACTACTTGAGAGGCTGAGGCAGAAGGATCTCCAGTTCAAGCCCAGCCTAGGCAATTTAACAAGGCCCTTAAGTAAAAAGAGCTGGGGATGTAGCTCAGTGCTCCATAGGTTCGGTCCCCACTGCTGGGGGCGTGGAAAGGATTTTTTTTTTTTTTTTTTTTTGTCTCTTTGAGTCGGTCTTGCTATGCAGTCCAGGCTGGCCTTGAGCTCACTCTGTAGTCCAGGCTGACCTCCAACTCACAACGATCCCCCTGTCTCAGCCTCCAGCGTGTTAGGATTATAGGCACAGATGTGCCACCACCCCTGGCTGGAAAAAAGGATTTTTTAAGTATATAAAAACGTATATAAAAAAGGAAAAAATGTATATGAATATATATTGGTAGAAAATTGAAAAGTGACCAGAAGAACTCCTTTGTTGAGAACTTGCCAGCCTGAGTCTCAGCATCAACTCAGGAAGAAGTGATGGCTGCTATTGCTGTCCGCCCTGCCTGCCCTTCCTGTAGGCACAGCTGTCAGGCACCATTCGCACAGCGCCACACAGCTGTCTCCAAAATGGTGTTCACTCTGGGCAGCAGAGCTTTTCCTGCAGCCGCAGCTAGACCCGGCTGTGACTGAGGGGCGGAAGTGCAGCCGGCCCCTTCCCATGACACCACTCCTTCCTTTGCAGCACCATACCTGCTCTCAAGCGCCTGAGCCTGGGCCTTATCTACCTGGTGGGTCACACGCTGCTCAGCCCGCACATCACAGAGGACTACCTGCTCTCTGAGGACTACGAAGTGAGTGGCTCGTGCTGGGCCGACACAGTGCAGGGCGGGTGCCTCTTGGACAGCAGGACCCCATAGGTAGCAGAGGTGGTGGCGATGCCATCTGTGAGAGCTGGGGTCAGTGCCAGCTGGGCCACAATACATCTGCCATCCCACACTGAGCAGCCAGAGCCACACTTAGCTTGCTTCATTACACACAGCAGCTCCGTGGTCACAGCAGGCTGACTCCAGCCTGTTTCCTGCTCGGCTAGCAGATTTGGGGGCCTCTGGGAAACCCAAAGGGGACCAGCTGGCTTTAGCTCAGTGCAGCAGTTCCCTCCCCATTCCAGGTAGGTTACCACAGACTGCAGACCTTTAAGGTCCCTAGCACTTAACTTCCAGGAAAGCAGATGACACAAGTAAAGGACAGAGCTGCATCTGGGAGTGGGTGGGTGGGTGTTTCTGGGGCTCCCTGCCCATCCCACCCAGCCTGTGAGAAAGGCAGTGAGGCCAGAGGGGCAAATACACAAGGCTGCACCTTGACGAGCATAGCCAAGTCTGAAGGGGACAAGTGCTTGGCAAACCTGTGTGCTGGGCCTCACACACACCTTCTCTTCCTTCAAGAACCGCTCTTTCTGGTTCCGCTGCATGTACATGCTGATCTGGGGCAAGTTTGTGCTGTACAAATACGTCACCTGTTGGCTGGTCACAGTAAGTAGCAACAGCGGCCCAGGCTCGTGTGCAGACGGCTGCGGGCCTGCTAGGGTGGGGAGGAGCCGGGACCCTGAGCCTTCTCTTGCCTCAGGAAGGAGTGTGCATCTTGACGGGGCTGGGCTTCAATGGCTTTGGAGAAGACGGAAAAGCCAAGTGGGATGCCTGTGCCAACATGAAGGTGTGGCTCTTTGAGACAACTCCCCAATTCAACGGCACCATCGCCTCCTTCAACATCAACACGAACGCCTGGGTGGCCCGGTCAGCACCAGGGGGTGGGGGGTGGGGGCGGCTGGCGCCAGGCTCTCACCACTGCTCCCATTGAGGGCAGGGATGTGTGTGGGTAGAATCTTCCGTCACTCACATACTACTGTCCCCACCCAGCACCGCAAAACATCCCACAGAAGTGCCTCAAACTCTTAACTGCTGAGCGGTCTTCTCACTAGTTCACACCCTCCGCTGCCCTGTGCATAAGGTCACCATTTACTTGCTGTCCCCGCTGGAGCACAAGCAGCTTGAGAATGATCACCCCTTGGCCCTGAACATTCTGTACCAGGCACTTGGTAGGCCGTTACCACCTGCACAAGCTAGTGGCTCACCTGAGGTCACCCTGCCAACTAGCTGTCTCTAAAGTGGGCGTGAGCACTGCCTCCCAAACCCCCAGGGGCCACAAGTGACAGCCAGCTGCCGTGCTACCCAGAGCCCTCAGCAGGATAGTGGGGGCAGGGAGTAGATCCCGAGGCTCATCCATCCTCTTCTCTCCAGTTACTTCTTCAAACGCCTCAAGTTCCTTGGAAATAAACAACTGTCCCATGGTCTCTCATTGCTGTTCCTGGCCCTCTGGCATGGCCTCCACTCAGGATACCTGGTCTGCTTCCAGATGGAGTTCCTCATCATTATTGTGGAAAAGCAGGTGGGCCTCAAGGGGGCGCATGACGAGGAGGAAGAGGAGGGGACAAGGCACTGATACCTGCTCTCCTTCCGTCCAGGTTGCCGCCCTCATCCAAAACAGTCCAGCCCTCAGCAGCCTCGCCAACATCACTGCCCTGCAGCCCTTGTTCTACGTGGTACAGCAGACCATCCACTGGCTCTTCATGGGCTACTCCATGACCGCCTTCTGCCTCTTCACGTGGGACAAGTGGTTTAAGGTGAGGGGAGGCCCGCAAAGCTGCCGGAGGATCCAGGGAGCTTAGGCATCCAGGACACACTGTGCCCCATACCTAGCTCACCAGCCTCTCCCACCACAGGTATATAAATCTGTCTACTTTCTCGGCCACGTCTTCTTCTTGAGCCTACTATTCACACTGCCTTACATCCGCAAAGCATTGGTGCCAAGGAAAGAGAAGTTAAAGAAGACAGAATAATCGGTTTCTCTGGTAAATATTCCACAGCTGTGCTGAAGCTAGCAGGGTACAGGCTAGAGCCACAAACTGGGAATCAAGGACAGCAGCAGAAATCTGGGGTGGATGTCCAGGTAGCCTGGCTCCTGGGTCCCATGCGGGGCACTGAGGACCGGTAACTCAAGGCCACTAGGAGGAAGCTATGGGGCAGTGACAGGGACCAAGCCCCAGGACCAGCTTGTAGTCTCACGTCTTGTCTTGCAGGTGGCCTAAAGCAGGACTGGTGCAGAAACTACTCGGCCCTTTTTCACAGCACTCCCTCATCCAGCGCACAGAAAGCCAGGGAGACGGAAGCCGTGTGCTCCCAGCTGTGCCTCTGCTGCGGCGGCCAAAGGGGAGGCTTTTGTGGGAGGAGTGGGGGGCCTCGTCCCCCTTACTCCCCCATGCACGTTGCCTTATCTCTCCCCTCCAGCCGGGACTCTGCTGTTCTTCTGCCAATTTCCTAGGACTGTCTGTGCCACCGCCCCCATGGGGGAGGAGAGGGTACGCGGCCCCACCTGCTCCACTTTTCTATCTTGGAACTGTACCAGATAAAATCACTTCTGTTTGTGGGTTTTTCACTGCTGGCATCCATTGCTTTCTTTCATACACAGTTCTTGGTGCACACATGGCTGAAATCTCAGGGTTGTCTCCTTTACAGCGTGAGAATTCCAGGGCTGCTTTCACAGCCCAGCACTAACAGAGAGTGTGAACTCTGTGACCTCATGTCTGCCCTGAAGTCTGAGAACACTTTATACCATTCGACTCTGCTAAGCTTAGAAACCCAAAACAACCTGGGTTGAGAAAAACACATTTATAGGACAAATGAAGAGCAAATGTACAGCATGGGCTTCCTGGGCTCCAGGCTCCGTGCTGAAAGGTCGGCTGGCCGCAGTCCATTCACAGCAGGGCCAGGGGGCTGATAGTCCTTTGGTTCAGAACCAGGTTCTGCTGCCATCAGATCACCCCCCACACCTCCTCAAAGGCCGTGGTAAGCTTGGCACAGGTGAGGGCAGCAGAGAGGGGGTAGTTGCTGATGGACACTGTCTTCTCCGTGTACTCCACACTGACCTGAGGAGACAACAGTCCCGTCAACCAGCTGCTCCTCAAAAGCTCAGCCTTTCCTCAGAAAAGGAAAACTGCAGCCAAGCTAGCATTTCCCTAGAGAACGTGAAGATCTGGCTTTGTCTGCTACAAGCAAGCAGTCTTCCTGGCATAAGAAGTGGAACCACCATTTGTCTTGTAGCTGCTATTCTCCCCTCTATTTCCCTGTATGGAAGGACTGTTAACTGCTAACCACTCTGGGAATTCTTACTAAGCCTTAGCTCTATGAGGGATCTCAGAGCTGAGCCCAAACCTTACCTTGCCATGCGCAAAGGCCCCCACTACAAAAACAATAGGGTCGCTACTGGGCACCAACTCTCGCACATCACTGATGACCGGGACGGAAAAAGAAGTGCCAATTTTCATACAGCCAACTGGGAAATGATCAGACACTGGGTTCTTAATTACCTGAAGAAAAAAAGAAAATCAGCTCCAAAGAATCCCCAAACTCTATCCATGCTGTGGGTTTCAGTGCCTCACCTTCAAAAGCTTCTGGGGGCCATCAGCTGCTCGGACGCTCAGTTTGTGTAAAAGCTGAACTAGGAGGAAAAAGGGTTCAGAACTAGGCAGAAGCCTCCTGAGGCAGGAGGATCACCACAAATTTGAGGGCAGCCTAGACTACATAGTAAGACCCTGTCTCAAAGTTTAAGGAAAAAAAAAAAAAAAAAAACAACTAGGTGGTGACTCCACTCTGCCCAGCTTCCTAACTAGAGAACCACCAGGTGAGGTGGGTGCCATGTGCCCACACCACACTGCTCCTACATGTGACAACCAGGGCAGCACCCAAGCTAGCAGCAGTGATGGCTTCAAGCTCCTGTTTTCTCTTCGCTAGGAACCTACTCCAAGGAGAGGACAGCAGAATTTCCATGCATGCAGAAGCACAACACAATGGAGTCTCTGCCCTAGCACCAATCACGTTCTCTCCCGAGAGAACCCACCCTCTAACACTCTCATTCCTCCTCCCCCTCTTCGCTGCTGTGGTCATCCTGAACTCTGAGGTCCTGTGCTCCTTACCCATGAGGCCGCAGAAGCGGTCAAATGTCCTGGGGATACGGGTCTGGGGGTTGACTTCAATCAGCACGTTCCTCTGCGTGTGGATATACACCTGCAGCAGGCCGGCCCGGTTCAGCGGGCTGTCCATCAGCATCAGCAAGCTCTGATAAGGCAAAGGCCGGGCCAGTGAGGGCCATAAGCAGCAGCATCCTGCCGCCTCCCCTTCCCTGAGGCTCAGGAGACCAAGTTACCTGGTGGGCTATGTCTGGTCTTACTTCCCCAGGGTCCCGCCCGTTCTTCAGCAACATAGACTTGTGCTTGTCACAGTTGAGTAGTTCATACGCCTTCCCTACCTGAAGAACGAGAACAGAAGAGATGGGAGGAGAGCAGCGTAAGCTCCTTGTTTAGCCCAGTCATTCTCAGAATGTGGCCCCGAGCCAGCAGCAGCAGCTGGAAACCTATCCGGCAGGCAAATGCTTAGGCCCCCTTCTGACTCAGTCATGGGAGGTGAGGTCCACCGTGTGGTCGCACTTACACACACCCCCAAATAACCACTCTCAGGGACGAGAGGAAGGGCACAACCTGTGGCCGCTGAGCAAGGCCACTGATAGGACAGAACTAGGCAGGAGTCAGGTGAATGAGTGAGCAAGGCTGAATGTTCCTGTTTGTCACAGAAGCACTACATAGTTACTGCAGAAAACAGACGAAATCACTGCCCTGAGTCTGCTTACAACAAACATGAACTAAACAAAGCTGTAGATCTAAGCAGGAAGTGTGACAATTCAATCAAGGAACACTTCTCTCAGAAGGAACTAAATAAAAGGGGATTCTCCCAGTTCTGAGACAAGTGTGAGAAAAGGTACAAATGAGTCAAGGAAAAACGAAAGCGCACCAGGTGTGGTGGTGTACACCTGTATTCCAGTACTTAGGAGGCTGAGTTCAAGGCCAGCCTGAACTGCACAGCGAGACACTTATCTTAAAAAGATGACAAAAGCAGCTGAGTGTGGTGGTGCATGCCTGTAATCCCAGCACTAGGGAAACAGGATCACCACCAAGTTCAAGGCCAGTCTGGACTACACAGTGAGACCCTGTCTCAAAAAAAAGAGGTCAGTAAAGTTCAAAAATACAGCATCACCAGGCATGGGATGCACTCCTGTAATCCCAGCACTGAGGAGGCAGAGGTAGGAGAATCACTGAAAGTTCCAAGCAGCCTGAGCTACACTGTAAACTCAAGGCCAGGAGTAAACTCAAGGCTAGAGTTTGGTCTTCCATAAGACCTGTCTCCAAAAAACTTTTTAAAAATAAAAATACACTGTTAAATACAAACACAAGTCATGAGGGGCCAGGGTTTTGTTCAGTGGTACAAACTGCCTAGCAAGTGTGAGGTCCTGAATTCAAGTCCCAGTACCGCACCCCCCTCAAAAAAATACAGGTCATGAGAGGCTGTTCTGTGTATCACTAGAATATGTATATATGTCTTTACATGGCTGAAAAAGTTGGAGGAAAAGGAATGTAGATTTTGAAATTAACTGGTTGAAATATCAAGAATGTCACAAAGAACACAAACTCACACAAAGAACCAAGAACTAAATCCATGAGACTTTAATAGAAAAAAAAAAAAAATAACCCACCACATCCACAGTACTGGAGATTGAATCCACAGCCTCACTGCTAAGCTACATCCCAGCCCCACTTCCCTCCTTTTGTTGTTTCTTTGCAGCAGGGTCTTGCTATGTAGCCCAGAATGGCCTCTAACTCATGTCCATCCTCCTGCCTCAGCTTCCTGAATGCCGGGATTATAGGAGTGCAAGCCCTGCCCAGCCCAGCCCTTTTTTATATTTTGAGACAGGGTCTTACTAAATTGCTCAGGCTGCCCTCAAACTTGCTATCCTCACTGGAAATGGTGGCACATACCTGTAATCCCAGCACTTGGGAAGCTGAGGCAGGAGAATCGCAATGAATTCAGGCCAGCCTGCACTACTTGGTGAGACGCTGCTCAAAACAATAACAAAAAACTTGCAATGCCCCTTCTTCAATCTCCCAAGTAGCTACAACTGTAGGCATTAACCACCACACTGAAAAAGAACCCCTTACATAGAATAACCAATTTCCACCCATTCCTAGCATATAAACAGGGTGGTTGTTCTTTTAATAAAACAGTAGAAAACGCCAAAAGTACTTTACATATAGTAATAATAGCTTATGAGTGCCAGGCATGGTGGTGCACACCTGTAATCTCAGCACTCGGAAGGCTGAGGCAGGAGGATCGCTATGAGTTCAAGACCAGCCTGAGCTACATAGTAAGTTCAAGGCCAGCCTGAACTGCATAGCAAGACTCTGTCTCAAAAAACAAAAATGTTTATGGAACTTGGTTTCATATAGTTCAATGTGTCTCTTGACTCACATGTAACCTTTTTGTGGGTTAATACGCTTAAAAACCACTAATCAATGACTATATATCAGTAATTATAAAAGGTAGTGAAAATAAGAATTTTTGAAACCTTATTCTACTCTCTGCCCTCACAAAGACATAAAGGATAAACAGTTACATACTTCAAACTTTAACATTGCCAAGAAAGAGTAAGGGGATTATTAAAGGACTGTAACAGGAGATTTATGCCAGGGAATCAATCCACTTCCACCCCTCCCAGACACTGGGCCAGATTATCATGTAATACATCTATCTACCTTTTTATAAATGCTATGAAACCAGTGATTCCCTGGTGTAACCTAATAAATGAAGAATGCATTTATTATAGAAACTCAGTTGTAAAATGAACAACTAAGTAACAATTAATGAGGCAAAGAGCTGAGTTACGGGCTTGCTGTGAAAGAACAATATATTCAACGGCTGCAAGGTATAGAACTTACTGTGTTCAAAAGACTTAAAGGAAGGCCGCTGAGACTGGAGTATAGGAATAAATGGAAGCCAGACATAGTGGTGCATGCTTTTTATCCTAATAATCTGGGAGGCTGAGGCAGGAAAACTGCAAATTTGAGCCCAACCTGGGCAATTCAGCAAGACCCTTTCTCAGAAATAAGGCTGGGAAGGACCAGTGATACAGCTCAGTGGCACAGTGCCTGCCTGGCAAGCACAAGGTCCCAAGTTCAATTCCTGATACCAAAAAAAAAGAAAGCTGAGAAGGCCTTGGGTGCAATCCCCAGTAGCACCAATAATAGTAACAATAAATGGGAAGTAATATAACAATAATAATGGGCAGACTTCTTGCCAGATAAGACTCGTAGAAGCAACAGGTGCTAGTACAAGGCAGACATAATACAGCCTGATGAAGACTTCAGCCAGCTGTGAGGTCTCTAATCTTTGAAGTTCATTAACGACAGCTTAACCTGTCAGCTTCCATAGTGTAGGGGTTATCACATTCACCTCACAAACTGACCTAAATTCTTCTGAATATGTTCTAGGAACTTTAATTTGCCCATAACTTTTTCAATTTCTTGGCGGTGGTTTTATTTTTTGTGATGCTGGAGATTAAATACAGGGCCTTCACACTGAGCAACATCCTCTTTATTTTTTGAAATATGGCCTTGCTGGGTCACTAAATTGCCAGGCTGACTTAAAACTTTGCATCCTCCTGCCTTAGCCTCCCAGAGTGGTAGAATTATAGGTGTGTCCCACCATGCCCAGCCTTTTCAACTTTTTTTTTTTTTGAGACAGGGTCAGGCTGGCCTCAAACTCAAACTGATCCTCCTGCCTCAGCCTCCTGAGCATTGGGATTACAGGCATGTGCCAAATTCATACATACCTATTAACTTATTCCAAGTGCCAGGCATATTACTTCAACAATTTTATACAAATTAACTCCTTTAATCTCTCTCAATATTATTATCCCCTAGGCTAGGGATATATAGCTCAGTGGCACAAGCGCCTGTCTGGCAAGCGCAAGGTCCTGAGTTTGATTCCTGGTATATATATATATATATAAAACATATATATTTATATTCAATATATATTTACATTTGTATTTATATTTATATTTATTATCCCCTAAAGTAACTAAGGTTTTGCCTAAGGTCACACAACTAGTAGACAGATTTGAACCCAGGCAATCTAGTGCAAGTCCATGGCTGATACAGACAAGCAGTTCACATTTGCAAATTACAGTTATATCCGACAGCAAATGTCAAAATTAACCGAGTTAATAGAACAACAGGAGGCAATTAGTAAGGGATAAACACAAGAACCTGTAATTAGGTTGGAAATACCAATTACAGAAAAAACAATGAAAAAGAATCCTTATTATTACCTGGTCATTTTTAAAACAACAGCGTGTCTAGCCTGAAATCTTAACAAAGTGTTACAGTGGCTGAGGAACAGACGGGAAGGAATCTCACCTTAGATTATTATGAAAATGTACTATTTTTAAAAGACTTTCACTATTCCCCCATGTGGCTCACAGTTAACGTGTATCCCTATTTTAAAAAATGAATTTATTTTCTCAAAAATCACGTAATAAAATAAATGTTAAGAAACAAGATTAAAGCAGGGCACTCGGGAGGCTGAGGCAGAGGGATTGCCAAGAGTTTAAAACCAGCGTCGAAAAAAAAAAAAAAAAAAAAAAAAAACCAGCGTGGGCTACATAGTGAGTTTAGGACCAGCCTAAACTACACAGCAAGACCCAGTCTCCAAAAAAGAAAATTAGAATTCTGACTTCTGAAGTTCTGGGTCTACTTATTTAACAAGTTTGGCTCTAAAGGGTAAGAGACAAAGTCATACCACATGAAGACATAGTACAAGATGTTAAGTAAGAGAGTTGCTGACTTTATTTCATCCAGAGGAAAAAAATTATACGTAAAAGTAAAAGAGACCTAAAAAAAATAATAATAATAAATAAATAAATAAATAAATAAGAAAAAGAGACCTGGTACAAAAAAATAAAAATAAAAGAGAGACAGAGGCTTATTAAATAATAATGTGATCCGGGCAGTGTTTTAAGGTGGACAGAAAAAGGGGCTACAGTGGTAATCCTTCAACGAAATGAAACCTCAAGTTCTTACCAATAAAATGCTGGACAAACTAGGCTACAGTACTGTTACCTACTTTAACATAACTATCTTTCTCGACTGGGACATGAGAAGCCATGTGGACGAAACTGCCCTGACTTTACATGATATTGTACCACGCAGCCGTGGGAAAGCAAGTAAGTGACAGCTGGAATAAGAGTCAAGAAAAGGAAAAGAACCAGTTCTGCTAACCCAGGATGTCAAACCGAGTGATAATCAACTACGTGACTCTTCCACCACCTTTCCTCCAAAAAGGTTTTTCACTTTTCCTTTCTCCACTTTGTGGCCTCCACCTCATCCCAAGAAATCCCACCCTCTCAATCTACTCGTTCCACACTTCCTGCTTCAGACTACCTTGACCGTCTCCAGACTGGCTCCTTCCAGCACCACAATGAACCGACGGCCTCCGGTCTTGCTTCCTGCTCCGAGTCGGGGCCTCTTGGGCGCGGCAGCATCCCAATTCTCATCCTCCTCCCCAAAGCTCCGCTCACGAGGTTGAAACCCACCACTGGGCGCAGCCATCTTGCCAGCAGACCGGAAGTCCTTCCAATGGGCTTAATTATATTCTCCCGCTGGTCCTATCGCACACTTCCTTCCGGCTGCCATTTTGAAAGTGGGCGCCGGGAGAAAGCTATAGCTTATAGTCTTGCGCTACCAAAGCCTGCCTGAAAGGGCAGGGTTCCACAATGGGGTGGGACTTCCGGATGCGTGATTTCTGTGCGCGGGGTTCGGGTCCGGCGTGAGGCAGAGGGGAGGGTTTAGAAGGGAACGCACTTCCGGTGCCCTTTCTCCTCGGAGCCCTGGGCCCTGAACCCTCGTGTGCGGTTGTGAACTCTAGGCTGGAGTGGGGTACAGGCGGGCGGGCACCCCCTCCTCACCTCTGGTGCCGCCGCCCTCAGGCTCAGACATGGCCCAGAACCTGAAGGACTTAGCGGGACGCCTGCCCGCCGGGCCTCGGGGCATGGGCACGGCGCTGAAGCTACTACTGGGGGCCGGCGCGGTGGCCTACGGCGTCCGCGAGTCCGTGTTCACCGGTGAGCAGCCTCCTCCTCCTCGCTGGGGTCCCCGCCCCGGCCCCCTGCCCGGGCTCGCCGGGTGTCGCGCTCGGCAGCCGCTCGCGCTGCTCCCTGGGCTGAGCCTGACCCCCGCCCTCTCTCTCCAGTTGAAGGCGGCCACCGAGCCATCTTCTTTAACCGGATCGGTGGCGTGCAGCAGGACACCATCCTGGCCGAGGGCCTCCACTTCAGGTAATGGCGGGCAGCGCGGGCTGACCCTGAGCCTTCACCCTTGACGTGACCCGCCTGCGACACGGTTCACGCTGCTCCCTCCTCGTCCTCGCCCCGCTCTCAGGACAGCGGGTGCCGCTCAGAGTCCTGCAGCAGCGCATAAACGACTGTTCTTGTCTGTGGTTCCTTTCGGGAGGAGCAGACCAAAAAGCACGTGGTGAAGGCAGACTGGACAGAGTTAGCGAAACTGCAGTTTCCTAATGCCTGTCCCCGCCCTCTCCCCTCCAGGATCCCCTGGTTCCAGTACCCCATAATCTATGACATTCGGGCCAGACCCCGAAAAATCTCCTCCCCCACAGGCTCCAAAGGTAAGTGTGGGTAACTGGGAGTCACTTGGCAGGTGGGATACCTAACATAAGCAAGGGACCGTCCATGGGGGAAACAGTACTGCGGGGTCTCCTGCTTTGGGTTTCCGAGTCTACATAAAAGCCTGCGTCCTGAGGTTAAAGTATTAGTACATTCCATCCGACTGTATTTTAACAGTTTTAACAATCTGTTTACCCTAATGTAAAAGAAACCAGAATATTGTTTATCGTTTTTTTTAAGTCGCTGTTCAGGTGAAAATTCTCTTCTGATTTGATAATTCAGTTATGGATGTACTGATACGCCCTACCCTGGAGAAGCTTGTTTACATTCTTTGCTAATTCTCTCCTTATATTTCATACCGAAAAGCCATGCTACTGAGACTGCCCAGTCCCCTGACTCACTCTCTCTCCCATTGACTTATGCACTGAGGCAGGTAGCTCACTATGACTAGTAATATGTTTTTTTGTACTGTGAAGCCCTAGGGTAAACAGATCCATAAAACACAATCTTTGCAGGGTATAGTGGCTTACACCTATAATCCCAGCACTCTAGGAGGCTGAGGCAGGAAGACTGCAAGTTCAAGCACAACCTGGGCAGTTTAACGATTAAGACTCTTGTCTCAAAAAATACAAGAAGCTAGGCAGGTAGCTCAATGCAGAGACCCTGGGTTCAATTTGTAGCATGAGAAAAAAGAAGTAACAGTTCTTGTCCTTAGCTCTCCATAGTCTAGCGAAGGAGAGAGGTGATTGTGATCCTGCATGATAGCACTAACGTTAGAGATTGTACAAACCCCAGTGACAAAACTAACAGGGATTGTGTGGGTGAAGGCTTCACAGTGCACAAGGAGCCATTTCACCTGTGCTTTGTCACAGACATTGACCTGATGAGTGTCCTTCCCAGGGAAGTGCTACATTGTGCAGCATTTCACTGGGCTTAGAGACCGGGTCCCCAACTGAGACCCAAAACTCACTTATGTATCACAAAGTACCAGCACTGCAGTTAAACCTGAATACTGAGGTTTTAGTTTAGAAAAAACAACTTATACATTAACACCTTTTGTCTTAAAAACACAGAAATAGCTTTCTATGATACAGCTTCTCAAAACACCTGTAATCCCAGCACTGC
The DNA here is from genome assembly GCF_000276665.1 of Chinchilla lanigera. Classification (NCBI taxonomy): domain Eukaryota; kingdom Metazoa; phylum Chordata; class Mammalia; order Rodentia; family Chinchillidae; genus Chinchilla; species Chinchilla lanigera. The sequence continues at coordinate 4,561,772 of NW_004955413.1, read as the reverse complement.
AGAGGCTGAGGCAGAAGGAGAGCCATGGGTTCAGGCCAGCCTGGGCTACATAGTGAGTTCAAGGCCAGCCTGAACTACATAGCAAAACCCTGTCTCAAAACAACAAAAAAGGTGAAAGTTGCTGGGCGTGGTGGTATACACCAGTAATCCCAGCATGTGGGAGGTTGGGGCAGCATTGCCATGAGTTCAAGGCCAACCTGGGTTACATAGCAAGACCCTGTCTCAAAAAAAAAAAAGTAAAGGTTTGCATTGGGGTGCTTTTTTATGCACAGTGTGGTCTTTGCTGCTGTGCACGCACTGATGATCTCTCAGAGCTTGGCTCATACTTAGTTTGAGAGCAACACACGCGGCACTGGTCACCTGTTAGCCTGGTTCTTTTATCAGGTTTGCTGTAATTCAAACCTGAAGCAGCTGCTCACAAGCACACACTTATCCAAAGAAAAGCAGTGCCAAATGTTTTGACTTAAAATTATTCAGCAGAGAATTCCACACTTTTGAGAACTACCAACTGTTGTCGTTTGTCTGCATCTTAAGTATTACATGAAGGCCATAGAATTTACTTTTTCGTATAGAGCTTTCTTCAAATTCCAGTAGCTCCATTTCCAGATTTCCAAAATCTAACCAGTGTAAGCAGAAAAGATCACATTCTTAAAATGTGGCTTTTCTGGAGGAGAAAACACAGGGTTATGGAACTGTAAAAATCTGTTTTTAAATTCTCCTTTGAAACTGCTACAATGCTAGGAGATCCCTTGTAGATTTCCTAATGGCTTGTAGGATTGTCTGCAAATGTAGTTTTCTAAATGCATATATTTCAGCTATCCGCTTTCAAGGTGTGGGGCCGTTTGGCTCAAATGCTGACAGAGGGCTCTGCTTGTCCGCTGCAGTGCTCGTGCCATCACTGGCTTAGAGAGAAGCATGGGAAAGGAGGATGCAGGGGTGGGGGAACCCTGACCAGCCCCTGCTGACCTCTCCCTCAGACCTGCAGATGGTGAACATCTCCCTGCGAGTGCTGTCTCGGCCCAATGCCCAGGAGCTCCCCAGCATGTACCAACGCCTAGGCCTGGACTATGAGGAGCGAGTGTTACCGTCCATTGTCAACGAGGTGCTCAAGAGCGTGGTGGCGAAGTTCAATGCCTCACAGCTGATTACGCAGCGGGCGCAGGTCTGAGTCCCTCCCGTTTGGCAGCATTTCCCTCCTAGGCCCAAGGTCAGTGCTCTGGTTCCATTAAAAGCGATGCCACTTGCCACTGGCAGGATGTAAGGCGAACCAACACCAGAAGTCCATAGCAGTCAGTGTCAGGAAGGAAACACAGGAGAAGAATATAGTGACAAAACCCAGATGTTCCTTTACCTCTTTGTGAAGAGAATTGTGGGTTTGCCTGGCAGTAGCTAAGAAGATGCTGCTTATATTGGAGGGAGTGGAGGATTAGGAATCAGTGTGACCTGGGCCAGTCAGACCACCTCCCTGATGCAGGGTCATCTACCTGACAAGACTGAACCAAGTCCTGTCCAACTCAGTGGCCTAGTGAACGTCGGAGGAACTAAACCAGGCTAGTGAGTTTCCCACCATTCTCAGTTTCTGACATCAGATGGTCACAGCCACACAATCTTCCTTCCAGTTCTCCAGCCCCCTCAAACCATCCCTCCCTTCCCCTCCCCACCCCTGCCCCCAGGTGTCCCTGCTGATCCGCCGCGAGCTGACAGAGAGGGCTAAGGACTTCAGCCTCATCCTGGATGATGTCGCCATTACAGAGCTGAGCTTCAGCCGGGAGTACACAGCTGCTGTGGAAGCCAAACAAGTGGGTGAGTCACAAGGGGACTGGGACTAGGTCTTCAGCCGCAGGGGCACAAGTGGGGCCATCTGTGCTTGAGTCTCCTGTCACATCTTTGACTCCTAACTCTGTCACAGCCCAGCAGGAGGCCCAGCGGGCCCAGTTCTTGGTGGAAAAAGCAAAGCAGGAACAGCGGCAGAAGATTGTGCAGGCAGAGGGTGAGGCGGAGGCCGCCAAGATGATATCCTGCCACAAAGAATTGGCCCAGCCCCTGGGGCACCCTGCTTACCTGTCCTCCACTGGTCCGGCTGATGAGACCAAGGCGAATGTGATTCATGCTGTCTGCCCCTTGGCTCCTGGGCTAGGGGGCTACAGATGGGGTCTGGAATCTTGGTGGGGACTCTGAGGCCTGCTCCCCAAGGTAAGGCTGGACCCATAGGACTGCTGGCCTTGCCTTGCCTTCAAGGCTGCTGCTGCCTTGGCTCTAGTAGCAGCCTGCAGGGAGGCCCACAGGCAGGGCTGTGGGAGGGATGGGCAGAAGCCACATGAGCACAGCTTGGTTCTGACGGCCCAGAGGACAGACCAGAAGAGGGTAGTGAGGAGGGGTTGGGCCCATCCTTGTGGACCCTTAACCCTGCCCTGCTCACCTCGGAGAAGCGCTGAGTAAGAATCCTGGCTACATCAAGCTCCGTAAGATCCGGGCAGCCCAGAACATCTCTAAGACGGTGAGTGAGAGCCCAGCACCTGCACCTTGGTTACTTGGAGTGAAAGTGTTCTCACTGAACACGCTTTGAAGTCAGGGAATTAGATTCTTCTTGCTCAGATTTCTACTCAGACTGGCTTCTGTGGCACTATTTCCTCATCAAGGAAGCTTCCAGGACTAGCACATCAGAGTCATCACTCACTGCTTTGGTTGTTTTTTTTTTTTTTGAGACAGGGTCTCACTGTGCAGTTCAGGCTGGCCTTGGGCTCACTTCGTAGCCCAGGCTGGTCTCAAACTCACAACAATCCTCTTGCTTCAGCCTCCCAAGTGCTGAGATTATAGGCGTGGACCACACGCCTGGCACTGCTTTGGTTCTTGAGGACAGAAGGTCTCTCTGTCTCATTGCCCTCAGATTGCCACCTCACAGAATCGCATCTATCTCACGGCTGACAACCTCGTGCTGAACCTGCAGGATGAAAGTTTCACCCGGTGAGCAGATGTGTAGTGCATGGTGAAGGCACATAGGGCACGAGTCTGGTCACTTGAACTTGAGCCTGCTGAAGCTACATGTGTGACCTGTGACAGACATTCTGGCTCTGAACCAGAGATGGCGGTGGGGGCAGGGGTGCTGCCAGCTGCTATCCTGCATCCCATAGGACTGATTCTGATCCTATAAAGGGCGCTTTAATTGCAAATACTTGTCTGACCAAAGAATGATGAACGATGGTGCCCAGTGTCCTCGCTCAGGAACCCCAAAACTGCTGCTCCCGGGCATGGAGCTGCCGGGGGGGGGGGGGGGGGGGGGGGCAGGGGGCAGAAACAGCCACAGCCTGAACTGTGAGTCATGTGCCTTTCTCTTTGTTTTCCTGCTCGCTGGGCGACCTGGTGTCCACAGGGGAAGGTGAGTTTCCCCTGTCCTGCCCCAGGGGTCCCCACCCAGTGCCTGCCTGCTCCCTACACCTCCCACAGCAGCTCTTGGAGGGCCCAGCTCACCATCCCTCTCTCCCACAGTGACAGCCTCATCAAGGGTAAGAAATGAGCCTGGTCACCCAGAACTCCGCCCCGGAGAGGAAGTGGCTGTTTCTCCTCTGGATCTTGAGGAGCAGCTAGGGCTCGGGCACCCCATTCCACCTGTTGGTCCCTCTACTCCTGTCGCCTGGAGCCCTTGAAGACCGACCTTCGGGGACGATTTCTTCCTCCTGTGTCGGCTAGCGGGTTGGGACCGTGTGATTTCTCAGTGATTTCCTACCATGTTGCACCCTCCCTCCAGTTGGGAGGAATAATCACCACCCCAGGAATTCTCAATAAACTTTTATTACTTAAACTGAAGTCAGGGTTTTTCCATGTCAAAGGGGAGAGGAGGCCAGCACTGGGTCACGAATGCGCGCCGGGCCTCCTGTCGGCCAGCAGAGGGCGCAAGGGGCTTGCCCAGGCTGTTAACCACGCAGTGGAGGTTTAAATCAGGGCTGGGCTCCCGGTCTTGCAAGCCGGGCGGCCAGGCTCTAAAGTGGGACCGGTCCAGTGAGGGGCAGGCCTCACATCCAGAGAGCCAGCTGTACCTACCCCACTTCCAGTGTGGACCACACCATTGTTTACCGACATCTTTAAGGCTGGAGCTGGAGCAGCTGCAGCTTTGCTGAGCCATACTCAATCTGATCACCCTAAGGAGAGCTGCTTCCTTGTTACCAGGCTTCCCTGGAGCTGTGGGGAGATTGTGTGCACCCGCTGAGGGACCTCGGCGCTCAAAGCACAGTAGATTTCGTTGCCTGCTGTGGGCCACCTGCACCCCAATTTCATAGTCACCAGGTGTGAGGAGCTAATTGCATAGCGGCCCCACCTGTGGAGGTGGGCATTGCCCTCCCTCAGCCCAGACCAACATCAGGGACCTCTTGGTGCAAGTGTGCAGAAACTAGCAAACTGGATGGAAAACGCTTTGCACCAGAGAGTTGGAAGGCTTCCAGCAGCGGGTTGATGTGGGATTGCTCCCCAAAAGCACCAGCACTGGCTTAAAGTAAAACAGCAACTTACATACTTTTTGCCATTTATCATGGAGCACAAAAGGGTGGGTTAGGGTCGCGGGCAAGATTTAGTATGACCTTGACAGGGCTACCTTGCCCTGAGGCAGACTAGCAAAACAGTATTGGTGTAGGCTATTGTGCAGTGGGACAGACCGAGCCGAGTCCATTATCTGAGTTGCAGCTGGGTAGTCAAGGCCAACTGAGTCTAATGGCCCAATTATGAAGCTATAGTTGTAAAAATTTTCCCACTTTTTTGGTTTTTTGTCTTTTTGAGACAGGGTCCCACTATGCCATTCAGGCTGGCCTTGAGCTCACTTTGTAGCCCAGGCTGGTCTGGAGTTTGCAACAATCCTCCTGCATCAGCTTCCTGAGTGCTAGGATTACAGGCATGCACCACCACACCCTGCTCCCTTTTGTTTTTATAAGGAAGATTTTTCTTCAGCTTTAAGAAGCTGATAGGAGGGGTAGCCTTTAGGCAGAGCTGGCTATGTACACCCTCAAAGCACTCACAGAAATCCGGTCAGGATGCACATACAGGGACTCATGAGGACCATCAGGAGGGCCATTAAAGACCCAAGTAAGGCTCCCACCGGTGAAGGGAAAATGTCTAGGGAACTCCAAGAAGAATCTTATCTTTGGCTCTCTGAGGCACTTTTGCAACTGATGGGAGTTTTGATTAATCCTGACTTTTTAGCCTAACAGCATTTTTCCTCTAGGAAAAGACAGGTTCCCCTTTGTTGGGCTGTTCGGAGGTCTAAAGCCCCCTGGTTTTGCAGGACAACCATGGCTAAAGAATCCATTTGCTCTCCTAGAGTGTCAATAGAGTTGAATGCTCTCAAAGTCTCCTATTGTTTGGTTGGTCAGTTGTGTATACTGGCTCTGTCCTAAGCCAAGGGCTGTTCCACAATGGCTAGGCCAGCTATTGCTTTGCCAGCCAAAATGGGCAGGAACACAAGATCCCGTTTCTGGTGGGATTTAGGGCAAGCCAGAGGGCCCTAATCACCAGGGTAAACATTTAGATCTAGGACCAGGAAAGCAACACCACAGAGGCTCATGTGCTGTGGGGAAAGTGTGGTAGACCCCATTAAAGCACTCAAAGAAGATTCCATTATTCGCCTGAAGTGAGGAGCTGAGTTGGGTTATGGAGGCGCAGTCAGCTGACACATGGAAAGCCCTTGTTTCCCAGGAAGTAAGTGGAGTTTCCCATTATTTGAGTTGGGGGAGGTTGAAGCAAAATTGCTGGGGACTGAGTAACAAGGAACCAGAAAGCATTGGACTTAACCCTAAAGCCTGGTATGTGAGGGTAGCGGGGGCAACACACAGGGCTGGCAGTCTTCTCCCAGAATGGGATCAACCTGCTGAAGAACAGTATAAGTCCCATTAGTCAACTCTTAACAGGTCTGGAGCTAGTGAGATCTCTAGTGTCATTTTTGGTGTGCTCAGGTTTGAAGTTTGAAAACTTGGGAGGTGGGGACCCGAATAGTGGGACTAAAGACCTTTTGAATGTGAATTAACATTGCAGGATCTTTACCTGTGCCATCCAGTGCCCAGATAATGTCACTGGGTTGTAAACATGATACTGAATGGGATTACAGCGCCCTTCTTGCCATCAGAGGGGGCTAGAGCCCGAGTGAGGGGAAGCCTTCCATTGTAAGGAGGGCTTACCCAGACCTGTCTTACAGACCAAATTGCAGTGTTTTTCTTCTTCAGGACAATGTACATTGGCACACTGTCAGTTTCCACAGTACCAGTAATGGATGTTATTACACATATTGACAGCATTTTAACCACCTGTTGTGTAAGGGGTTCCCTGCCAGCCTTGACAAACATACTTATTGTTGGTTCAGGAAGTCTGTTCCCAACACGGGTCACCACATCCTGTGTAGTAATTATTAATTCCATTGTTGGGACAGGCATCAAGGTACACGGACACATTAGGTTGGTGGGGATCCCACCTCGTATGGTTGAGGAGACTCTGAGTACCACCTAGACAGGCTTGGAACTCCCAGTATCCTCCCTTTCCATAAACTCCTAAGAGGCTTAGGTGCATTACCCAGAGGAAAGTCATTTTAGTCCCAAATTAGAGACACTTGAGGGTGGGCAGTCCAGTGGTTACACAGATGTAGAAAAGGTCAAAGGCAACCTTTTGGGGAACTCTCCAGTCCTCTGGGGATACAGCCCAGAGTCCCAGGGCAAATGTACAGATTATCAAAAGGAAAGAGGGCCAGAAACCAAACAGAATAGCAGCACATGACTTTTAGGGCAGACACTCCCCGGTGTACAGTGTCCAATCAATCTGAAGCCATGCACTGACTCATCAACTTCCTGAGTGGTGGGAGCATGGCTTTGGATGCATTGTCTTTTTAGGGTGGTCTTCAAAGGGGCTAACTTGTCAGGGTAGGCCTTTCAGCAGTCGGGATGAGCCCACTTGATTTCGGAGTGAGGAATCCAGAGATGGATCTCTGTCATTTCTATTTCTTTTATCTTTGGCCCAGATGAGGGCTTCTATGTGTGTCTGGAGTTCAGCTTGTTGGGCCAACCAGTTTTGGGGAAGAGGTCCAGCTGGGAGCACCTCTTCGGTGGTGATGACTGCGTAGCCAGCTTGGCGTTTTTCATTTTTGACCGAGCTACTTCCATCCATGAACAGGGTGTGCTCAACGTCGGCCAAGGGCTCCGTTCTGCAGGTCAGGTCGGCTGGCAAACAGCTCGTCAGTCAGCATAAGGCATAAAGGTAAGCTTTTTAGTCTTGTCATCTTTCTTTTTATCCCTTCAGTAGGACAAGACTTTCACCATACAGAATCCTCTCATATCAAAAGTATATCTCCTACATTTATAGCCTTCTTAATATTTTTTCCATTTACTATAACTTTTACAACAAACTTGACTATAGCCACTGAAATTTTATTTTATTTTTTTTTTTGTCTTTTTGAGACAGGGTCTGTCTATGCAGTTCAGGCTGGCCTTGAGCTCACTTTGTAGCTCAGGATGGTCTTGAACGGGCAACGATCCTCCTGCCTCAGCCTCCTGAGTGCTGGGATTGCAGGCGTGTGCCACCACACCCGGCTTAGCCACTTGAATTTTAAAATGTCCATTATCCCTCAGATAGTAAACTTGACCAACTTCCAGCAGATCTCCAAGTAATGTTGAATCAGTGTTTTTACATTAAAACAATAAAGAGTAAGTTAACCCTATAAATTCAATGTAATGTACAAAAAATGTTTTATGCACATCAGCTCAAACTGAAAATTGAAAATATATTTGCCCATTAGTTAAAATTTGTAATTTGATTTCTTCCTTAGGTTCAATAGTTTTTTTTTTTTTTTTTTGGTTTTGGTTTTTTTTCTGGTACCGGGAATCAAACTCACGACCTTGCTCTTGCCAGGCAGGCGCTGTGCCGCTGAGCTAAATCCCCAGCCCCATGGCTCAACAGTATTTTGGCCATTTACCCCAGGCTGGAGCTGCTCCAGATTTTACATGCCTGTAGGCAGTGCCAGGCTGGTGATGTCAAACAAGGGCTGGCCTGGGGCTCCCGAAGCCAGCAGGAGAGCTTGGGCTCTGTCTTATTCCCTTGCTTGCTTTGAAATGAAAAGATAACTCTTGCTTTTTCCCTCCAATCTCAGCATGCACAGCTGGGCCTAAGTCTCTTGGCATTGCGTCTCCATGACAGCCTAGCCACTGAGCCTGCTGGCACCTCAGGTGTTCTGCCTCTCTTTTGTTAGCCTGCCTGCCACCATCCCACCTGTACATTCTGGCGCACTGAAGTTAATCAGCTCTTTTATGTTTTTGCCTATAACAGTTCAAATAATTTTTAAATTACTTTTGTTTTTATTTTTATTTTTTTTTTTTTTAATTTTTTTTATTTTTTTTGGTTTTTCTCCGGTACCGGGAACCGAACTCACGACCTTGCGCTTGCCAGGCAGGCGCTTTGCCGCTGAGCTAAATCCCCAGCCCCCTACTTTTGTTTTTAGACTGTTTAGATAGCTTTTCCTCCAGTTCCCAGCTGAGTCCACGTGACCATGGATTCATGCACTTTATTTTGCATACACACACACATACACATTTATATATTTCTCCTTGCTCAGTTTCCATCCTGGCATGAGAATTTTGGTCCCTCCTGTTGTGGATCACTGTCATAATTTTGCCTCTCTGAAAGTATTTCTCAGGCGTTCTTCAGTATTGAAGAAGGTCAGAAGTAAGTGATGGCAGTCGGTCATCTCAAGTAGGGAGATGGGTCTGAAAGATTGCAGCAAGATCAGTCAGAGCTTGAGGGTTCTCTGAATATAACGAGGTGTGGGGTTTCCAGCTGAGATCAGGAGAGACCAGCTGGTAAAAACACCACAGGTGGTTGGTCTGATCCCGGTGGACCCCCTGGGCAAGCACAAAGAGACATCTGAAGATGGGAGGAGCAGAGGCAATGACTGACCAGATTAGGGTCTGGCGGGCTGAGCGGGGCAGGAGGAGGTGCCCGTGGTGTCAGGGAGGATTGAGCAGTGGAGTCAGAAGCACCCAGCTGGACTGGGTGCCAGGAATGGGAGTAGCTGATGTGGTGGATGCTCTGGAGGCCACTCAGTTAACCACATATGGTGGAGGAAAATCATCCTCGGGGTTGGTGGGCAGGACAGGATAAATTTTTCCTTAGAGGCTTTTTAAATTGAAACTTTATGGCCCAGCAAGCTAGCTTTGATCACTAAGCTGGTTCTCTTTTCCTGGCAGGTGCAGGCATGGAGCCAAAGGGGGATGATTCTGACATAGCCCAAGCCAGGAATCTATGTATGGGAGTTGATCAGGCTGATCATTCGACTGGGAATCTATTACTTTGTCCCATACTTGGAGAACAACTTTTACATTTATGGTTCCCTCTGTCGACCTCGCAGGACATAGGCATGGCCAATCGATCTCAGAGAAGGTACAGACTCAGGGTTTCAGGCGCGGCCAATCACCAATCGATCTCACACTCAGGACAAGCATAGAGGTTAAAAACTTTACAGCCCCCAATCCCAAGGGCAAAGTCTAGGTGAAACAGAAACTGACTACACTGACTGACACAGAGAAGTAACAGAGAGAAGTGATCAATTCCTCCCTCGACCCACGCAAGGGACGGAAACTGACAAACCAACTGAGGGACGTCCCAGGACAATCCTACCTTATCGCAGGGCCCCGAAGTTCGCGTTCCGTCTCCTTTTGTTGGCCAGCAAGGTCTCTGCTGCTACACAGGGGCTCCCAATGCAGGACCATTGAGGAGACTCCGAAAAGTGTCGGAGGGCGAGTCCCTGAGGCCAGCAGACCCCACTGGTGACCCAAACGGTCAGCACAGTGTTTTCCCAGCCACCAACCCAAGAAATGTTGCAGAAACTGTAGCAAACCGGATGGAAAACGCTTTGTACCAGGGAGTTGGAATGCAACTTTTATTAATGCCGGTGAGCTGATGTGGGATCGCTGCCCAAAAACATCAGCACTGACTTAAAGTAGAACAGCAATTTATATGCTTTTTGTAAGCAGGAAATACAGAGTTGATAACAGGTTAATCTATAATCGGTTACATACGTAGGTTAGTCTATATGTGGGGCAGGTTTAATTGCAGGGAGCAGCTGGGTAGTCAAGGCCAACTGAGTCTAACAAACAGCCCAATTATGAAGCTATAGTTTTAAAAATTTTTCCCACTACACAAGGACCTACCTCACCTTTCCTAGGCCGCCCTCCCATCTCAGGCCTAGAAAGGAATCCAGTGCTTACACGCAGACACACCCCTATCCTGTTTCCTGTCCCTTATCCGGGGGAGAAAGAAACACATGGAATCAAAACAGAAAGTGCTGATGCTCCAGGAACTAGAGTGGCTTGCGGGAGAAGAGACAGATCCTAACAGGGTTGGAGGAAGTGGGGAAATCTTCGGCCTCTTAGCTTATTGAGGGAAGCAGATTAATTTCTCCCTGCTCTGTGGGTTGAATGTCAGGAAAGGGAAAGAAAGATGAAGCAGATGTAGCAGCCGCTCTTCTGAGTTCCAGAAGCCTAAAATAAGATTGACAGACAAAGGACAGGTCCGAGACCTGGGTCAGTCTCCCGCTAGTTCCTAGGGAAGACGGGGAGGTGCCTGAGGGACAAGTCTATTTCCAAGTCTTGCTGCTGCTCTAGAGGCAGCCATTTTGTCTCCTTCCTATTGTTCCCCTCTTCCTAGTGCTTCACTCTGCACCTAAAGGGGTAAAGGTCAGAGGTGGTTGATCAGGAGGCCTCCACGGTCTTCAGGGCTCTCTGGAGGTCACTGCTGAGCGAGCCGACCCGGGAGCCATCTTTACCAGACAGTGTTAGGAGCTTCACAATTAGACCATCCAACACTGTGCTGGAAGATGGACCCAGAGCCAGCCAACATGGAGTCCAGGCAACAGCTGACCAGTTGATAGCTACAGGGATGTTGGCCACAGGCCACTGAGAACCCAGGAGCCGCACAGCTCAAAGTTAGCTGTGGGTTCTGGACCCAGAAGATGACAAATCACACTGGGCTGGAGGAGGGGCTGGGCCATTGTGTTCCTCCAGTGGGCAGCCATCCAACCCAGAGCCACTTCTGCAGCACCCTCTGCCCAAGACAAGGGGCTTCCGGGGTGGAGGTGGGGGCAGCTAGCCGGGCCGAGGGCCCGAGGTGACGGGTACCACAGGGACAAGGGCCTCCATCATTACCCGGCAGTATTAGAGACCCAACCAGCACCCAAACACTGCGGGGTAAGACGAGGGCCCCTGCCCAGCCTGCCCTGCATAGGTGGCAGGCCCAGGCCCACTTCCCCTCCCCCACCACCTGGTCCCTGAGGATATTTCCGGGTGAGCCCTGCTGCCCACTACCAGCCTCACCCGAAGGTGCTGGCCACCTAGGCCCGGACAGCTTTAGCAGCCCCTCACCCCTCTGCCCTCAGCCTCTGGCCCCTTCCCCTGCCACCCTCCTAGCCAGCCCCTGCCCCCAGTTGACATCAGTTTACTGGCCCTCAGCCCCAGGACCCCTGCCCAATGATCTTTACCTGTCACCAGGCCCATCTGCCCCCCAAAGTTGGATGTGGAGGAGAAGAAGAAATCTCCTGGCTCGGATTCTGAGGCCCACAGTCTGTCCCGGCCCACTCTTCCTCCTTCCTTCTCCCCTTCCTTCTCCGCCTGCCTGGGGCAGCAAGGCCTCACCTGGGCCCCGCCCGCCTGCGCACAGGTGTGTCCTCCTGCTATAGGCTGGCCCGGACGCCTTAACCCCTTCCCTCCCAGCACCAGCTGCGGGCACCACCAGTGCTTCCCACCCTGTCCAGGCGACTTCTCCTACCTGCCGGTCCTCTCTCCGTCTCCAGAGAAACAAAGAGAGACGCTGTCCCGTCCACACAGCAGCTGCTGCCCCCAGGACCAGCCTGGTCTGGCTGACCCTGCCCAAAGCCGGAGCCGGAGGACAGAATTTCCGAGGTCATTGCGAGGTCAGCCTGGCAGAGTTGATCTATACCCCTGCCCAGTGGCCTATGGGCACCACCAAGGGGTAGGGGAGAAGGTCAGGCAGGTCCTGCCCTGGAGCAGGGGTGCCTACACCAGCAGAGAGGCCCCAGCTGAGCACCACCCAGGCCTTCAGACTGCAGCTCAGAGCTGCTGCGCTCCCCCCATGTCGTCCCGCCAGGAGTGTATCTCACACCGGGTGCTGAGGATCCAGTGCTCTGAGCTCCTGGAGTCCAAGTCCCAGCCCAAGGGTAGTTGGCCCAGGGAGGGTAGAGGAGTGGGACCGCCTGCCTTTCTTCAGAGCTGCTCAGGCGTTGCTGGGAGAGGGGGCCCTGAGGCCGCAGGTGATAGCCCCACCCCCACCCCAGGGGCCACCGCTCCAAGGAGCTATTGTGTGACCCAATCCCAAGCGCCCGCCCCGCTCTGCTCTCCCCTCCCTTTGTTTGCGTCCTTCCCTTCCCCATACCTGCCTGTAATTATTCTGTTTGGACACTTTCTGATTCCGTCTCCCGAGTTCCAGGAGGACATGAGCTGACCTCTAACTGGGGGCCCACCAGCACTCGTCATGTAGGTGACATAGTGGACACTAGGGCCTGTGCCCCAGGACACACCCTTCCTAACCTTAGCCTTTCTGGTGGTGGAGGCCAGTTCTTCCCAGGTGTGTCTCACACCAGCTCAGCACCCCCAGGTGGGGGACTCCAGCTTTAAGTAAAGAGGTGCTGCTCTCTAGATAAACTGACCTAATGCCCAGGAGAACAGAGGCAGGAGGACAGGAGCCCCTCATGTGCCCCTCCTGGCCCAGGAGGGGAAGCAGGGAGGGCGTGCTGCTAGGTCTGCTTCCTAGAACTTCCTGAAATTCTTAGTGCTTAGATCCAGAAGCCCGACAGGTGAGTCCCTCAAATGACCCTGCTATGTCTCCAGGGTAAGGAGGGAGGGGGTCCTGGGGTCAGATGGCCTAATTAAAATCTCAGCTTCACAACCCAGAAGTCCTGTGACCTTGACAGAGTCATCTCATCTCTGCCTCAGTTTACTCCACTGTAAAATGAGAAAGACAAGGTATCCTCCAGGGGTTGAGCTATGGGTGTAGCTTCACGGTGAGTGCTTGCCTAGCATTTGAGACCTTGGGTTCCACCCTGAGCAAGGGAAATAAAAAAGGTTCCTAGCATGAATTAATCCTGTAGTCTCTAAATAGTTCCTGGGCATGTGGCCAGCCTGTAATGAATTATGGTTGCCACTGCTATTGTCATGCATTAGCTCCTGGATCCTTATTACCACCCTGGGGAGAATGGATGAATTAGGATGATTCATTTTTTTTTAAATAAAGACTAAACTTATTTAAATAGTTTTGTTTTGTTTTTTTAAAGTACAGTACTTAGTTTAGCAGTCTCAGGTGCAGTTTATCCCAAACTCCACAAAACAGTTTTTAAAAATATAATCAAACAGGGGCTGGGGATTTAGCTCAGCGGCAAAAGCGCCTGGCAAGCGCAAGGTCGTGAGTTCGGTTCCCGGTACCGGAGAAAAACCCAAAAAATATATATATATATATAATCAAACACACCAGGTGTGGTGGCGCACACCTGTAATCCCAGCACTCGGGAGGCTGAGGCAGGAGGATCGTTTTGAGTTCGAGGCCAGCCTCAGCTACAAAGTGAGCACAAGGCCAGCCTGAATTGCATTGTGAGACCCTGTCTCAAAAAGACAAAAAAAGAGAGAGAGAGAGAAAGAAAGAGGTTGGGTATCGTAGTGCACAGCTGTAATCCCAGCACTCTGGGAGGCTGAAGCAGGAGGATCACCATGAGTTCGAAGCCAGCCTGGCTGCATAGTGAATTCAAGGCCAGCCTGAACTATATAGCAAGATCCTGCCTCAAAAATTAAAAAAATAGGACCTGGGGATTTAGCTCAGCAGCACAGCACCTGCCCGCCAAGCGCAAGGTCAAGGTCGTGAGTTCGATCCCCAGAACTGGGGAAAAAAAACAAAAATAAATAAATAAATAAATAATAATAATAAAGACAATTTACAGTATTCAGTGGAATCTCAAACATCTGCATGGGAAAGGATTAGCAGTGAAATTAGGTAAGAAAGCAAGAAGGACACTTCTCCCACTATTCCATGTTCCTAACGTTTTTCTGTGAAATTCACAATGTTCACTTTTAGTTTCAAGTTAGAGTGCTAGTGGTGGGACTCAGTGGTTTAACACTGGGAAGCCCTGGCTTCATCCCCAGCACTGTGAAGAGGGAAGGGAAGGGAAAGGGAAAGGAAAGGGGACAGGAAAGGGACAGGGGGAGGGAAAGGGAGAGGGGAAGGGGGAGGGAAAAGGGAAAGAAAGGGCCAGGTGTAGTGGGGCACCCTGTAATCCCAGCATTTGGGAGGCTGAGGCAGGAGGATCATGAGTTTGTGGCCAGCCTGAACTACATAGTGAGACCTTGTCTCAAGTTTTGAAACCCTGTCTGGAAAAAAAAAAAAGGGGAGAGAGAAAGAAAAAAAGGATAGACAGACACACTGTGGCACCTGGATCATGTCACATGTTGTGAGCAGCAGCACCCAGAACCAGGTCAGCCTGACCAGAAGACTGAGGTTTACGTAGCCCCAGATGGCACCACCCTGCCCCACCCATCCAGAGTCCCTGGGCGAGAAAGGCACAGGCAGCCAAGGACGCACGGTGATTCACGAACTTTATTTACAGGAACAGAAGGGCCTGGCTCTGCTGGGGGCCTTGCAGGGCTATCTATGTACAGGGTCAGGGAGACGAGGCGGGGACATGGCTGTTTAAATTACAGTGGAATAGGCAGGGCCTGGGTTCTGGCTGGGTGGCTCCACTGGAGGCCTCTGCAGGGCCAAGAATGGGGCTGCAGAGAGGAGGGAGGGAGTCAGGGCAGCTGAGACCCTGAGAGGTCAACACAAAGCAGTTCTGGGGACAGCCTGGAAGGCCAGGCGGGCTGTGGCCACCCCTGCACCCCAGAGCTGGGGTCAGAGCAGGGTGGAGACACACATACACACACACACACACACACACACACGCACGCCTCCAAGGGCGCCTAGCTCACTTCCTCTTGAGGGAGCCCTTGCTCTTCTCCTTGTCTGCTGATCGCTGCTTCTTCACTTTCTCCTCCTTCTTGTTCCTACCGTGCAGGTTCTCGTAGACGTCCTCCTTGTGTCTGTGGGCAGGTGGGCAGGTGCGGGTGGGTGGGCCCAACTTGCCCAGCACCAGCAGCCGCTCCACACTACCCCGTCAAAGGAGAGCAAACGGAGGCAAAACGGGAAGACTCTGGGCAGTGGCGGGCAGGGCAGGGTTACTCACTTTGAGGAGGTCCGGGAGGCCTTGGCATGGGCACTCTTCATGGCAGGGGGGTAGGTGATGTTGCCGTACTCCGATTCCTGGCCCTTCTGGGACTGTAGGCAGAGGCATGGTAGGGTGCTGGTTCCAGAAGGCTCTGAGGACCGACACCCACCCTCCCGTACAGCCCTGCCCCGTGCTCACCTGCATGACTTCCAGCTTCTTCTTGGTGGTCTCAATGAACTGTGCAATGGCCACGTAGATGAACTTGTACTGCGCCTCCGTCTGCACCATGCCCGAGCGCTGTGCCCGCACCATCTGGATGGTCTTCTGGATGTCGATGTCACAGTCCAGCCCTGAGGCAGAGGCTAGAGCTCAGGCCCCAAGGTGGCAGAGCCCCGGAGGAGGCAGAGGCCCAGAGGCTGCGTACCCACTCCCCAAGTGCCTGGTCACTCACCCTTGGTGGAGATGCTCTCCATGAGCATGTCGATGACGATGATGGTGCCTGTGCGGCCGATGCCCGCGCTGTGGAGGGAGAGAGCCACCTGAGGCTAGGAACCCAGTCACTGCTCCAGCCAGAGCAGATGTGCACCTGGTCTGCAGCAGGCCCTCCACAATGGCCAAGGAGTTCACAGGCAAGGGCTGGGCTCTGGGCTACAGCAGCACAGATGTCGAGTCCTCCAGACGTCTCCCAGCATGACCATCCTCTGCCTCCTGCCTGACCCCGCACTCCTGACTGGTGGTTCCCTCAGCCCTGGAGGTCCAGGACCCCACCTTCCCCCATAGTCTTGGGGCCCCAGGCTCTCCCCATCCTGGCCTTCCCACGTTCTATGGGTGGGGTGTGCAGCTCAGGAGCCTTGGGTTCCAGCCCCAGGAACAAAAAAAAGTGACAGTGGCACTTCTTTCTGAGATGTTTTCTTTCCCTTTTCTCCTTTTTTTTTTTTTTTTTTTTTTTTTTTTTTTTTTTTTTTTTTTTTTTTTTTGGTCTTTTTGATTCAGGGTCTCTCTATGCAGTTCAGGCTGGCCTTGAGCTCACTTTGTAGCCCAGGCTGGTCTTGAACTCTCAACGATCTTCCTGCTTCGGCCTCCTGAGCGCTGGGATTACAGGCGTCTGCCACCACGCCTGGTTCCTTTCCCTTTTCTTCAAACCCTGCAGCAAGGCAGGAGGACAAGGGCAGGCCTGGGGACACAGGGCTCGGGGAGCACTGGAGTTAGAAGGTTGGGGCAGTGCGGCTGCAGGACGTTCTCCCTCCTTTTCACCCCCTGCCACAACCACTGGGAAAACAGGTGACCACGGCGACCTAGGCCCACCCATGGCTGCGCCCATCAGGTTGGTGCTCTGAATCGTGCTGTCTAACTTCAAACCCAGATTGTCAAAAATAACCCCCTCTCACCCACTTCCTTCCTGTGATGTCTAAATAAAGGCCCTGGGGATTTCTCGAAGCGTGTGAATGGGGGACACGACAGGAGGGTAGCTCCTGAGCCGCCCAGCCTCGGCAGGGCAGAGAGTAGACCTGGCCCCTGAGACAGCAGGGAGGCCCACTCCAGACTCGGCCATGCTTCAGGACTGAGGACAGACAGTTGCTGGTGGAAAGAAGGAGGAAGTCTGAGGCCCCAGAGGCCTGAGGTCACATGGAGGGAGAAGGAAGTGAAGAGGACACAGCAGGTTGCCATTTCCCTCTGCCCCGGCCTAACAGGAGCCCTCACTGAGAGTATTCCAGGCGCAGAGAAGGGGTCTTATTTAATCTCACAACAACCCCACAAGCCTGAGTTTATAGATGAGAAATCTGGGGGTCAGAGAAGTTAAGTAATTTGTCCAAGAACACACAGCTGAGACGCAGAAGGGCCGGACTTTATCCAGGCTTTTCCTGGCCAGGATCCTGACCTCCAGCTTCTCCTCCCAGGCCACTGGGAAGCTTATTTGTGGGACTTTGGCTGAAATGTGACCTCCCCACCTGTCACACAAAGACCCCCTGTCGCTACACAACCCTGGAGGCTTGGGAAGGGAGAGAGGAAGGAGTGGTGCAGAGGTCCCCAGAACTACAAATGGAGGAAGCAGAGGGTGCAGGGGGACCACAGCAACCCCAGGGGAACTTAAAGAGACAGACCAGATTTAAGTGAGACCCGGAGGGAATGCGGGGCCGCCAGGGCCTGAGCCTACGGTGACACTGAGCCCAGCGTCTCCCATGCACCACAGGACCAAGGTGCATCTTGGAGACTGTGTGGCTCCTCCATGCCTGAAGCCAGGTGGCCGGGGAGGGGAGGCACTCACAGGTGCTTCTCTGCTGTGGCTTTTCTTGTGGCCATGTCCCTGCTGTGGCCCTCACCTGCAGTGCACAATGATGGGCCCAGTATGAGGCAGACTCTCCTGCCGCTGGTTGATCTGGTCCAGGAAGCTGAGGACACCCCCAGGCTCACTGGGGACCCCATGGTCAGGCCAGCTCAGGTACTGGTAGTGCCAGATCTCCCGAATCAGGTCCCCCTAGGCCAAGGACACAGGGTCAGCGCTCCGCATTCCCACACCACACTCCACCCTGCCTTCACGCAGATGCTCCAGGAGTGGGCGGGGGCTGAGGACTCTCACGTTGTCCAGCGGGGACACCTGTAAGGTGCGGAGTTTGTACTCAGCTGCATCGTGCTCTCCACAGTTGGTCACGGAGTAGGGGCCGTAGACGCGCTGAGTGCCCACCTCTGGCCAGTAGGGGACACATTTGTTCTGAAAAGTGGGACAAGGATGAGGCACAGAAGCAGGACACTGGGGCCACTGGGGACCCTGTGCTGGGTCCTGAGTTCCTGGGCAGGTGCAGACGTGTGACAGAGGAGTGCACCACCCCTGAGCCCGCCCAGAGCCAGAAGCCTGGATCCCATCCGAGACCCGCTAACAGCTGCTGCAGCTGAGGAACGACTGAAGCTTCCAGTCCAACCCGTAACTGCCTAAGGCTGCAAACCAGGCTGGAGCTACAAACACAACCCAGGGCTGGGCAACTCTTGCCTGGCCTGTGAGGTCCTGGCTATGACCCCTAGTAGCACAAAACAAAAAGGAAAAGAGAAAAACTGAAGCAAATACAACACTAAATACAGCCTGGTGTCTCCAGGAGCCCACAGAGAGATAGGTGAACAAGAAACAGAGCCCACGTCTCAGAACAGGGCCCAGGAAGAGGCTAATTCTCCCTGGAGTTTGCGGGCAACCCCAGATGGTTTCACAGAGGAGGTCACATTCCAGCTGGGTCCTCCAAAAGGAGTTGCCAGTGCTGGGCAGAGGATGCCAGGCAAGTGTTGTACCGCTAATCTACACCCCAGCCTCAGTTCCAAGGCCAAGTCTGGAGCCCATGGTTGGAAAGAGGAGTCCGGGAGTCACAGCGTGCAGGGGCCCCAGTTTCCCAACAAGCATCAGAGCCCTGCCCTCGGGTCCCTTTCCTCCCCAACATCTAAACTTTCTCTGGCCTAACAATGCTGAACCAGTCTTGGGAAGGAAATGTGGAAATTGGGGGGGATAGCATGGGGCTATGCCCTACCCGGCCTTTCTCCACTTCTCGGGTGGTCATGACGATGACACGCGTGTTCTCCTGCCACACCATCTGCCAGAAGTCGTTGACTGTGGCCTCGAGACAGCCCTGGCTGGCGATGTAGGTCTTAGAGTTCTCTTCAGAGTTTAGCAGCTGGTTCTGAGCATCAGTGCAGACAGAGGTGTCCCGGGACTGTGAGCCCCAGGCTCTACCCTGTCGCCCTAAGCATCAGCTTCCAGGCCCAGATGTCTCAAGGTCAGGGAACTCCCCCGCCCAGCCCCTGCTCCCACGCGACCCACACCACTGACCTTGACATAGTTGGCGTTGATGTAGTCGGACCCAGGAACGTTACTGTCCCGCCCCTGCAGGATCACTCGGGTATGATCAACTGCAGTGGGCAAAGAGGTAGGGAAGAGGCTTAGAGCAGCCAGGACAGACCTTCCCTAAGCTGACGGGACTTTGTTGCTTCTGAAGCCCTGTGGCTCACAGAGGACGTGAGTGGGCAGGGGTGGATCGGCCTGGGTTGGGGAGAGGTTTCCAGGGGGTGGGGGGGTTCCGAGACTTCTGGAGGCAGAAAGGCCCTGCCGGAGGGGAAAGTGGACCCTGGTGAGCGCGAAGGAGACTGGGGTGGGAGAGGCCGTGGGCGATGGTGCTCACAGGGCAGAATGTTCTTGTAACGGTTCTTGCTCTTGTTCTCTGGCCGCTGCCCTTCCAGCCGCTGATGCAAGTTCTTCACCTCCTGCTTCTGCAGACTCTGAGAGGTGAGTGGAGGAGATGTGAGCACCAGCCGTGGGTGGGGTCATGTCCGCAGGTGGCCAACTGCCCAGCTGCTGCAGCCCTGCTGTCTCTGTTGCATACCTCAAACTCCTCCCAGAAGCCAGCCTTGGCTGTGTCCTCCGACTCCTTCTTCTTGTTCAGCTCCAAGACCCGGCTCTCAATGTCGGCCGCGTTCACCCGAGTGGCATAGTAAGGCTGCAGCACGTGAGGTCAAGGCAGCAACTTAGAGACCTCAGGAGTTCACCCCCTGGGGAGGGGATGCCAGGTCTGCCCCTCACCTGCCGCAGATAGACAAAGGCCCCCGAGGCCTCTTCGATCCCTGTCTTCTTGAAATGCTCCACTAGGTCTGTGAGGCTGTCAAAGATCTCTGAGCCACCCACTGTGTAGCGTTCACCCTGGAGGTGCCAAGCAGGGCCACCCTTCAGGGCCCAAGCCTCCTTCCCAGGGCCCCGGGGTCCAAGCCCAGCCAGACTCTTCCACAGCCCAGCCTGGGCCATGGGCGCACACAGGAGCCCCACAGGATGCCCCCCACCAACTGCATAGCTGCCTCACCTCACACATGATCTTGATGTGGGTGACCTTGAGCGGGGAGCCTGCACTGGCCTTGGGCTGGTCGCTGAGCACCGACAGCACAAAGTCACCAGGCTGGCTGAGGCTCTCACGCACCAGGAAGGTCCAGGGCTCACCCTTGGCCTGCAGCAGTGCCTCAGCCTGCACTCCCGACATGTGGCCATGGTACCACCTGCAGAAGAGGCAGGAGGTGAGGGCTAGGGCAGAGACAGACTCAGAGAGAGGTGTACCTAGCGTGGTGGTGAACTCAGCACCTACCACCTGGTAGATGCTTTCAGATCCACCTCGATAAAAACCAGGCATGTAATCCCAGCACTCAGGAGGCTGAGGCAGGAGGATTGCCATGAGTTTGAGGCCAGCCTGGGCTACATAGTGAGTTTAAGAACAGTCTGAACTACATAACAAGACCCTATCTCCAAAAATAAATAAAGTTCACTATATTTAGGTCTATTATTGTCTTATTACCTGTGGAAGAAAAAGCAGGCATGGCCATGCGTGCCAGTATGTCCAGCTACTCCTACTCTGGAGAATCGGGAGAGAAGGCTGAAAGGTAGCTATTATCCTCATTTTACAGATGAAGAAACAGGCTGAGCACTTGCACACAGGCCCCACACCCTTGATTCATAGGAGGAAAACCTCAACTGTTCTCATCAAGCCGGGTTGTAGGGAGCAGCTGAAGCTGGAAATTGATCACATGTTCAAGGTGAGGCAAGGCCTGTCAGAACAAAGAGCACTTGAGGCAAGCCACATGAACAAGTTGCTTCAGTCCAGAGAACACCAAGCCCTGAGACAACCCAAGCAATGGGTTGCTATGAAAAGGGGTGTCATGTGACACCAACCTGCCAAATGTATAAATAAATGGCAAAGCTGATCTGGAGATGGAGCCCATTCTCCTCAACAAGGCGGGCACTGGCCCCCTCCTGGTCACTACCACCGAGGCACTGTGCCAAACAGCAAGACCAAGGGGAAACAGTGCTCCCTTCAGGCCAATAAGCTGCTGCCAGCAGGGGAGCTAGCCCACAACCCTGAGACAGCAAGGCGGGCGCCACAGTTGCTGCTGGGAGCAGCAAGTGGCAGCCCTGGGTGCCTGAATACAGGATACAGATTTTCTTTTTTTTTCTACACTTAAGACTGACAGTATCCCAGCCTATACAAGTGCTGCCTTCCAAATGTTTTGTAAAACTTATAATATTTCCCTTACCATGGAAATTCCTTATAATCCTCAAGTTCTAAAAATTGTCAAACATGCTCACTGTATGCTCAAAATTCAATTACAAAACAAAGGGGGACTCCTTCCCTACAAAATTTATACCTCATAATAGACTTCACTTGGCAGTATATACTATTAAATTTTTAAATCCTACTATGGATAAAACTATAACAACAAAAAGATAATTCAATCAGGTAAAACAAAAAAAGCTAGGCAAGCCGGGCGTGGTGGCGCACGCTTGTAATCCCAGTACTTGGGAGGATGAGGCAGGAGGATCGTTGCAAGTTCAAGGCCAGCCTCAGCTACAAAATGAGCTCAAGGTCAGCCTGAACTGCATAGCGAAACCCTGTCTCAAAAAGACCTCTCCCCCCAAAAAAAGAAAGCTAGGCAGAGTCCTTTGGGAAGGGACCTAGCCCAATGCTAATTTGGGGTCCAGGGTATGCTTGTGTCTTTCCAGAGAATGCTGAACAGCACATCTGGGTGCCAGAGCATGCTGTCTGGCTGTATCATGGACCCAGATCTGGAGAAGGAGTTGATTCTACCTTTCAAGAAGCTTACGTTCAGTCCTGTGACAGTGCTGCCTCAGAGACTGCTCTGTAGCCAGTAGACCTGACCTGGGGCCAATTGAAACTGACCTAGAATGCCCAGGAGATGGTAACCAAAAATGGGAAAAAATGGGAATCAAAGGTCTGAGTAGATGACAGAGTATATAGAGATAACTGAGCTGAAAGTTGCCAGTATTCATATACATATATATTTGTACTAGGAATTGAACTCAGAACCTTGCACTTGCTAGGCAGGTGCCTGTGCTGCTGAGCTATATCCCCAGCCCAGCCAGTATTCTTAAGGCAAAAAAAAAAATACAAAAAATATATATTAGGGGGCTGGGGATTTAGCTCAGCAGCACAGTGCCTGCCTGGCAAGTGCAAGGTTGTGAGTTTGATTCCCGGTACCAGAAAAAAACAAAAATAAAAACAAATAAACAAACAAACAAAATATATATATATATAAATTATAGATAAAATATTTTGTTCCTTCCAAATTCTTCTTGTAAGAGATCTCTGTTAACTGATTGACAACAAAATCTGACTAGTTTGTTTATACTTATAAATTCCTAAAATTGTGAAAGAGTTACTATAATTCAATTTGGTCAAAAATATATTTGAGTGTACTAAGGCCAGGGATATAGTACAGCGGCACAGCGCCTGCCTGGCAAGCGTAAGGTCATGAGTTCAATTCCCAGTACCAAAAAACAAAAACAAAAACAAAAACAAAAACAAATATGTTTGAGTGTACTCTGATTTTGTAAGATGTCTGTCTGTTTATCCAATCTGTTAGGTTGTGTACTTGTTTCTTTGTCTGTTTGTCACATCCGTTAACAGGTGTTCTTTATTTGAGTGCAACAATTTTTTCTCTTTTCCCTTTTTCTTTTGCATTTTTGGATCATTTGTTCATAATTTAATTTGGTTTATAGAGTTAAAAAGTATGCTTTCACCTGGGTTGCCAGCTGGTCAAAATGATATCAAATTTGGTTTTCTCATAGGTCATCAAAAAAAATTATTAAGATAATTAAACAAAAATCCTTTGGGGTATAGAGAAATTATTGGACAGGACTCCAGTTGATGAATAAGAAAGCAGCTGTCTGGAAACATTATAGAGTTCTTTCTTGTTCACTGATAGGAGGCTCTGATGATCTCCATAGCCTTACAGGAGACACTGCAATAAATGTTATTAAAATGTATTATTATAATATGTTTACATTGTTCATTCATCAAAGGATTAAGTTTTCTAGACAATAAGGTTTTTGATTTAAAGATCCTCTGGTACAAAGGTTTTCATATGGTTATGAAAATTGACTGTTACTGTTTTTGTAGTGTATTGAATGTATTCATGCCTGCAGATGTTCAGATCTTCTAAAGTGTGAAATGAGGAGCTGGGGATTTAGCTCAGCGGCACAGCACCTGCCTGGCAAGTGGAAGGTCGTGAGTTCGGTTCCCGGTACCGGAAAACAAACAAACAAACAAACAAAAAAAATTGAAGTGTAGAATGAGGATTGCTTATGGTGATAGACTTTTCTTTCAAATTCAGACATCTGACTCCAACAAAAACTTATATGAAGTACATCCCATTAAAGGACAACAAGTTAAAGTTTCTTGTGTATTAGATAGAGATGATTGATTAAAAGGGTTATATTATGTCAAAATGGAAATTTAAGTATGTTACAAAATATCATCATGATTGTCATGCTGCAATATTATGTATGGCTTTTGATTTCTAATTTTTTATGTAAAATATGTAACTGTTAACATTTTATAGGGATGCAAATATTAAAACATCCATGGGAGATGTTGTGAGAAAATAACAGTTCCATTTTATGTTCCAAAGTGCTTGATATTTAGATAAGATAATAATATTAAGCTTACCCCCTTCATTACAATGTAATGTCATCAACCTGCTCTTGTGGATGTTCAACAGCTGAGGGTTAGAGACCAAAAACTAGAAAAATAGATGGGCTAGGAGGACAGCCAATATTTTTGACCCCAGCCCTCTGAAGTCAATGAGGACCCAGGACGTAAGAAAACCTCTGCTGCAACATCTCATAACTTGGTGAGTCCCTGGTCTCCTGACCAAGAAGAGGAAAGTGATCTATAATGTATAGTATGCCTAAGGAAAGTCACCAGGAAAGAAAAGATCTCCTAAACTTTCACAGAAATCAACTTGGTCAGGGGCTGGGCGTGGTGGTGCACGCCTATAATCCCAGCATTTGGGAGGATGAGACAGGAGGATCATTGTGAGTTTGAGATCAGCCTGAGCTACAAAGTGAGCTCAAGACCAGCTTGAACTGCATAGCGATACCCTGCCTAAAAAAAAAAAAAAAAAGAAAGAAAAAGTAAAAGAAAAGAAATCAAGTTGGTCAAGCAATGGCTGTGACTCATCCAGAGAGCTGATACTCACAGGAGAACTCAGAGGTGCAATACATGGTTCCAAGGTAATTCCTGAGACTTAACTGACCTTGGTAGATAGCAAAAAATTAATGAATACAGGTCTCACTTTAAGTTGGTCTTAAACATCCAGCAGAAAAGTATAACCACAAGAAAAAATATGTCTACAGAGTCCTCCAAACACAGCTCCTCCAACTTCAACTGACCCCCATTGCTTGCAACTACAAAACAGAAAAGGGGGAGATGTAGGGACCAGCTGAAGCTGAAAATTGATCACACTTGCGGGGTCAAAGCAAGGCCTGTCAGAGAACAAAGAGCACCTGAGGCAAGCCATGTGAAAAAGCTGCTTCAGACTAGAGAACATCAAGCCCTGAGATAATCCAAGCAGTGGGTTGCTAGGTAAAGGGGTGTCATGTGATATCAACCTGCCAAATGTATAAATAAACAAGCTATGGTGGTTGAGCAGTTCCTTTCCTCCCATCCAGAGAGAGGGCTCCACTTAGCTTTATTTCTCTATCCTCTCACCATCCTTTCCCCAGGAACTTTGAGAGCTGCTCAGGCCATAGCACCAGAGGTGGTGTGTGAGGCTGAAGGATCCTAAGTTTGAGCCCAGGCTAGGCAATGGCAAGATTCTGTCTTAAAATTTTAAAAATTTTCCAGGTATGGTGGTACATGCTTGCAATCCTAGTACTCAGGAGGCTGAGGCAGGAAGACTGCCATAAGTTCAAGGCCAGCCTGGGCTACATAGTGAATTCAGGACCAGCCTGGATTATATAGTGAAACTTCCTCTCAAAAATGAATGAATAAATAAATAAATAAGTAAATTTAAAGGGCTGGGGGCTGGGGACGTTGCTCACTGCAAAGTCCTGGGTTCAATCCCTAGTCCTGGAAAAAAGAAAAGTTCTAACCATGGGGGTTGGGGATACAGGTCCATGGGGGACCATGCCTGTGCTTACCATGGGCAAGGCCCTAGGTTCACTCCCCAACATAAAAAAATAAGAAAAAGAGTTTCACTTTGAACCCAGAGCTACCTCTGAAAGCTTAAGACAGAAAGGCAGGTAACATCTGGGATAGCTTGAGGAACAAATGCCAAGGGAAAGTGTCCTTGAGATTCAAGTTTGGGCTGGGGAAAGAAAGCAGAGACAAAGGAAGAGAGACAGGTGGAGGCCAAACCACAGAGCATGGTGGGAGAATGGGACGGAAGTCAGGGGAGGGCACGGGGAGGACCCCCAGGAGCGGGGACACAAACACCCACTGAGAAAGAGTGGTGTGGGGGCCCAAGGGTGCCAGTGGTGATGTCAGGGATCCCAGGCTTCAAAGGGGCTCAAAGGCTTCAAAGGGACTGTTGGGGTAGAAAGCAGAACTAAGACCTTTCCCCGAAGCACACCCCTTCCCAGGAGGAAACTGCAGCCCCAGATGCCCAGCCCCACAGGAAACCACGTGATGGAAAAAACACAAAACTCCTTCTGGGGAGAGTGAGAAGTGAGGTGGTGAGGTTTCCTCAGCCCAGGGCCGGGAGGGGACATTTTCCAACCGCAGGGATGGGGGAAGGCGGAGGGGCCAGGCCCCGCTGACCCATGCACACCTGCAGGGCCACTGCCACTCAAGGCCTCCCCCTCTCCTGCCCCGCCCAGGAGCGCAGGGCCATCCTGCAGGGAGAGAGGTGAGGGGGCCAGCCCCTTCCCTGAGACAGGATGAGGAAGTCTCCTTGCAAATGACTGCTGACCACAGGCCAAGAGCTCAGCTTGCCACCCAGGGACAGATGCAAATTCCAGAGAAAGGAGGGTAGCAGCCACAGTAGGGAACAGACAGAAGCTTGGGGCAAGGGCCTCCCACATGCTCCCAGGTCAGGGGTGAGGCTCAGGCTCCCGGGCAGGGTGACCACAGCACCTCTCATAGCCACCCATTCTTAACCTCCCAGCCCAGTCTGCCCCCTCCCCCAAGCTTCTCCGACTCTTTGAAGCCGGTTCTCAGCCCTGCCGGGCAGCCCGTCCACCCAGCCTTCCTCTTCCAACCCCAAACTCACACAGATGTCCTCTCTGGGGCCCCCACCAGGCCCTGCTGTTCTACCGGCTGGGCCTGGAAGGAAGGGGAATATAGGGGAGGGCTGGGTGGCAAGCAGCCATGAACATTGCAGGGAAAAAGAAAGCACTTCAGAAAGTGGCTCACACCTGTAATCCCAGTATTCAGGAGGCTGAGGCAGGAAGATCACCGTGAGTTCAAGGCCAGCCTGGGCTACATACTGAGTTCAAGGACAGTCTGAACTATATAGTGAGACCCTGTCTCAAGTAGATAGATAGATAGATAGATAGATAGATAGATAGATAGATAATAGATAGATAGATAAAGTGAATGAAAGAAAGTACTTGAGAGGGCAAGCACGAGGAGAGGCATCCATTCTCAGGGCTCACTGGTAGAAGAGGAAGCTGAAGGACAGCTCCATGCTGACCGGGAAGAGGTCCTGGTGGTGGGCATAGGGCTTGGAGCTCAGCCTGATCCAGTTTTAAGTTTTCATCAATGACTTTAACACAAATACAGATGAAGTTTGCAGACACGAATCTCAAAAAGCCTGAAAACTCCCTCGGCTATAGCTCAGGAGTGGGGCATGAGATCGGCATTCACAAGGCCCTGGGTTCCATCCCAGCAGCAAAGAAAAACAATTACTAAAAGCTGGCAGCATCAAAGTTCAGTGTCACTGCAACAGTCAGCACACAAAAACAGGGCAAGGCCAGTTTTGCCCGGCCCCAGAGTTCCAGGGGGAGAAAACCTTGGGTTGTTCGCCTCCCTGTACCCTAACAGGCTCTGCCACTAAAGCGATAAACCGGGCCACAGTGTAATGAAGAGCTTTATTTCTGGTGTGGGGATGGCACTGGGAATTGGATCCAGAGCCTTCACACAGAGCTATATCTCCAGCCCTGTTTTATTCTGACTCAGGGTCTAAGTCACTAAATTCCCCAGCCTAGGCATAAACTTGCAACCCCCCATCTCAGCCTTCCAGACTGCTGAGACTCATACCACTCTGGCTAATGAAGAGCATTCCTGCTCCCCCTCCCTCACCTGTGCTTTGGGGAGACCACATGGGGTCAGCCAGCCCAGTGATGGGACTCTATTTTTCCAGCAAAAGGAGGAAGAGTGGCCTGGAATACAACCTGTCCCCAGGGCAGAGATGGGCCCCATGCCCAGATGGCCACCTCGCACCCTCGTTTAATTATTCACGTTAGGACGCTGGGACTGGCCAAACTCCATCAACCCCAATGGACAGACCAATCCTCATCAGGCTGCTGAGATAAGGCACTAAGCATCCTAATAAAAGGGAATCCCCCGAACTCAGGAAGCTGAGGCAGGAGGATCACCACAAGCTAGCCTGGGCTACATAGTAAGTTCAATGCCCACCTGACCTACATATCAAGACCCTGTCTCACAGAAACAAAAACTAAAAACATTTTTTTTTTTTGGTTTTTCTCTGGTACCAGGAACCGAACTCACGACCTTGCGCTTGCCAGGCAGGCGAACTAAAAACATTTTTAAAGGGAACCCATTGTGGGCCTGCCCACCAACCTCTCACTGCTCTAAGGAGCCTGGCTGGGCCAGGACAGAGATGCAGGAAGGAGATTCAGTTCCACAGAAAGAGCTTTCTAGCAACAGAGCTGACCTGCCAGAACACCAGGCCAAGGAGGGGCCTCCCTGTCACTCACAGGGTTGGGTTGGCAGCTGACAGGGACCCTGGACAGGGCGAGGTGGCCCTCAGGCCTTGCTCCCCAGAGGGCCAGGGGAGTGGCTTTGTCACCTCTCGCTGGTGGGGTCGGAGCAGTTGAGCGGGTACTTGAGGTGGATGATGGTGCCGTCCCGGTCCTGCAGCACAGCCTGCTGCTGGGTGTAGTACTCCACCAGCTCAGTCAGCGTTGCGAACTTCTCCCCGCCATACAGGTCATAGAAGTCCCCCGAGTTCTGGATCCGAATATGGGTCACCTGATCCCCTACCCTGTGGGGTGCCAGGCGCTGAGGCTGGAGGTGCAGGCACAGGGGCGGGGTGCGGTGGGGGCAGGCTGGGAGATGGGGCAAGGACAGGGAGGAGGCATGGTGGGGGGTGCCATGGGAAACAGGCCTGAGGGCTCAGGGGCTGGGCCGCAGAGGAGAGGGCCACCCACCTGACAGACAGCGAGAAGTCGCCCTGGTTCTTGCGACTGGGCCGAGCCAGGAAGCTGCCATCCACGCCCCGGCCCTTGAGCAGGGTCTCCGCATCCAGCCCGCTGAGGTCCCGGTGGAACCACCTGTGGCATGGGCAGCAATGAGGAGGGTCCCCGGGCCCGGGCACTGTGTCGCCTGCTCCTGTGGGCTCCAACCCTTACCTCACCATCCTGGGATCTCCCGGAGAGGAAGGGGGTGCCAGGAAAGAGGAGGTGCAGTCTGTCCGGGCAGGAGAGGACTCAGAGGCTGAGCTCCCAGGGCCCAGACTGCCAACTCGCCACCTAAGGCCGAGGTCCTGGCACAGGGCTGCCAATCCACGGCCCCCAGGCAGCGGCAGGGCGGGGACAGGAAGGGGCGCGGCCGACCCCCGGGGGAACTCACATGTACTTCTCATTTTGGAGCAGAGCAAGCAAGAACCAGAGGGTGGTGGTGGGGGAGGGATGGCTTCCCACACGTCTGCCCATGAGGACACACTCATGCCTGGGACCCTCCCCGCCCGCCTCGTACCTCCTGCATGGGACCCCACACCATTGCCTCCTTCCACTGGCTGCCTCTCCACAGCCTTCTGCGGCACTTAACAATGGCAGGGACCACTGTCATTTAGCGGAGTGTCACTGCACGCTAGACACTGCCATGATGTCACGCGTGGGCTTTAGAGTTATTTCTCATCAAGCCCTATGGCACTGGTGCCTTCTGTCCCCATTTAACAGACAAGGAATCAGGACGCTGAGACAGGAGGATCGCCAAGAGTTTGAGACCAGTCTGGGCTGCATAGCAGGACCCTATTTCAAAACACCAAAATTAATTAATTAATTAATTTTAAAAATATGAAGTTGAGGGGCTGGGGAGATAGCTCAGTGGTGTAAGCGCCTGCCTGGCAAGCACAAGGTCCTGAGTCTGATTTCCCAGTACCAAAAAAAAAAAAAAAAAAAAAAATGAAGTTGGGATGTGGTGTGGCTCAGTGATAAAACAAGTGGTTAGCATGTGTGAGACCCTAGGTTCTACCCCCAGTATCACCAAATAAAGTGTAGTTAATCAAATTGTTGCACTTTATATCTCTTTTTATTTTGTTTTCTGTTTAAAAACAAAAAAACAGGGTTTCTGGGCATGGTGGTAATTTCAGCACTCAGCAGGCTGAGGCAGGAGCATCATTGCAAGTTTGAGACCAGCCTGGGCTACAAAGTGAGCTCAAGGTCAGCCTGAACTGCATAGGGAGACCCTGTCTCAAAAAGACAAAAATAAATTTAAAAAGAGTCTTACTATGTAGTTCAGGCTGGTCTTGAACTCACTATGTGGCCCAGGCTGGTCTCAACCTCACAACGATTCTCCTGCCTCAGCCTCCCGAGTGCTGGGATTACAGGCATGTGCCACCATGCCCAGCACTGTTGTTATGTCTCAATAAATAAAAGAAAATTATGTGTGATAGCACATGCCTGTAATGCATGTTTGGGAGGCTGAGGCAGGAGAAGCTCAAGTTTGAGGCCTTTCTGGACTACTTGGTGAAATCCTGTCCCAAACAAATCAATAGAAAGAGTTGGGTATGTAGCTTAGTGGTTGAATGCTTGCCCATCCTGCTGGAGGCTTCTATCCCCTGTATCACAAAAATAAAAAATAAGAAGTCTGACTTCTCCGCATGACAACTTTTTTCCCCCCTGTGGTACTAAAGATTAAAACCAGGGCCATCGTGCTGAGCCACATCCTCAGCCCTTCCTTCATTTTTTATTTCTACACAGTCTTGCTAAATTTCCCAGGCTGGAGGCCGGGCACGGTGGCACACACCTATAATCCCTGCACTCGGGAGGCTGAGGCAGGAGGATCATTGTGAGTTCGAGGCCAGCCTGGGCTACAAAGTGAGCTCAAGGCCAGCCTGAACTGCATACCAAGACCCTGTCTCAAAAAGACAGAAAAAAAAAAAAATTACCCCAGCCGGGCTTGAACTTTTAATCCTCCAGCCTCGCAGTGTGCTGGTTTCTCAGGCACGCACCACCACACCCAGCTCACTTTAGCATTTTTAGAAACCTCCATTACAGTTTTTCTTCAAATATGGTTTCTCACTAACACTCATGCCCTGGGGAACTGGCTCAGTCACTTTATCACAGGGTCGCATTGCACTGCCTACACTTTGGACATCATAACCCAGAGACCAGGGCCTCCTGGTGCCACCATGCCAGGGCACAGGTGTCTATGCAAAGTGGCCATGCACCCGGCCACCTCCCTCCCCAGGCCTGGCGCTGGAACAGCAAACAGAGTCACCATACACCCGCCAGCACGCCCACGGAGACGCCTTCCTGTCCCACACTCAGGCCCTGGGGCCTCCCACCCACGCCCTTCCATTGCCAGACCCGGTCGGCTGAGCCCCACACAGACACCAGGTCCTTGCCACCCACACTTCCGTGCACACTCAGTGCCACACAGCCATGGCACCCTGGCCAGTGCCCCTCCTTCTGCTGTCCCTGGCCTCTTCTACCCAGGGAAGTGGCAGGGATCTCTCTGAAGGCTCCAAGCCAGAAGACAGACACTTGGATAAGATGCACAGGCCCATGCTGGGAATGGTGGCACACACCTGTAATCCCACCACTTGGGAGGCTGAGGCAGGAAGATCACTGAGAGTTGAGGCCAGCCTGGGCTACACAGTGAGTTCAAGGCCAGCCTGAACTGCATAGCGAGACCTAGCCTCAAAAAAACAACAAAACAGGCCGGGAATATAGTTCAGTGGCACAGCGCCTGCCTGGCAAGCATCAGGTCCTGAGTTTGATTCCTGGGTACCCAAAAATCTCAACAAAACAGAAATGAAAATTAGATGCACAGGCCCCACTGTCCTTTCGCAGGAAAAGAAAGAACAACCGGAGCTGGCAGAGCACTGGCATACACAGGACCATCCCGCTGAAGTTCTACAACACCCACCCTGTGATGCAAGAATTTTCCCAAAGGTTGTAAGGGAAGACACAGCTTCCAGGAGGCTGACAGCTACACTCTGAGGTTCCTGATGAGCCACAAAAGAAAAGCACTCCCTGGGGAAGCAGAGAGAGGAAGGCAGAAGTCAAGCTCAGCAGGTCAGGAAGACCGGCAGGCTGCAAGAGAGAGCAATCGGAAAGGATCTTTCCATTTTGGTGGCGTGTGGTGGTGCACACCTGTGATCCCAGCACTCGGCAGGCTGAGGCAAAAGGATTGCCTCAAGTTTGAGGCCAGCCTGGGCTACATGGTGAGTTCAAGGCCACCCTGAATTGTACAGCAAGACCCGGTTTCAAAAAAATCTTTCATTTTGTTTGTTTGCTTTTTATTTTTGTTTTGGTTTTGGTTTTGGTTTTTTTGAGACAAGGTCTCACTATGTAGTTCAGGCTGGCCTCGAACTCATGGCGATCTTCCTGCCTCAGCCTCCTGAGTGCTGGAATTACAGGCATGTACCACAACTCCCAGCTGCTTTTTGTTTTGAGACAGGGTCTCTGCTACTTAGTTCAGGCAAGTGATCCTCCTGTTTCAGCCTCCCAAGGTCTGAAAGTATAGGCATGCATGACCTTTCAGTCATTATTGGACTTCTCTGAGCTTCCGTGTCCCCACCTGATGACAGGGGCTAACTGCAATTCCCAAATACTGATGACAAAGGTGATAACCCAGGTATGCAAGAGACTGAGGCAGGATAACTTAATGCAGGAATTTTTTTTTTTTTTAATTGTAGGAATTGTTTTGTTTTGTTTTGTTTTGTTTTGTTTTGTTTAGACAGAGTCTCACTGGGTACCCAAGGCTGGCCTCAAACTACAGCAATCCTCCTGCCTCAGCCTCCAGAATGCTGGGATTACAAGCATATACCACCATGCCTACTTAGACCAAGAAATTTGAGGTCAGTCTGGGCAAAAGAGCAAGTGCCCCATCACAAAAACAAAAAAGGAGGAGGAGAAAAAGAAGAAAAAAGAACACCAGGTATGGTAGCACACGCCTATAATCCCAGCACTCAGGAGGCTGAGGCAGGAGGACTGTTGCAAGTTCGAGACTAGCCTGGGCTACAAAGTGAGCTCAAAGCCAGCCTGAACTGCATAGCGAGACCCTGTCTCAAAAAGACAAAAAAAAAGAAGTACTGGGCTACATAGCAAATTCAAGATGAACCTGAACTCCTAATGAGTTCTCAGAAAAAAAAAGAGAACAAGGGGGAGGGAGAAAGCAAGGCATATGATGCATACCTGTAGTCCCAGCATTCAGAAGGCTGAGGCAGGAGGATAACCATGAGTAGTTCAAGGCCAGTTTGGGCTACACAGTGAGTTCAAGGTCACCCTGAAGGACAGAGCCAGACCTTGTCTCAAAAAGAAGAGCAAAAACCTGACAGGCAGTAGAATTTCAGAATCAATAGCTTTTACATTGTATAATGTGCTCTCTACAACCAAAGGTCTTCCATCCTGTAGTTCAACCAACCAGAGACTGGAAAAAAAAGTTTTATTTTGTTTTGTTTTTTTTAAAATTGTGTCTGTTCTGGCTAGGGATGATGGTATGCACCTGAAATTCCAGGACTTGGGAGGCTGAGGCAGTAAGATTGCCAAGAATTGGAGGTCAGCCTGGGCTGCACAGTGAGTTCAAGGCCCACTTGAACTAAATAGTGAGACTCTTTCTCAAAGACAACAAATAAATAAATAAATATTTAAAAGGGTTGTGGATGCAGCTCAATGTCAAGGCCCTGGGTTGAAGCCCCTCGAGTTGTGTGTATTTAACGATATACAGATTTTTTCCCTCATTATCCCCCTGTCAAGCGCATTTACATGGTATTAGGGTTCGTGAACACTTTCTGAGATGATCCCAAGCATACGGAAGAAGATGTGTGGGGGGAGGGGTTCTGTGCAAATCCTACATCATTTATATCAGAGACTTGAACAGATGCAGACTTTGCTATCAGCTCCTGGTCCTAGAACCAACCCCCAAAATCTCCCATGGATACTGAAGGATGGAGGGATGAAGAACAGATTTGGGGTGCAGTTGTTGGGATTTTTTGAGACAGGGTCTCACCATGTAACTGTTCAGGCTGGCATTGAACTCACTGTGTAGCCCAGGCTGGCCTCAAAGTCATAGTGGTCCTCTTGCCGCAGCCTCCCTGGGTGCTGGAATTACAGGCATGTGCCACCACGTCTGGTACAAATGTATTAATTAATTCTCAGGCCACTGGGCTAGGGGTATAGCTCAGTGGCACAAGTGCCTGCCTGGCAAGCACAAGTTCAGGCAAGTGATCCTCCTGAGTTCGATTCCCAGTACAAAAAAAAATTCTCAGGTCATCTACTTTCTTATTGTATATTTTTAGTAGTGGGAATCACACTGAGCTACATCTCCAGCCCATTTTTATGTTGAGGCTGGGTAGAGCTAATTGCTAAATTGGGCTTGAATTTGCAACCCTCCTGCCTCAGCCTTCCTGAGTGCTAGGATTACAAGCGTGGGCCACCATAACTGGACCCCAGCTCTTTTTTATATTTGTTTTAAGATAGAGTCTCACTAGGTTGCCCACCATGGTCTTGAACTTTCAGTCCTCCATCAGCCTCCTGAATAGCATGTATAACCAGCTCATGCCAATCTTATTTAGCTATTTTTAGCCCTATTTTATTTTATTTTATTTTGTCTTTCTGAGACAGAGTCTTGCTATACAGCTCAGGCTGGCCTTGAGCTCACTTTGTAGCCCAGGCTGGTCTCAAACTCACAATGATCCTCCTGCCTCAGCCTCCTGAGTGCTGGGATTACAGGCTTGCG
The DNA here is from genome assembly GCF_000276665.1 of Chinchilla lanigera. NCBI lineage: Eukaryota > Metazoa > Chordata > Mammalia > Rodentia > Chinchillidae > Chinchilla > Chinchilla lanigera. The sequence continues at coordinate 4,527,647 of NW_004955413.1, read as the reverse complement.
CTACCACGCCTGGCCATTAACCCAATTTTAGAAACAAAAACTAAGATTCCAAAACGTTCAGGAACTTGTCCAAAATCATAAGCAAGTGAGTGGAAGGTGAACAAGCTGGCTCTGGGACATGGCCTGGTGGCCGGTCTACCACAGTGCGGATGTGGGCACAGACAGGGGATGGAGGGGCAGGTGCCTCCCAGGGGTGACACCAGGCCAGGCCGCAGGCTGCTCCGCCAGAGCAAAGGGCTCAGAGGCCAGGATGGGATGCAGCAGGCATCACACATCCCAGAGAGGGTTCTGTGCCACCAGCTGAGGCCATCTGATAGGGAAAAGCCCAGGGCCACACATGAAAGGCCGGGGAGCAGGAGGCTGCATGAGAGCCTCCGGGAGACCAGCAGCCGGGAAGCACACTGGGCGGCAGAAGGGACAGACAGCAAGGGCATGGGAGGCACCGCCTGGGTCCAACCTGTCCCAGGGCGCTCCCTCAGGCCCCCTGCCCTGGCACAGGGCTCTTCCCTCTCCCCACCCCCGGCTGATGCTTGTCACCTCCCACCCCCTCTGGCTGCATCCGCCTCCTCATCGGGCCTCAGCTCTGGGCACCTGTGCAGGAAGCCCTCCAACCTGTTCCGCACCGACCTCCGCCAGGCTCTGCATAACGTTTCCGAGCACCTGACCTAGCCCTGTGCTTTGAGTGGTTTATTTTTCATAGCACCAAGGGTTGAATCAAGGAGCGCTGAGTTATACCCCCAACGCTTTTTGCTTCTTTTTCCCCTCAGTCCTTTTTTGAGACAGGACCTCAATAAATTGTGAGAAGCTGAGATGACAGGGGTGGATCACCACCTCTGGTTCTTTTTATTGGGGTTTAGTGTCACCCTCTGCTGAAATGTCAGCTGTGTGACAGCAGGGGGCCGTGCCCATCTCATTATACAACAGCTGCCACACAGTAGATGGTGCCCAGGAAGGGGAAGTGATGGGAAACAAACAGAATCAATCGCAGGCGGCGGACAGCGGGGAAGCGGCACGTCCTCGCACGCACCGTCTGTCATGTCTGAGTGGTGCCCACCACCCAGGCAGGGGCAGAGGCGGGGACAAGAGGTTCCTGATGACAGAACACGCACGACTATCCAGGGAAAACGGTGAGAACAGGTGCAGAGGGGCGAGAGTGAGCCGGCACCCTGGTTGCGGGGGCGGGGGATCCGCGGGGACAGAAGCCCTGGGCGACAGCACTCACACTCACACCTGCACTCACACTCTCTCCTGCACTCGCGTTCACACCTGCTGTGGTGAGGAAACTCGCCTCCCCGAACTGCGGGACCTGCATGGAGGACTCACCCGCGGGACAGCATCTCCCCGGAGGGCTGGGAGTCCCTGGAGGGGGCGGGTCCAGGACCCGCACAGCTGAGCGGGTCTAGGAAGCAAGACCGCCGATCACAGCCACTTCCTCCTCCACCGCGGCCAGGCCGATGGCACGCGAGGCCGGGCCCTGGACTAATGGTCTCAGGGAGAGACAGGTGGGGCGGGGCTGGCCGGGCGCCCTCGCAGCCGCTGCCCCTGAAGTGCCCACACTGCCGTGGCACCCAGCTCCTCAGGGCAGGGAGGAGCCACCTGCAGCTCCACCTGGAGCTGGGCTGACAGCAGCGGCGGGCTGGGGAGGAGTGAAGACCAGGAAGTAACCGCGGCCAAGGACACGCCTGCCACCGGGCTCTCTCAGCGGGCAGCGTCCTCAGAGAAGGAGGTGCTGCCTGGGCAGACCCGCCCCGCAGACCGCAGGGCGCCCAGCCAGCGCTCACCTGCCCTGGGGGAGGACCGGAAGGGCCTGGACACGGGGAAGGGGCAACTTGGGAAGGCAGAGGGAGTCTGAGGCGAGAGGTAAGGCTTCAGAAGACCGACACAGGCTCAAGGACAGGCACATTTATTGTCCTCGGAAACACCTAGGCCTTCCTTTCCCTGGCAGTGGAGAGGAGACTCTCAGGAGGCAGCTACACTGCCACCGGAAGGAGGCCCATGGGGTGGCAGTGTCATGGGTGGCAAGAACAGTGCCTTCAGCTTGCCGGATAGGCTGGCGATCTCAGGATCCTGGGCTTCATAGGACTTGACCAAGCGGGCAAACTTAAGGACACCTGCAAGAGGGAGCGGAGAGTCACGCACACTCCGGAGACCAGGGTGCCAGGGAAGTGTCTGGCACGCAGTACAGGTACGGTGGCTCTCCCTGTGGCCAGGGAGTCAACCATGACCCTGGGACCTGCAGGATCAACAACTTCCGGTCCACAGTGGGCACAAAGGATGCGATTCAGGGAATTGAAATTACCTCGAACAATGTGCTTCTCTCTCTCCAGCACGTTAGCAGTTTGGTCACAAGACCCGGGAACATGCAGATCCCAGGCCTTCACACCCTGGGGAAATGCTGTGATCTCACCGAGAGAAAAAAATGCAACCTCCAACCCCTGAAGGTACTCCAGAAGCTGCGTCTGGGAGACAGCTGCCGCAGCTAGCAAAAGTGAGGTCCTGATCCCAAGCGCGAGAGAGCCCGAGTACGCACCAGAAAGAACAGTGATTAATGGGCACCGTAAGACGCATTCAGGACCCCTCCAGCAAAAGTTCAGGGTGGACGCTGGACTGGGGGTGCCAACAGTCAGATTGAGGCTGGCGCAGCGTGGCGGGAAAAAAAAGGATCATTGCTCAGGGACCGGCGACCCTGCACTTTCTCCCGGACTCCCGGATCTACTCCACCGCCACCCCAAGGCGGCCCCACCTTCGCCGTCGCAGCTGAAGCCGTAGGCTTTGATAACCTCCTGCTGGATCTGCGTGGCCACGGGCAGCACGAACTGCAGCATCTTGCCCATGTCGTTGCACGCATTGTCTCGAGCCTCGTCCATGCGGACCGCGTTCTCGGGGGCGGAGAACGCCTGGATCACCTCCGCCAGCACCACTGTGAGCCAGAGAGAGCCCAGAGAGGCGGCCAGGTGGGCGTCGGCGCAAGGCAAGCAGGCGCGGCAGACAGAAAAGCACAGGAAATTAATGAGCCGCGGCCGCGGGCAGCCTCCGAACCCCTCACTGGGAAGAGAAAGGCACGGCATCCCGCGCCCACCCCTCAGCCCCATGCACGGAGAGGCCGCTCACCCTTGGCCTGCTCGGCGCTCAGCGCCGCGGGGGACCCGGAAACCGACGCCATGCGGCGGCGAGGAGGGCGCGAGAAAACAGAGCGCGCCACTTGCAAGTGCGGTATAGGAACAGGCAGGGCGCAAGGGAAGCTACATCAGCCACAGCCGGAAGTCTTCCCGCGTCACCTTACGCTCTATACACAGGAGCTTAAACGTCACATGACAGCCGCACAGAAAAAGTGATAACTCGACAATAATGAACGTAGAACAATTCTTATATGAAACTGAAACGGGGGTTTTCCGGATAAACACCAGAAAACCTGCTAGACAAATTCTAAAAGAGCTGTAACACTTTCGGAAAGCTCGCTGGAGCGAGCTAGGGGTATCGGTTAACTCCACTTTTGGTGAGGGTGAGATCAGAGTGGCTCCCTTTTTTTTTTTTCTTCCTAACAGCTCTAATATATCAACAACAAAACACTCTATGCTATTCGTCAGGGGAAAACAGAACTCCAAAGAGCTGAGCGAAATCATTTATTTCTAAAGTTTCTCGAAGTCTGATATCTGCTATGCAAATGACTCTGATGCTGATTGGTTGGAAAGCCAACCAATCACAGTCCCTTATTTTTTTAAACCAGGAAGACAGTGGTTGGTAGTAATAAAAGCTCCAGGGTGAGCCCTTAGCCAGCGATCTGCTAAACTGGCCTAGACGCTTCCGTGCAGGACGTGGCACATGCTTGTAATCCCAGCATTCTGGGAAGCTGACGCAGGAGGATCGCAAATTGGAGCCCAGCCTGTCTGAAAGGGTCTGGGTTCAATCCTATGCCGAAGGCCAGATCGGAGAGGATAGGTGCTTAATTTCATCGGCCTGTTGAAGCCATGCTCAACTCCCCTGGCCTCCTACCCCACTGTCTCAAACTATTTTATAAGACTCAAGACTCTGAAGCCCTCCTTCCAGGGAACTCCAGTGGCACCTAGGAGGATGAGTGACAGGTTCACTTCCAAAGCGAGTGATTTGCTAGGCCTGGCCGTGCCCTCTGTGGGTTTCTCCCAGGGCTATAGGCTCTTGCCAGCCGGGTGAGGGAAGGACCAGCACATCCGAGGATCCGAAGCCATCGGGGTCTCCTGTCCCGTGTCAGGGACCACACCCAGCCCCTCAGGCCCCGTTAGCTTCTGTTTCCAGGCCTCATAAGACCCCCACTCCAGCCCCGTGGCCCACAAAGAACAAGTCACAGCCATCTTTCTGGGGAGTCGTGAGGGTGTTTTTGTTTGGTTGGTTTTGATTGGGATTTTTTTTAAAGAGCGTCATATAGATATTTATATATATAAATTATTAATGTGGGGTGGGACAAGGGCAGACATCGCAGAGGGGCGCGCACACAGGGGCCGGGCAGGGCAGGGGTGGCACACGATGCTACGCAAAACAGCCACATCTAACAGATGAGATCATCACACCAACGGGGCGGGGGCAACTGAAGGTCCGGCATCCGGGATGAGGGGAGCCGGGGACAAGAAAGAGGGACCTGGTCCGCGACGCTGTGGGCTTCTGTCCCTCCCCCCTCGCGCACACCCCCAGCCTTAGCCTTCTGTGCGTCCCTTTCTCCCTCCTCCCTCTGCCCAGCTGCAGAGCCCCTGCCACTGAGCAGCACCCTCTCCTCGTGCTGGGTGGTGGACGGGCCGGGAAAGGGTTCTCTCGGTCCGGGTGCAGGAGCCGTGAGAGCGCTTCTCTACAGCGGCTTGTCGCTTTCCTTCTTCAGGTGACTAGGGAGGGAAGAGGCAGAGACAGGACAGGCTGGGATGAGCCCGCACGGGTGAGGGTGAGGGTGAGGGCAGGCGAGCCGCGCAGGGTGAGTAGTAAGTACCTGTAGTAGTCCTCCTGGGCGGGGAGCGGCACGCTGTGCAGGGGGTGGTGGGCATGCAGCCACTGCTGCTGTTCCAGCGCCAAGCGCTGCAGCTCGGCCGACTGCGCGTGCATGGCCTGCAGCTGATGTGCTGCCGACATCGGAGCCGACAGGGAGGCTGGCAGGTCCCGGTAAGGGGCAGCTGCGAAGGGCAGGGGGCTCGTGACTGGTGGATACTGAGCACCCTGCCTGGGGGAGGAGACAGCCAGACACTTTACCCGCATAAGGCAGTGAGACTAAAAGGAAGGGAACCACATCCTGCAAGCTGCCAGTGACGGAGAGGAATTATGCCTGAGCCTCTCTGGGTTCCAATCCCAGCTCTTCCTCCCTTGAAATCCACGCCCCCCCCGTCCCTCCCACCACCCACATTCCCCCTTTCTGCCTTCTTCACAGCCTCCCTACCCTGACCTCCGTCCTTACCAAAGAGCTGGTGACGAAGAACTTCGTTCTCGTGCAGAGGGTGAGGAAGAAGCGGGTTAGGGAGGGTCCCGGCTGGGTAGGGGATCCGGGTAAGGTGAGAGCCTGAGGCCAGGGGGTCAATGAGAGGGTGCACCGAGGCAGAGGCTGAAGGGCAAAGAAGAGCACGTGTCACTAGAAGGTAGGGTTAGGGGAAGAGCATGCATCTGAGATCTGCGCCTGGGAAGAGACATAGACTGCCAAACACAAGAGAAACAAAGGCAGAACAGAAGCCTAGAGAGCTGAGTGACAGACAGAAGAGACACTCCTGGTAGTAGGGACCCAGGGACGACAGAGAGCAGCAGACCACAGCTGCTGGAGAAGTTTGAGAAAGAGGAAAGAAAAGCAAGCTACTTTCAGGAGGTAGATGACAGATGCATCAGAAATAAGAAAGAAGAGATGGGCAGGCAATAATAGGGCGACAGTCCCAGCACTGTGGGTGGGAGGCTGAGGCAGGCAATCTCAAATTCGAACCCAGGCTATTAAAGAAATTAAAATGGGCTGGGGATGTAGTTCAGTGTAAAGGATCTTGCTTAAATCTCCAATACGGGGCATGGGGGGGGGCGGGAGGGAGGGAGAAAGAAAGATGAAAGAAAAGAAAGAAAAGAGTGACAGGCTAGGCTTCCAGCCAAGGCCTCTGTCAGGAGATGCTGGACTATAGGGAGGGCTGTGAGGCTGGTCAAAGACCAGCGCAGCAATCTCAGCAGAGGTTCCTGCCACACCCGGGGAGGGATGTTCTGGCCCGAGGAACAGAGAAGCTGAGTCAGGCCCGGGGCAGAGCGGGGAGATGGCCCCAAAGGTCACAGCAAGGAAGTGGCAGCTCACCTGCATGGATGGCATCCTGCTGGTGCAGGTGCAGGTGTGAGTGGATGTGGGAGTGCTGGTGGTGATGCGGGGTCACGTTGAGCATCTGCAGCCGGGCCAGCGGGTCATTGCCCAGGGCTGCCACTCTTTCTGCATGCTGCCTCTCTGCTGCCAGCCGCTCAGCATAGGACATATCAGGCCGCAGGGCTGGCCCAGCTGCCAGCGCTAGACGCTCTCGCTCCAGGGGCCCCAGGCTCGGGTGAAAGGGGAAAGGGTGCAGGCCAGGCGGGCCAGGCTGCAGAGCCAGGCCCCCATGTCGGGGAAAGGGATCCAGGCCTGGCCCAGGGACCCCATGCAGGGGTTCCAGCTCACTAGGCTTCACCTCAAAGCCAGGTTTGAGACGGTCACGGAGGTCTCGTTCACGGGCTTCGCGTTCCCTCTCCCGGGCCGCGGGGTCACTGCTGTACAGGGCTGGGTAACCCAGGAGCCCCGGGTCCACTGCCCCCAGGGGCACATAAAAAGGATGGTTGCGATTGCCTGGAGACATGACGTGAGGTCGCGCGTATTCACTGAGAGTGCGCAGGGCTGGAGTATCAGGACCCAAGTAAGGGGGCACTGTGGCCACAGCACTGCCAGGCTCAAAAGGGGGGCGATGGGGCACTGGGCCCAAAGATGTGCACTCCACTGGGGCACGACCCTCCTGTGCCAACTTCTGCAAGGTACAGAGGTGGAGTTAAAGCTGCAGTTATAGGAACGTTGCCTGTTCCTAAAAGGAACTTCCCTGCCCCTTTTCCCTGTATTTTCCCCTTCCTGCGACCCACAGGTATCCGCCCCCTCCCCCCAGCAAGCCCTCCCCCCGCCTCCCTCCCCGCCCTGCTTGTCTTCCTTCTTCCAAGCTGCAGTGGTTCCTCCTCTCCAACAGGAGGCGAAGTGACTTCCGCTCCTACCAGAAGCCCCGCCGCGCCGGCAAAGGAGCAGGGAAGAAGGCGGCGGGCGCCTCCTGACGCACTCACCACGCTGCGCTCCAACTCGCGCTCCTTCTCGCGCTCGCGCTCCTTCTCGCGCTCCCGCTCCCGCTCGCGCTCCTTTTCTTCGCGCGCGCGCTGCTCGGCCTCGCGGCGCACCTTCTCCACGAGGTCGGCCCGCTTCTTGGCCAGCTTGGAGCCCTCCAGCGGCACGAAGTACAAGTCGCTCCGCGCGCACGAGTTGAACCCGCGGTCCAGGTGTTTGTTGAACCTGCCGGGCGTGGAGGCAGCGCGCTCAGCCCCTCGGGCTGCCTCCGCCCGGGGGCGCGCGGGCCAGGGGACCCTGCCTGGTGCCCTTCTAAAAACAACAAGAGCCGGGGTGGCGGCGCACACGTACGATCCCTGCACTCTGGGAGGCCGCGACAACCGCAAATTCAAGCCCAGCCCGGGGTGCTTCGAGAGACCCTGGCTCAAAATAAAGGACCGGGGACACAGCCCACCGTGAAGGCCCCGGTGTCAGTGGCCAGTACGGCGCGACAAAAGGCCTCACCCCTCCCGCACCCACGCTCACCTGGCCGACTGGCTGGCGTGGCTGGGCACGTCCACCACCTTGGGAGGGGGCGAGGGGCTGCGGGCCGGGGGCACCGGGCTCTCGGGGGCCTCGTACTCCTCGGCCGGCTCCTGCTTGATCTGCGTGGCGCTCAGGGGTGGCCCCGAGGCAGGGGCCGCGGCTGGCGGCGGCAGGGAGGACAGGCTCGAGGGCCCCGGGGGCGGCAGAGGTCCGGGGCCCACGGTGGGCGAGCCCGGCTTGAAGGTTCCCGGGCCTGCAGGCGGGGAGGCGCCCCGATAGCCCGGCGGGGTCCCCGTTCTGAAGGAGGGCGGTGAGCCCGGCTTGTACCCGGGAGGGGTGGCGGTCTTGTAGGTCCCGGGGGATGGGGATTGGGCTCTTTTAACGTAGGGTGGGGGCCCAGGTGGGGAGGCTGTTTTGTAGCCTGCTGGCGAGGAAGCCACGGTGGCGATGACCGTGGAAAGGGTGGCCGAGGAAGTGGTGACCGGAGGCACCGGGGGAAAGGGGTAGGGCGCCGCTTGGGGACCCTGGGAAGGGGAGGGGTGAGAGCACGGATAGGACCCTTGAGAGGAGGAAGAGGAGGAGTTGGAAGAGGAGACTGGGGGACCACTGGGGCCTGGCTGGCTATAGGACACCTGGCTGTGGGGTGGGGGCAGGTGTGCTGGCCCCGGAGGGTAGGGCCGCAGGGACCCCAAGGAAGGAGACATGGCGTAGGGGTGTGTGTGGTGGGAGCCACTGCTCTCTAGAGGGTGCGGGTATGCTCCCGGGGGAGGGGGCCCAGAGCCTCCATGGTGCTGTGGTGGTGGCGGCTGCTGGGGTGGTGGCTGCGGCTGCGGCTGCTGCTGGTGGTGGTGATGTGCTGGGGCGGCAGGGTGCGCAGTGGCCTGGGCCCCAGCAGAAGGAGGGAAGGGGCCTGGGTGGGCACTGCTGCTGGCCAAGAGGCGGCTGTAGGGAGGGGGTGGGGGTGGGGGTGGGCCCTGGCTCCACACGGCCTGGGATGGGAGAGAAGGCTGCGTATACTTGGGAGGCTGATTGGAGACAGAGAGGCTCGTGGGGGGAGGGAAGGAGTGCGGGTAACTGGGCAGGGCCTGGGAAGCAGGGTACTGGGAGGCAGAGGAAGCAGAGGAAGAACTGGAGGAGGAGGCTGCTGCGGAGATGCTGCTAGAGGATGAATAGGGGTACCTCATTGGGGGCGCTGGGGCAGAGGAGGAAGAAGCAGGGGGCAGTGGATGAGGCGAGGGGGCCAGAGCTGGGCCTTTCTCTGGGCCAGGAGGAAGTCCACCCATACCCTGGCCCATGGCATGGGGAGAGGGCAGGTGCCCTGGGACTGGCTGGGCACCCAGGCCAGGAGGAGAAGCTGAGGCATTGTTGAGGGGTCTCAGGGCAGGTGGGGGAGGCAGGTTTGGAGTCACATGGGGGAAAGTGGCTGGCGGTGGTGCGGAAGCCAGGTTCCCACCACCCACTGGGGTACTGGGTGGCTTTGCTGGGGGAGCACCACTGGCCCCAGAGCTTGATACGGAAATGGGGGTAGTGGGTGGGGGGTGCTGCTTGCCCCCACTAGGGGCCCCCACTGAAGAGACAGCCCCTCCCCCTTTGGGCCCCAATGGAGGTCCAGACAAAACTCCTCCACCTGCTCCCCCAGGGTAAAGCTGTGGGTGAGGGGGAGGGGCCCCAGGAGCCTGGAACATTCGGGGTGTGGGGGGCTCCATGGGAGCATGATAGCCAGTGGGTGGCACAGAAGGATGGGGTTCAAAGCCAGGCTCTGGCTGTCTGGGGGCACTGTCAGGCGGTGGAGGGGAAGGAGGGAAAAGTGGAGGTGGGTGGTAGGGGCGGGCTGGGCCCTGGGACAGGCCAGAAGATGAGTCGGAGTCATTCTCCACACTCCCAGGGCTGTAGATGCTGGGGGAGGTGCTTCGGTTGTCCTGGTCTATGTCCCTTGGGTCACTGCTGCCATCATCATTCAGGCTCCGCCCATCCAGGCTGTCCAGGTCCGAGGGGGACTGTGGCCGAGGGAGCTCCTGCTGCAGAGGGGAGGGCTGTGTTCTCCTTCCCCTTCCTGCCTCCCCAAGACAAGACTGGGGCCCCCTCTCTACATAGCCTCCCCACAGCACCTGCTCAAGCCCCCCTCCTGCCTCTGGGAATCCCCCTCCCCAAGCTCATCACCCTACTTGTCAATCCCAAGTATCCACCTCAAGCACCTTCTCCCTCTCCACATCTCCAAATCCCTTCTTCCTTCTCACACCTACCCGCCTACTCTTCCCTCTAACCATCCTCCAAACCCTTGGTTCTAAAAAACCCCACAAACACTTCTGCACTCTACTGAAGTTTTGTTAGGTTGGTTTGTTTTTAGAGACAGGGTCTCACTTTGTAGTTCAGGATGGTCTTGAACTCACTATGTAGCCCAAGCTGGCTTCAAAATCATGGCAATCCTCCTGCCTCAGCCTCTTAAATGCTGAGATTACAGTTGTGCACCACACACCCTGCTTCTCCTTATGGTTTGTTCCTTCCACTAAGATTTCTCAGCCTGTGACCCCGCAACCATTCCAGGGCCCTATGGTCCTGCCCAGTCATTTAAGGTCTGATCAAGGCCCTGAAAATCTGTCTGACGTTAGGGACATTTAATAAGCAGTAAGGGGCCGGAGATAGAGCACAGCAGCACAAGTGCCTGCCTGGCAAGCACAAGGTTCTGAGTTCAATTCCCAATACAAAAAAAAAAAAAAAGGCAGTAAGATACGACTTTTCTCCACATCCCAGCAAAGACCAAAGTAGGAACTCTGAGTGGAAGAAGTCTGGGGAAAGAATGATCAGAACATGCGTCTCCCACCTCAGTTTTGGTCTTTTTTGGTGCATTGATGTCCTCGCTTTCACTCTCTGAAATCTCTTCGCTTCTGCCTTGCTTGCTGACCTTTGGGGTGGAAGCTTCCTCTACTCGGGCCTTCTGTTATGGAGAAAAAAGAGTCCTGTCATTTCCCTCCCAAGCCTTCACAGTACCTTCTGCAGGATGCGGACTCACAGCACCCTGTGCCCCTCGAGGGCGTCTGGGGGACCTGGGGGCGGAATACCTTGGCCGTCTGCCTGGACTTCTCAGCTTTGCCATCACTGCTGGATGTGCTGACCCCTCCAGGGGAGGCCCGGCCCCTTGATCTCAGCTCCTCCCGGGGCCCAGGGGCCTCTTTCTTCCGTCCGCTCCTCATTGACATCTGGGAGGGAAGATGCCAGTGATGTCTTCACCTCCCACCAACTGTGCAATGTGCCTTCTCCTTCTCCAGCCCCTCCCTCCCATCTTCCTGCCTTAATCTCACTCACCGAGTCTTTATTCTGTCGTGTCTTCATTCTTTAGGCTGTGGAGACCCCATTCTCCTCTGCCTGGGCAGCTGAATACAGAAACTTCTCTGCCCCGCCCCAAGTCCCCCAGCTGTGACTGGGAAGCTGGCAGCAGGCGCAGCTCCTGGAGCTCCTGGAATTCGCAGGGTCCACTTTCCGTGAAACCTGTCAGGAAAGGACCACCAGGCTTCACCTCAGTTTGCAGGGGGTGCTACTGTGTTTGTCAGGGGCCAAGGGGACTAACACATAGATACTGCTGGCCAGCCCTGCAAGCTCACTATGTATGTAGGAGCCCCAATCAGGAAATTGCAGGATTTTTACCCTTCACAATCCCCACAGAACACTTGTGTGTGCAGATTCCATGCAAGGGGCCTTGCGAGGAAGCACAAAGAAATGAGGCTAAAGTCTTAATGTGCTAAGTCCCTTCTTTGTGTCAGGCCCTTTACATACATGATTTCATGGAATATTTACAACCAGCGCTGAAAGGTGGGCGTCACTATTCTCATTAGGTAGGGGCGGGAACTACGGCTCAGAGACATAGCTGTGACTTGCCTGGCCTCCCACAGTGAGGCACCAATGATAGAGCCAGGATCCCGGCCCCATCTGACTTCAAAGCCACGAACTTTCGTCTATACTTTGCCATGCTCCCCTCAGAAGTTGGTGGGGACAGTTCTCAGAAGGCCTAGATCACTCGCAGAGATGTGACTCTTTCTTCACATCAGGGTAGGTAGCAGAATCTCCCATTGTGCAACACCCAGGAGTATAGCCCCACCAGTTCCATAACCACATCTAGACGTCGCCTCCGTGTAGAACTGCATTTCAGAGCCTCGTCAAGACCCACTCCCTGGTACAGCTGCTTCCCCATCCACAGGTTCCCCTGCCATGGGCTCAACCAGCCGTGGATCACAGTGCTCAAGGAAGAGAATTCCAGAATGTTCCACAAAATGAAACTTGACTGTGGCACACACTGCCTTCCCTGAATCTGCAGGAATGAAGTGACAAGTGGCCTCTTGCCCTCTCACAGACCCTAGGTCTCTCTCCAGCTGTCACTAGCCCCTTCTCGTCTCAGTCTTCTCCATACACTGGGTAGTTGGGCCTAGTGGCTCTTCTGTCATGATGCCCTCAACAACACAGTGTAGCAATGAGTTGCGGAGCATTCACACTGTTAGGTGTTCTAAGTAACCTAGAGACAAAGTACGTGACAGATACCGCGCCACTCCACTAAGGGTCGGGAGCACCTGCTGACTTTGGGTCTGTAGTGATGGGGGGGGTCCCAGAAACAGCACTCCTAGATACCCAGGGATGACTACATCCATTCCCTAAGGCCGGGGCAAGTCAGGGTTTTCACATTAACAACCAAAGGCTCAAAATATGAAACACCAAAGAGACTCAAAATTCATATCAGTGAGCACACAGTACCAATCCACAGTTTTTAAGCCTCTCTTTCCTTAGCAAACAGAGCCTACCCATCTATATCCATCTACAGATAGGGCCAGGGGTAGCGAACACCTATAATCTCAGCACTCTGGAGCCTGGGGCAGAAGACAGAAAGTTTGCTGCAGCCTGGACAGCTTAGTGACTCAGAGAGCCCCTGTCTTAAAATTTAAATGCAGGAAGGCCCTGGGTTCAACCCCCAGTACTGCAATAATAAACAAATCGACAGGCAAGTATCATCACATGTCTGTCCCCGCGGCCAGCTGCTTCCATTTGCACCCTGTGCATCTTGCTAAGAATCAAGTCTGCACCCTACTGCCTGTAAGATCTTTGGAGAGCAAAACCTGCCGTTTTCCCACCACTTTCCTTTCTAGCTCCTCAGCTGAGGTTAGGGACACACGTGTGTTCTTCTCTCATCACAGACCTTTCAACCTAGTCATGCCAGAAGTTCTTCTGGAACTCGGTGCTGCTGGTCTTGGTGGGACCCATGAACCTTGCCACACCTGTTCTGACTTGGGAGCTCTTCTAACAGAACGTCACTTCCACATACTATAACATATTTTCCACAAGGAATGCAGAATAATTACTTCTCACTCATCCCAACTGAACTGTGAAGCAGTGAGGAGTCTAACCTTTCCTGGCAACTTACTAATATAGTAGTTTATTTAAGTCACAACACAGCCTAATGTACTGGTGCACATCTATAATCCTAGCACTCAGGAGACTGAGGCCGGAGGGCTGCCATGAATATAAGGCCAGCCTGGGATACAAAGTAAGTTCAAGGCCTGAATTTGAATAGCAAGACCCTGCCTCAAAATAAGTCACAACACAACTGGGTGTGATGGGACCCACACCTGTAATCCCAGTACTCTGGGAGGCTGAGGTAGGAGGACCACAAACTCAAGCCCGGCCTAGGCAACTGAGTGACTTAGTGAGACTTTGTCTTAAAATAAAAAATGGCTGGGGAAGCCAGGCGTGGTGGCACACACCTGTAATCCTAGCACTTGGGAGGCTGAGGCAGGAGGATTGCTTCAAATTCAAGACCAGCCTGAACTACAAAGTGAGTTGAAGGTCAGCCTGAACTGCGTAGTAAGACCCTGTCTAAAAAAAAAAAAAAAACATTGGGGATAAAACTCAGTGCAAAGGCCCTGGGTTCAGCCCTTACTACTGGGGGGGGGGGAACATCACGGCATGTCTGGGACAGAGCCCCAGGTCTGATGCTATGTAGCTCAGTGTGGTGGTATACACCTGTAATCCTAGCACTTGGGAGGCTGAGGCAGGAGGATCAAGATACTCTATCTCAAAAAAAAACAAAAAATTAAAAATTAAATGACATTGTGCCTAATGGATCAGTCATTCCTTCAACTACAGCTAACACCACATTTTTAAGTTATCATGGACATTGGTTTTAAAATACTATCAACAACACCAACAAAATCCAAAAAACAAGACCTAACAAAACAAAAGGTGAAAACAATGTTAACAAAAGCACAAAAGATGACTTGTGACAGGTTTGGCACCTCTCCTAAAGCAGGATGCCCACTCCTCCACCCCATCACGAAACCTGTTCACCAAGTCAATTAAGAGCTCGGAGGAGCCAAGCGTGGTGGTGCATGCCTGTAATCCCAGCACTGGGAAGGCTGAGGCAGGAGGATCGTTGCAAGTTCGAGACCAGCCTGGGCTACAGAGTGAGCTCAAGGCCAGCCTGAACTGCATAGTAAGACAGTCTCAAAAAGAAAAAAAAAAAAAAAAAAAGCTCGGAGCAGCTGGGGAGATAGCTCAGTGGCCCATGTGCCTGCCTGGCAAGCACAAGGTCCTGAATTCGATTCCCCATACCAAAAAAAAAAAACAAAAAAATTAAAAACAGCTCAGAGACCCAAAAGGTCAGAGAAATACAGCAAGGTACCAGAAGAACAGACCGAGGATAGCATGTCTCACTTAGTCAATCAGCTGAAATCTGAAAATCTGCAGTGAGTACTTGTGAAGAAGAAAGCCAGGCATCCAAGGGGAAGTAATCCAGAGATAAGGAACGGCAGGGGACCCTGGGTTACAGTCCAGCACCAGCAGCTGAGCCCCGCTCCTCTGTCCCTAGAAAGCAGCCACTGTGACTACAGTGGACAGCGCACGTACTGTGCATCTTACTGCAAAAGGAAAATGGTAAGAGACCAGACAGCAAGCGGAATAGCAAGGAACGGCAAAACAGCCCCCAAGTACATACAAGAAGAAAATTTGAAGGGGAAAATATGGGAAGCATAAACAATGGATTTCAGGATGGGCAACCTAGCCCCCATCATTCCACACCTACCAGAGAACCAAGCAGTCCAAGTGACTCTGAGACCCCAGTGCAGCCCAGACCTGCAGATGACGATGTCCTGGCCTAAGCCTTCTTAGAATCCAGGGCTGTCAGAGCAGCCTCCAGGGCATCTCTCCTGTAATCTCTTCATCTTACAGTGGTGAGGCTCAAAGCAAGAGAGTGACTTGCCCAAGGTCATTGTGAGTTAGAGACACAGCCAGGCCCAAACCAGGGCTCCTGGCTCGTGGCAGAGTATTGCAATGCCCTAGGCTGTTTCCCAGCCTCCTCTCCTGAGCCACCTGAACCTAGGACAGGTATGGAGAGCCCAGTCCTGCCCACAAGGTCAGAAAAGTAGAAGGTCAAAGGTTAGCTGAGGTAAGGAATCACCCTGGGGACAGTCTGGGAAGGAGGAGACAGACAGATGCAAAGAAGTTAAGATGGGCCTGGTGGCACGTGCCTGTAATCTAAGCACTCAAGAGGCTGAGGCAGGAGGATTGCCTCGAGTTTGAGGTCAGCCTCAACTGTATAGGGAGACCCTGTTTCAAAAAACAAAGAGGAATTCAAGGTTAAAAAAATGGAAGAACAGTACAAAGAAGCAAAAAGACTACTGTGTACAAAACACAATAAGAGACACAGCCCAGGACACACTGCTCAAAAATGGTATAACTTGGTTCTTGCTGTCTTCCAAGTCCTGGGGATTAAACGCAGGGCCTAGTGCATACTGGGCAAGCACTCTACCACTGAGCTACACACACACACACACACACACACACACACACACACACACATAGCCCAAGATGGTATAACTTGAACAAGAACATTTTCATCCTCCTACCATGCCTAGGTGGAGGAACTTGGAAAGACAAACGACCTGCAATTAACAGTCTACCTGCTCTAACAGCCCACTGGATAGACAGGGATGCATTTGCTGGGGAAACTCTCAACCACTGGGAGCACCAACACCGCCCCTCAGCCCAGCCAAAAGTCCCTGGGACTCATCCCCAGGCCTAGGTCCAATTCTGAACCCCCACCTACTGGACATCCAAATAGATCGCAGCCATAGCAACAAAAAGGCACCACAAGAGACCCACCCCAGGAGGCCATCTGGCAGCCACCACCAGCACCCCAGTTGCTGAAGCAACTCTTACTCTCCTAGAGTAGCACCCTAGGGACTGCAGCTTCAGGGTACCTACCCCAGGCACAAAGGGAGACCTCTGAAGAAATCTCAGCTCAGGGGCAGCGAACACGCGGGGACTTCTGGGTGGAGGTCACAACTTGTTTGGAATGCCTAAGGTTGCCCAATTCTCTCCTCTCCTCCATCCTCCCAGAAACCCTTTCTTCCTAACTCGCCTTCAGCGACCCTATTCTCATTAGTTTTAGAAGGATCCACACTGCTGGGCCCGACGCCCCTCTCAAGAAGTAACTATGCCTGCGATTGGGAAAACGGGTCAGAGGTGACCTGGAATAGGGAAAGGAAAACTGAGTCACAAAAGACATGGCCTTCTCACTTCCACCCCATAAACCTCGGGCTCGGCTTCTCCAAGGTGGACCGCTCGGTTCTCTCCGACCCTCCGCTTACCCCGGCTCCAGGCCCCTTTCTCGGCAGCTGCCAGAATCCCTCTCTGTCCACCTACCACACCCCTTTCCCGTTTCCCACTTCCTCTCCGTCCCTACGGCCCGTAACCCCGGTTCTGGAGCCCGGGCTCTTTTCTACTGGGCTTCGCCGGGTGCCTTCACGCCCCACCTCTCCAAACCCTCCTGCTTCGACAAGAACCCCTCCCAGCACCCGGTTTCTCCCCAGCCCTCCACCTCCGCGTCCTCCTCCACGGTCCCCGAGCACCGGCACCCTCGGCCCCATCACCTCTGCACCGGAGACCCCCTCCTTCCCTAGCCCTCCCGGGCCGCGGCGCGCCCGGGCCCTAGCCCTGCATGGGGCGCCCCATCAGCGAACCCCAGGCGGACCAGGCAGGGCCCGCAGTGGGGACGCGATTGGGAAATAACAAATGGAGGCGGCGGCGGCGGCGGCGGGAGGGGACCAGAAGGGTGAGGGTGGGGGTGGGGAGCCGCAGGCCGGGCCGGACCACGGAACCCCGCGGGCTGGCCGGGGACCGCGGACCTTACCTGGGCGACTCGGGACTCTGGCT
>NW_004955413.1:4498624-4510045 GCF_000276665.1 Chinchilla lanigera | reverse complement strand
CGGGCCGGGCCGGGCCGGGGCCAGAGGAGGGGCCGCGCTGGGGCGCGGATCTGGGGGTCCGGGAAGTCCGGAGGCGGCGGGGTCTGTGGTCGGCGCGAGGTGGGAGGAGTTTGGGGGCTCCGGAGGGGAAGGACGCGGCGGCTGAGGGGCCTGGGGGGCAGTGGGGTGTGCGTCGAGGGGAACAGCTGGGGCTGTCTTCAGAGAGAATGTGATGGAAGTTCGGGACTTGAAGAAGGGAGAAATTGAAAAAAACAAAGACATGCATAGGACGACAGGGTTTCTGGAAGACGTCGAGTGCGCAGGCTGGCTGGCCTTGAGAAGAGCGGGGACTGTGGGATTTGGGGTGAGGAAGGAAGTGCAGAGATGTCTGAGGAGGCAGTGGGAAAGCAAAGGCGAGGAACCCCAGCAGGGACCAATGGGGCCAGGTGCCTGGCGCGGCCACTCTAGGTTCTGAGTGGCAGGTGGCCCGTCCTGGGGCTGGGGGCTTCCAGTCAACTGAGGAGGCCTTCCTTTGGCAGAAAACTCGGGGAGAAGGGGTTAAAGAAGATGGGAAGGAGATGGACGATAAACAAGGCCACTGGTGGCGACATGGAAGGAAGTTCGTTGATGGGGAAAGAGAGGAGTATGAGAGGTGACAGAATTTCGGGTTGCAGGCCCTGGGCAGCCAAGGGCTACAACAGAAGAAGCCATGGTCCTCAGGCTCCTCCACCTCCTGCCATCTCCATTTCCCCCCTCAAGGCTCATTGGTATCTGAGATCACAGGGAAGGGGTCAGGTGGGGACTGGGCTCCGTTTCCCCGAGGACCTCGGCTTCCTATCCCAGTAGTTCCGTTTGGAGCCCATCCCCACCCACAGCAGGCTCTCCTAGCCCTGCCTTTCCCCCTCCACCGCTCCGCAGGCTGTCAGTGCCGGCCGCCCCCGGGCTTCATCCTTGCAGCCAGCACCCCCACCACCCACCACCAGTGCCTTCTTCTGCTTTCCCTCCCTGGCCTCACACCAAGCAGCAACGTCTCCCAGGACAAAGGACACCAGAAAGACAGGGTGATTTTTGGCAGCTGAAATTGGGAAGGCCAGAGAAAGGGAGGGAGACAGGCTGGAAATCAGGAAGACGTGGAGCTGGAATGTGGATTGGGCACCCTCAGTAGCTCTCCAGATTTGGGGGGTAGGGCACTCGTGGGGCCAGTCTGGCTGGAGGGGACGGGGGTGCTGAGCCGGCAGGCTCTCACCTGCCTGCTGGGAAAGGAGGTTGGCTCTGTAGCAGCACAGATTTTGTGTCACAGTTCCTTAGTCCAGACTCAGCCAAGTTCTGGGAGTACTGGAAAGCTCTAAACAGATTGCAAGGCACTGGGGGACAAGGAACAGGAGCAAGAATGCTTTTCTTGGCCTAGAAGTGAATCATCACTCTGAAGTCCCTCAAGTTGGCTGGGAGGCTGGGACTCACTGCATGCCCATACCCACCTTCTCTGCCCCTCCCGGAGCCTGTCTCAGACCAAGCCCTCAGCTCCCTGCACCCCTGCCTCCCTCAGGCTCTAGGAGGGCTCTGCGCCTTCCCTCCACCCCCACTTTAGATCCAAGGCTCCTCCTTCTCTGCAGCCTCTCTTGGTGGCGTTGAGTTTCCTTTCTGACTTCTCAGTTCAGTCTCTCACTGGGCTGTGGCCCAGGCCCTTCCCAAATCCCTTTCTGACTGAGCTTTTCTCTCTTGTTTGTTAAGTACTAAAACATGAGCTAGGATGGTGCTTTATCTGAGCCTAAAAGAAAAATTTAGCCAGAAGTAGGGACGGGGCATGGAGAGAGTAGAAAGAGAAGCCAGGGCCTACCCCTCCCAATTCCTCCCTTACCTGAGGCCAGGCTCACAACTCTGGCTTACCACCGTCCACCCCAGCTCCCTCTCTGGCCCCAGCCCCCCACAACCCACTGGTCTCCAGGCAACGGCACAAAGGGAAAGTGGAGAGAGGGGCCTGCCAGGCCCAGGCAGAGCCAGCTGTAACCCAATCCAACCCAGTACCTGTCAAAGAAGGCAGCGTGGCAAAGAGGGAAGAAAGGGCTGAGGTTAGGAAAGGTGGCTCCAACTACAATAGTCCTGGCCAGCCTGGAAGTTACTGAAGGATGGAGGCCGCGTACCCCCAGAGGAAACGGAGACACAGAGAAAAGTGCTGTGAGCCCCAAGGGAGTGGCTAGGGGTGCTAGGCGGAGGGAAAGATGAGATGCCCACATTGAAAGAGGCACAGGGAAGGAGAAGGCAGCAAGCAGCTCTTCGAATTGAAAATGGCTGCGATGTCAGGGACGCAGGAATGAAGGCAGATCCACGGGCCCTGCCCATACACAACTGGAATCTTCTTTGAGCCCTGGAGCGTGCCACATGGCAGAAGGAGCCAGGACAAAACTCGGTAGAAGCAGAGTAGGAGGCCCCCAGAGGGTACAACCTTGAAATTCTGCCTGCCCTGTGTGTCCTGCAGAACCCTGACTCCCCCTAGTGGCCCCAGCTGCCCCTGTGCAGACCCTGCAGCCAGGGCACTGTGTGTGGGATTGTCCCCCAGCACGGTCCCTGTGATGCGGACGCTCTGGCCACACAGCACACCCTGCTCGTAGCCCAGCCAGCCCGGGACCTGGTGAGCTCTTCAGGTCCTGTCTTCTTTGTCAGAGGTCTCAGTTGCCTCACCCCACCTCTACACCCCTGGTACCATCCTTCCCTCCTCAGGTCCCCATCCTACAAGGGCTCATGGCCATGGGGTCCTGTCCTACCTTAGAACTAACCAGGATATTGTGGGCTGAAGCCCAGCCATGCACGCCTTATCCCTTCACAAGGATTCTGGGAATCTGAAAACACTTTAGACCACTTTCCTTCCAAATTCTCCCAACTACACACATCATTTCTACTTCCAGGGACTCCAGGATCCCAGGTTAAGAATGCCTGATTCCACCCGGTATGGTGGGGCACACCTGTAATCCCAGCACTCTGGAAGCTGAGGCAGGAGGATCTCCGGGAGTTCAAGGCCAGCCTGGGGTACATAAGTGAGTTCAAGGCCAGCTTGCACTACATGTCTCAGAACAAACAAAAAAGCCTGATTCCCTGGGTCCAGACCCGCTGCTGAGAAGGCAGGGCCAACATAGAGCCCACCTAGCCATGTGGGGTGGTCAGTACCATCATTGTGGCCACTTTTGTTCAGCTGGTTGTCCTCTGCCGGCCCCCTACCCCTGCTATTCAGTTACACAGCCATCCGGGTCCTCCATCTTCTCTCCCCTCACATGTGCAGGTAAGACACCTCAGACACAAAAATGCAGTGTGATTCAGACTTTAATAGTGGAGCTCATTTCAATGCCACAGTGGTGGCAACTGTGGAACATGGCACGGGAGAGTGAGCGGGGGCTCTGGTGCAGCCGCAGGAGGAACACAGAATCTAGGGCTGGGGAGAGAAAATAGAGGAGGAGCCCCCCCAAGCACACACCCCACTGTGCACCAACCCAGGCTTCGGTTAATATGACACAATGGCTGTGAAGGCCGCTCTTGGTCACCCTTCCCATGTGAGCAAACCCTCTCACCCAAGTTTGTCATTTGATTCACAGCCACATGACGCACAGAGGCGGTCCCCTCAATCAGGCTACCTTTAGGCCCTAGGGTTATAGGGAGATGAATAATTAACAGGCTGAATGAAAAATAAATAAACGGATAAATAAATAAATAAATGCACTAAAGCCCTAGGGAGTCATGAACACACATGTGGCACACTCCACACAGGTCACAGCTCACATGCAAGATGGAAGACACACAGGACAGGGGAAGTACAGTGACACATGGCCCCACTCAAACACTTCAACACACCGCACCGAAGCTCCCGTCACAGACAGATGTCCTTCCACGGACCCCCTTACAAACCCTCGTTCTCATCCCAAGTCTTTAAGAGAGAATAGGAAGGGCTGTGGAACCCCAGAGGGAGGGCTCGGAGAGGAGCACAGCAGAGAAGCAGGGCTCAGGTTCGCCAAGGAGCAGCCAGAGCAGGTCAGTCAGGGGGTTCTGGGTGCCCTGGGCTCGGGATGCGGATGGGGGTGAACTACCACAGGACAGGACAGTGAGGAGGAGGTTCCAAGAGGACGGGACAGAGGGTCCAAGTGTCCAGGCAAGTAGAGGGTTCACAGCACACTGGGGTTGCGGAAATTATGTCCAGCGAAGCGGGCTTCATCTCCCAGCTCTTCTTCAATTCTGAGAGAGAAGCAGAAATGAGGCGAGCTGCTGGAGGCAGAACAGTGGACAGCTTTGTATGTGTGTGTGTGTGTGTGTGTGTGTGTGTGTGTGTGTGTGTGTTTGGTACTGGGGATTAAAGCCAGAGGTGTTCTGTCACTGAGTTACAGCCCTGTTTTTCTGTTTGTTTTTTTGTTTTGTTCTGTTGTTTTTTTTACCAGGAATCAAACTCACAACCTTGCACTTGTCAGGCAGGCGTTGTGACACTGAGTTATATCCCTGGGCCCCAGTTTTTGTTTTTGAAACAGGGTTTCACTATGTAGTCCAGGCTGGCCTTGAACTCACTTCGACCCTCCTGCTTCAGCCTTCCTCAGTGCCATGATCATAGGCATGACAAATGAGGCTTTAAACCCCATAGCTTTGGGTTCCCATTCCCCAGTACCCTCACCTCATGAGCTGGTTGTACTTAGCCAGACGCTCCGAACGGCACGGGGCACCAGTCTTGATCTGAAACATTCCCAAAACACAGGCAGCTCAGAAGCTGTCCCCTTCACCCCCAGAAAAGAAACCTCTCGTACTTTTTTCTAGTACTGGGGATAGGACCTAGGGCCTCCCACTGAGCTACAGCCCTGAAATCTGCTGCTGAAACTTGCTGGATGCCCTCCAATTCCAGCAGGAGAAACCCACCTGAGCCTAGAACTCCCCAGTCCTCCCCAAACCCCCCTCCATCCACAGGTTGCCCCTCACCTGGCCAGTGCAGAGCCCCACCACCAGGTCAGCAATGAAGGTATCCTCGGTCTCCCCTGAGCGGTGACTCACCATGACCCCCCAGCCGTTCTCCTGTGCCAGCTTGCACCTGCACCACAGACCAGCCTGAGCCCCAGCCCGTACTGAGCTCGCCCCGCCCTGCCCACCCTTGGTCTGTGGTGAGAAACATGGCATAGGGGCTGGAGAACCAGGGGCACAGAGGGCAGAGCTCAGAGAATAGGAATGGGACTCAGGTCCCCTGCTCCCTTCAGCAGCCCTAGGCCGGATCGGGCTGGGAGGGCTTGAGAGAGGGAGCCTGCAGCAGCAGAGCCATGGAGAGGCCAAGAGCCACTCACGCCTGAATGGCTTCCGTGACGGAGCCGATCTGGTTGACCTTGAGCAGCAGGCAGTTACACGCCTTTTCCTCCACTGCCCGCTCAATGCGCTTTGGGTTGGTCACTGTCAGGTCATCACCCACGATCTGGATCCCTACATTGGCTGTGAACTTGGACCAGGCGGCCCAATCATCCTGGTCAAACGGGTCCTCGATGGAAACCACTGCAGAGGGAGAGTGAGGGGACTGTCACCCTGCCTGGATCTCTGTTCGGGCAGAGACACCCGCCTCCTTTGATTTTTCTGAAATGTTGAGTTCACCTGACTAACAAAACCTGTTTGTCCTTGTGCCACCCACTCTCCCCAAAATAAGCCTGCCCCAAGTGCTTTTTTTTGTTTGTTTGTTTTTTGTTTTTTAAGACAGGGTCTCATCTTGACATTCAGGCTGATTTGAGCTCAATATGTAGGCCACACTGTCCTCCAACTCATTTTTTTTAATCTTTTTGTTTGTTTTTGTGGGGTGTTTTTGTTGTTTAACTTTGTTTTTCTGAGACAAGGTCTCACTACATAGTTCACGCTGGGCTTGAACTCACTATGTAGCCCAGGCCACCCTCCAACTCAAAGGGATCCTCCTGCCTCAGCCTCCCAACTACTGGAATTACAGGTGAGTGTCACTATGCCTGGTTTATGTATTTATTTATTTATGCTCCTTAATTTTTTGAGGGTCTCTAAGTCACTAAGGTGCCCAGGTTAGGCTCGAAATTGCAATCCTCCTGTGTCAGCTTCCCAGAGTGCTGGGATCACAGGCATGTACTCCCCATCTCCTACGTCTTACTTCATAAACCCTCCAGTAACAAGGGTTCAGAACCTTCCTACAACCTCACTTTGTGTTTTCTTATTCTCGCTGCCTGGAAGCCCTTCCTCGTTATTAGTTGAACCCCTTCCTACTGCAGTTTCTGCTTTTTCCTGCTCTGTCTCAGGAGAACAGTGCCCAGCTGCCTCCTCCCCTGGACAGAAGCCCTTGGTAGACCTGGCGAGAGTAGTTTAGTCTCTCTTCAGCCGTCTTCTCTATTCACACATCACTCACAGGTCCATCCTGCAGCCACAGTTTCAAGTAAAGATACTGAAATGCACTAGTTTGCTGCTAGGACAGAACAGCCTGTCTCCATGTCCCTGGGTCCCACCCCCTCCCCATGATCTCAGCGGCTTCTAGTCAGGACCTGAAGCAGATAGAAACTGAAGCATCACAGGACCTTGCACATTTACACAACACGCAAAGCCCTGTCTGCAGCAGGGTCTTGCATCCCAGCCCTAATTCTCAGGTTCTCCTTAGCACATCTCTACCTGGCAGCTGAGCTGGCATCCACAAAGTTGAGTTGCCCCAACAGGTCTGCCTGCTCCTCATCCACATTCCAGGATTTTGTTTTTGTTTTGTTTTTTTTGGGGGGGGGTTGTTTTGAGACAGAATCTTGATACACAGTTCAGGCTGACCTTGAACTCACTATGTAGCCCAGGCTGGCCTCGAACTCATACCAATCCTCCTGCCTCAGCCTCCCAAGTGGTGGGATTACAGTCCCACATTCCAGTTCTCACCAGGATAGTCTCTGACAAAGTCTTGGTAGAGCGCCCCCAGCTGGTCCCCAGTGATGTATCGGGAAGGATCCGCTGGGGACTTGAAGTCCAAGTCGTATTTTCCATCTCTGTAAAACTCTGAGGCAGCAACATCCATGCCGATGACAATCTTCTCCGTGTAGCCAGCTTTATCGATGGCTTCCTTCACCAGCTCCAAGGCTACAGATGGAAGAAAGTGAGACTGTAAGGAGGAGGAGGGCATAGGGAAGGAAGAGAGAAAAGAAAGAGCAGGGTAGGGCCTCTGCCAGGGGAGGTGTGGTTATGCTGCTTGTTGGGCTGGCACCTCGGTGTGGGGGAGAAGGAATAGAAACAGTCACTATTTTTATTGGCATCGTGTCACCTAAGCATTTTACATACGTGGTCTCATTTCATCCTCACACTGGTACTACAATGCAGAAATTGTTGTGTTCCCATTTTACAGATAGAAAAAGGAAGCATGGAGTTAAGTAAGAAAGATCAACACCCAGCCAGGTGTGGTGGCAGACACCTGTAATCCCAACATTGAAGAGCCTGAGGCAGGAGGATTGCTGCAAGTTTGAGGCCAGCCTGGGGTACATTGTGAGTTCAAGGCCAATGTAAACTACATAACAAGACCCTGTCAGAAAGAAAGAAAGAAAGAGAGGGGGGGGAGAAAGAAGGAACAAAAGAAAGAGAGAGAAAGAAGAAAGGGCATTACCCAGGAACTTGTAACTCTTCAAGGTTCAAATAAACCCAGGCAAGTGACCCCAGAACATTAACCTTTCTTTTTTTTTTTTTTGTCTTTTTGAGACAGGGTCTCCCTATGCAGCTCAGACTGACCTTAAACTCACTTTCTAGCCCAGGCTGACCTCGAACTCGCTCGCAATGATCCTCCTGCCTCAGCCTCCCGAGTGCTGGGATTACAGGTGTGTGCCACCACGCCCGGCTCAGCTTTCTTTGTTCTGCTGGGAATCAAATCCAGGGCTGCAGGTACGCTGGGCATGTGCTCTACCACTGAGTTACACCCCAATCACTTTTTTTTTTTCAAAACAAGGTCTTGCTAAGCTGCCCAGGCTGGCCTCGAACTTGTAATTTTGCTTCAGCTGCTTGAGCAACTGGGATTAGAGGCATGTGCCACTGCCCCTGGTGCAGAATCGTCACTGTTAAATACTACCCTATAGTTTTTATTCACAATACAGCTTCTCCCAGGGCACAGGGAAATTAGGAAACCTAGAGGGAATATACATTAGGAATGTGTTCCGTAAATTATGGTGTATTTTATCAAAGTAATGTGCCTATAGAGTTAAAGAATGGGACACAGGTCACCTGGATCATCTCCCGGGATCCCCAAGGGCTCCAGTGAAAATTTACAGATGCTACAAGGTCTAGCTGAGCAGGTAGAAACCTGTCGTAGGTCAGCCTGTGAGCTTGGCAGTTTTCAGAGCCGGCCACTGACTGGTACCGCCTGGGGTTCACAGGAGCCCAGGGATCCCCCACCCCCGCTCTCAGGACTCCACAGAGTGCGACTGTTCTGTCGCCCTCTGACACAGTGAGCTTCCAAGCTGGCTCACCCTCACTGTTCTCCAGGATGTTGGGAGCAAAGCCGCCTTCATCGCCCACGTTGGTGGCATCCTTGCCATACTTGTCCTTGATGACCCCCTTAAGGGTGTGGTAGACCTCTGCCCCCAGCCGCATGGCGTCCCGGAAGCTCTCAGCCCCCACGGGGAGGATCATGAACTCCTGCATGGCCAGCTTGTTTCCAGCATGGGAGCCACCATTGATCACGTTGAAGGCCTGGGGAGCCACCGTGGGACAAAGGTCAAGGGCCCTTTCTTCTCACCCCAGGGAGGGTTAACCCAGGATTCCAACCTGGGCCCAGACTCAACCCAGAGGCACGGGTCCCCCATCCTTTCCCTTCAGCTGCCCCGTTCACTTCCCCCCATCCTTCCTCACAAGGCCTCTTCCCGTCCCTCCCACCGGGAGAGGCCCGGGCATGCACAGTGCTCACCGGCACAGGCAGGATGAGGTCTGAGTTCCCGGCCAGCTGAGCAATGTGGCGATAGAGAGGTAATTCCCGCTCTGCCGCCCCTGCCTTACACACGGCCAGGGACACACCCAGGATGGCATTGGCCCCAAATTTGGCTGGAGATTACAGAAGAAGGACTGAGCAAAAATGCCTCCCTTTCTGGTCCCTGCGTCCAACTGTATTCCCCAAAAAGAGCCAGTAAAGGAGATCTCCCCTCCCCACTCCAGCCACTCATCCTTTCTGGGCTGCTGGGCAAGGAAGGGAAGAGGTGGGGAGGAGGTGACTGGGAAGGGCAGGGAGCCACACCGCTTTCCAAACAGCCCTCAGACTCCCTCTTGCCAACTCCCTCCTCTTTATGCTACACAAAAGTTCGTCCTTCTGTCTAATGTCATTCCCTCCCATCACAGCGGCTTTGGAAGGAGGAAGGCCCCCAACACAACATGGCTCCTCCCATTCCCTTCACTTCCTCCTGGTTCCTGCTTACATTTGTTCTCAGTCCCATCCAACTCCAGCATGAGGTTGTCCAGTTTCTCTTGCTCCACCACAGACAGACCCTATGGACAGAACCCCCATCACCCAGGGCCAGGAGGGAGGCTTGGCCTGAAGGCCAGGGTGCATCCTGGTCCCTGTGACAGCAGCCTGTCAGTACAAGAGGACTGGAACTCCCACGGGAGCAGGTGGCAGTAAAGAGTCCCTTTTCCCTCCCCGTCCTCCCTATGGGGCTCCTTCCAGGACCCTGGTCCTGCATCCCCAGCCAGGGGCGGGCCTCACTGAGCTCAGGAGGGCAGGTGCGATGGTGGTGTTGATGTGGTCCACTGCCTTCAGGACACCTGGGGAGACAGGGAGGCTGGCCAGTCAGGGGCAGGCAGGATCGGTCTGGGAGGGCCGGGAAGGGGACAGCAAGGAGAAAACACACTAGGAGAGAGCCAGGGACTGCACGGGGTAAGGGCATGAGGCTAAGGGGCGAGGCTGGAAAAGAAAAGGCCTCACCTTTGCCTAAGTAACGCTGTTTGTCCCCATCCCTCAGTTCCAGAGCTTCATAGATGCCAGTGGACGCTCCGCTGGGGACCGCAGCCCGGAAGAGACCTGGGAGATGGCACAGTGAGGAGAGAGGCCCTCCTGCCGCTACACACTCCTGAGCCTGCCACACAAGCAGCGGGCTTTCCATCCACCCAGCTGAGACCCCCAGGCACAAGTGGGAGCCCACAGAAGTGAGGCTATGACAGGCACACACACGCACACACATGCACACACAGTGTATTCAGTACGCACACAGACAGGGCACATTTCCCACTACACTAGAATCCAGGAATCCTGCCCCTGAGTCCAGCCTGGGAAGCCTGGCCAGGCCCTGCCCCTGGGGTGTCAGGAAGTCCTCCCCACCCCAGAAGAATCGGGAGCCCCAGCCAGTACCTTTGGCAGTGTGGAGATCTACCTCTACCGTGGGATTCCCACGGGAATCCAGGATCTCCCGGGCCCAGATCCTCTCTATGGACATGACGGCTGGGGGATCCTGGGGTAGAAGGGAAAGAAGGCAAAAGATAAGAGGCTTAGAGGGTGGAGCCTGAGTTCAGAGGGAGGGGCCGGTGGCTGAGAAAGAGGTTACTGCAGTGGGTGGGGGTGGGGAAAAGCCG
Source organism: Chinchilla lanigera (assembly GCF_000276665.1). Taxonomy (NCBI): domain Eukaryota; kingdom Metazoa; phylum Chordata; class Mammalia; order Rodentia; family Chinchillidae; genus Chinchilla; species Chinchilla lanigera. The sequence continues at coordinate 4,499,539 of NW_004955413.1, read as the reverse complement.
GCTGCAGTCGGCAGTGGTAAAGGGGACCCCCTCCCCCCCTCCTGAGGGAGAAGGTCAATGCACTGAGAAAGGGGAGGTCACTGCAGTAGGGGAGTACGGGGTGGGTAGGTTCCAAAGATCAGATGATAGGAGAACACCGCAAGGAGGAGGGGAGGGGCCTGGCAGAGGTTCTCTGACATCTGAGTAGCTTCAATGGCAGCGGGGTCCCCGCTCGCCTCAAAGTACCCGTAATGGTTGCCAGGCTGGAATTTTCCCCGGAAGCCAGGAAAAAGCGCGTCCTGCAGACCCCCATCCTGTCCCAACTCAACAGCCCAGCCCAGCCCGCCTGGCTCTGCCACTCTCTAGGGTCCCTCCTCTTCCTGAGGGGTGAACTGCAGTGGAGTCTGGGGGCAGAGTCCTGGGAGCAGGGTCCTGGCAGCCAGGGCGGGCTGCGGGAGGATGAGGCCCAGGGCCCCGGGCCCCAGCAGACCCCACTCCCCCCATCCCTCCCCAGACAGCGGAGGACGACGCGAGGACGCGTGGGAGAGGGGGCTTCAAAGGAAGTCTGGGGGAATCGAGAAAGGCGAGAGAAGACATTTTCCCAAATGCAAGCAAAAAAGGACGGGCAGGGATGAAATGCAAAGCCTGCGGAGACGCTGAACTTAGGAACCGATCAGCAGGACGGAGGAAGTGGGCCAAGAAGGGGAAGGCGGCAGGGTGGAAGGCCGAGAGAGGAGCAGGTGTGGAGAGGAGGCTGAGGCCGGAAGAGGCAGGGGGCCGGGCCCAGCAGGTGCGCAGCGCCCAGGGGCTCGAGGCAGGGGCGGCGAGGACGCGGCAGGGGAGGGGGTCTCGCCTAGCCGGACCGGGCGGGGCCTCACCTCGTTGCGGCTGCAGACTCCGCTGGTGGTGGCGGCGCAGGGAGGACGCGAGTGGCTG
>NW_004955413.1:4488192-4498404 GCF_000276665.1 Chinchilla lanigera | reverse complement strand
GGGGGTGGGGGGGATGGGCCGAGACGAGCAGGCCCACTCCCACTGGTACCCACGTCTCGAGGGACTCCAAGGAGACCCACACCAGTAATCCGACTCGGTGCTTCACAAACCAGGTTAGGTGCCAGGGTACCAAGATGTCCCTTTATTGGAAAACCCATCCCTAAGACCCCAGCAGGCTCCAGTCGAACACCCTGGCCAGGTGCCCATCGCAGAGCCCAGACATCTTCAGCTCTGGCGCAAGGGAGGCATCCTGTCTCCTCTTTTCCCGGTTTGTCCCCTGTGATATCTGAGTATGAATACAGGGTCCCGCTCCCCATCCCGCAGTCTCATAGGTCTTTGGGCCAGGCCCCAGTCGTTGCTTTCCTGGGGGAAGAAAACAGGAGGAAAGCCTCTGGCCCTGTCCAGAGTGCCCAGCTGCCTCGTTGTCTGCCCTCCTTTCTCCTCCCATTCCTCTGTTATTTTCGGCGCCCGGGTTTTGGCGCAGGGTCTTCCTCCAGCCCTCTCTTCCAGGCCCCACTTCATTGTTCAGGCACCACCAACCAGCCCTGCCCTGCCCGGCCTCCCTCCATCTGTGCCCCAGACCCGCCCTCTCTCTGGGTCTTCACTCCTGCAAGTGACCTGCTCGTTTCTGGCCTCTTGAGTCTCTCCTGAGCCTTTTACCAGCTTTCAACCAACTCCTTGCCCTCCTTGGTCCTCTGTCCGCACCTCAGGTCCCTTCACTCTTAACTCTCTTGGAGAGTTGTCTTGGTCTCTCCAGGGGTTCCTTTGCCTTGGCCCTTCTCTGCCTAACTCCTTCTACAGCAACTTCTCTTCCCCTCCTGCCCAGCCCTTGGCCTCTGCTCGCTGCCTCCCTGCCAGCTCCCTTACTGTGCTTGGAGACCAGCACTGCTGCTAGGTGGATGGCTGGTCCGGTTCCAGGTCATGCTCAGGCTGGGGCTCCTGCTCCTGCTCCTCTTTCATCCTCTGACGGATCTCATCAGCCTCAGCCCTTTCCTCTTCCTCGTAGAACTCCTTGTCCAGGCGCTCCAGGTGTGGCATCTGCACCAGGGCCTCCTGGCGGTAGTCAGTCTCATCTGTGCACGGATTCTCCAGCAGCACCAAAGCTCGCAGCTTGGGCAGTTCCCGCAGCTTGGCCAGCTCCCTCAGGCTGGTTATAGAGTTGCCCCTGTCAGTGTGGTTAGGAGGGGTGACCCAGGAATAATGGGCTTTGGTTGCCGCTGTTAGGAGTGGGGTCTCCCTGGAGGACTATCCCACCGGGCCTCAGTTTCCCTCAAAACACTGGGCTTGCTGCAGAGGTGCTGCCCAGACCCACTCCTGTCCTGCTTCTGCTCTCCAAGGAATCCCATATTTTACCATGTTATGTGTCATTTTTCACCTGCTGGAACAGCAAGCCACACCCTGTCCTCCGGGAGAGGAACATATGTCTATGCGGGTAGGGGTTAGAGTTAGAAGGCAGGGCCCGGGGTCAGTGGAGGAGGATCTGGGATCTGAACATGGGGTTGTGTGGGTGCTATGTTGGTGTTGGCTGAGGAGGAACTGGAGTAAGGGGCGAGTGGGAGAACAAGCTCGGTCTCCCCGTGGGCCTCCTCGTGGGCGACTATGTATTTATTCTCATGTCCTTTTTCAACACTTTGTGCAGTTCATCCAGATGGTTTGCCCCGGTAGCCATGGATGTGCTGGGCTCCTGCAGTACAGATGTCTTGGACCGGAGTGTTCTGCACAAGGTGGGATGTGGATCATCTCGGGTCCCTGTCATTTAGATGTGGTGTCTGCAGATGCCCCCTCATCTCCAAGTATGCCCAGGTAATGGCTACCAAGGAAGGATCTGTTATCCCTAGCATATCCACAGGAACACACACACACACAATCCACAAGGGCAGAGCTGATGGCCAACAGACTGTCCCAGAGAACAGAGGCCTGGGCCAGGGCTCTCGGGTGCGCTCACTCAATTCTGTTGCGAGTTGGAGGGTTTGTTTGTTTGTCTGTTTGTTTGTTTTGGGACGGAGTCTTGCTATGTAGTCTAGGCTGGCTTTAAACTCACTGTGATCCCCCTACCTCAGCCTCCCAAGTTCTGGGATTACAAGTGTGTACCACCACACTCTGCTGGAGGACTTGTTCTTATTACCTCCTAAAGAAGGAAACAGTTTCCTTACATTTGTGCTTAGACACACATAAGGCCAGGTTCAGTGGCACACACCTATAGAGACTTAGCAAAACCAGGTCTCAAAAAAAGGAGGGGGAGAGGGGGAAGGGGAGGAGGAGACAGGAGGAGAAAGAGGAGGGGGAGGGACGGAGGAGAAGGAGGAAGCAGGAAGGGGGCTGGCGATGCAGCTCAGTGTGAAGGCTCTGGACTCAATCCCCAGTACTGAAGGAAAAGAAACAGAAGAAGAAGGAAAAGAAGAAAAGAAACACCTAAACCCTTCAGGGACTGGAGGAATATCTGGGTGTCAGAGCCACACTAAGGATGAATGAGGCCCTGGGTTCAATTCCCAGTACCACAAAAACGGCAAGAAAAAATCCTCCACTATATGAGATGCTAAAAGAAAATCCCTTCCTTCTCCTGACCTTTCTACCTGGACAGTTTCTTTCAAATACTCTTCTCTCTTCAAATTGGAGGGAATCCTTATGGTTAATATCAGTAAGAACCCAGGGGCAGAAGAGCAAAAAAGAAATCAGCAATACACATGGGGCTCAGGAGAAGAGAGACAAGAAATGAGAAGGGCAATCGGGGCGAGGACATAGGGAAGGACAACGAGAATTTATGTAGGATAGGGCCAGGAAAGAGCTGCAGCCAGACTGTGAATTCCTGAACAGTAGGGGCCGCAGGGCACAGTGCTACACACCTATATTTCCAGTTACTTTGGAGGCTGAGGTAAGAGGACTGCTAGAGACCAGGAGTTCAAAGACAGCCCAGGCAACATAGTGAGAGAGAAGAAGAGAAGAGAAAAAGAACAGAGACCACCTCTGATTCCTTCAGATGTCTGCAAAACACAGCACAAGGCCTGGCATCTTCTTATCCGTCATGGACTGAATAAATGACATTCAGAAGTTGCAACTGGGACCAGACATAGAAAGGCTGAGGGGAGGAGCAGACTGCGGGCGAGGACTGGGAGACAGGACAGGGAAGAACTCAAGCTCCAAAGCTCCTCCTGGCCAAGGCAGACCCAGGTGGGGCTGGGAAGGGACGTACCTCAAGTTGAGGTACTGCAGTGACTGCATTTCCTTGGTGAAGCCGCTCAGAGTTTCAATGTGGTTGTCTCGCAGGTGTAAGGTGGTGAGATCGCTTAGGCTTTCCAAGCCTTCCACTTTCTTCAGCATGTTCTGGGCCTAGGCCCCAAGACACAGGAGAATGAGAGAAGAGCGAGGGAGAGGGTCCAGATAAAGAGGGAAAGAGACAAAGCAAAAGAGGAAATGCAAAGGACAGGCAAGCACAGTAGGAGAGGGAAGGGGGCAAGCAGTGAACAGTTAAGGAGCTTAAAAGGTCCAGGAAAGGCTGGGCACGCAGCTCAGGGATAGATCGCTTCCCTAGCACTCAAAGCCCTGGGTTCCATCCCAGAGAAAGGTCCACTGTAATTCCTACTAAGATCTCACCAAAACCACTTTTAAGTGAAGCAGAGATACTTTACCCCACCCCCAAGGCCTGGGAGCCTCAGAAACACAACTGCAGCATCCCTGGAATGAAGAAGTGTCAGTCTAAAAGGCTAAACCTGTAAGTGGTTGCCTTAGCCTGACCACTGTGCCTCAGTTACAGCACAGGATGTAACCATCTCTGCGTTATCCACAAGGGACCATCAGCCCTGCCAGGTGGGAAGCACCTTGGCAGTTTTCACTTCACATCTCCATGGAATCTGGCACCATGGAAGGGCTCAACGGATGACACTGGTTTCTATTAGGATGGTGGAGTTAGGAGCTGAACCTACAAGAACCCAAGTGTCCTCATCCCCCACACCACCCTGTGGCCCAGGGGAGCTACCAGAAAGAGCTTCTTCAGCTTAGGAAGGTTGATTCCCATGGTGGTATACAACTGGTTCCCCCGGAGCTCCAGAGTGTGCAGGCTTTTCAACTTCTCGGGGTCCAAACCGGTCACCACCTGGATGCGGTTCCCTGGGGAGGAGGGGATCAGCACTCCAAGGGCCGCTCTGAATGTTCAGCATTACAGCCTGAATTTTAACAGCCTCTCCCTTTAACACAGGAAGGATACTGAGGAAGGACAGCTCTAGATTGCACTTCTAGAGCCCTAAGCCAAGTGGAGCCAGTGGACACATCCATCTAAGCCTGTGGGGACTGAGCAACCCACACGCCTGACTCCCTCTTTCAAGCCTTGCTGAGATGTTTCTGTGATGCTTGTCCTAACCAAACTGTTTTAAATTGCTGCTTGTGCCTTTCCTCTTCTGCTTTCCCTGATCTATTTTTTTCATAGCAGGTATCTCCTCTTTGCATACTATATAAAGTACTTATTTATTGTGTTCATTGTTGTCTGTCTGCCTCAACTAGAGGAAACAGGGATTTTTTTTTTTTTTTCCAGTACTGGGGATTGAAGCAAAGGTCTTTGCGCTGAGTTTATATCCCTAGCACTTAGTTGGGCATGGTGGTGCCCTTTTTATTTTTTATTTTGAGGTAGGATCTTGCTAAGTTGCCCAGACTAAACTGAAACTTGTGATCTCCTGCCTCCCACAGTGCTGGGATTACAGGCATGAGCTATCATGTCCAGCTGAAAATAGGCATGTTTGTTTTATTCAAGGCTATGTTAACAAATCCTAATACATGTCCTGATTTTTTTAAATGATGCTGGGGATTAAACCCAGGACTTTGAGCTGGGCGTGGTAGTGCACAACTGTAATCCTACAATTCAGAAGGCAGAAGCAGGAGGATTGCTGTGAATTTGAGGCCAGCCTGGGCTACATAATGAGTTCAAGGCCACTATGAGCTATGAGCTACCCAGGAAGACTGTGTTTCAACAAAATAAAACAAAAAATCAGGGGCTTGTGCATGGTAGTTAAGCATCACCCTTGAGCTATGTCCTCAGCTCTGTGTCTTCATGAATGAATGTGGATTGCTGTATGGCTCAAAGAAGGACCACACTGCCCACTTCTGTTAGCCCCAGGCTAGGATGGAATGAATCATAAGCAGCTCCTTATAAGGACCTGCCTTTGAGATCCAGGCTTGCTAGCCGAGGATGAGAGATGCCTTCAGTGTCAGTGATCTGGTTGTAGGCAAAACTGGCGATCTGCAAGTAGGGCAGTTCATTCAGCTGGGCACTCCGAAGCTGGTTGCCATCAGCCTTGAGCCACAGCAGGTGGGTGAGGTTATTGAGTGGTGCCAGGTCCGTCAGATGGTTCTCAGAGATATCCACATAGCGCAGATGGATGTAGGAGCACAACAAGGAGATGTCTGTCAGGTCTCTAGGAGATGCAGAGAGGGGAGAACCAGGGTTGGGGAAAGAATTAGGAAAACCGCGTAAGTGCTAAAGCAAAGGGCAATTGTGTAAAGCAAAGGGAATGGGCAGAGGAATGGGTAACAGATGGGAGGGGTAAGGAAGGGAAAGAAAAGGTAGGTGTGTAGGGGTATGTGTGTGTGTATATGTGTGTGTTGAGTGGAACCCAGAACCTCGCACATCCTGGGTAAGTGCTCTACCACTGATCTCCATCTCCAGCCCCACAGGCAGGTTTTTAACAGTGGATAGACTTTGTGTCCATGCAGGACAGAAACCACACACTCTGAAAGAAAGCTTCGAGAATACAGCAGGAATTCCTTCCCCCTAGCCTCCAACCTCTCAGGAAGGCTTCTGAGGGTGTGTTTCATAGTGCCAGGGATGAACCCAGGGCCTCCTGCACGCTAGGCAAGTGCTCTACCATGGGAACACCCAGCCTCCAGGGAGACCTAGCGATCCTGAAAAGTAAATCCCATTCTTCCCTTGCCCACTAAATCAGGATGTGCGAGATCCAGTTTCCGCCAAAACACCATGGATAGGAGTAGGAAAGCAGATGGGGTCCTATAATGTCAATCATGGGTCATTTTGTTCCCCAAAACACACTTGTCCTTAAGATCCAGTTTAACATAAGCATGAGCCAGTCCATTCCCCGTCTTACAGAGCATAGACAGCCCTTCCTTCACCATCTCCTCCGTCAGGGGCGTGGGCAGCCACTGTGGGAGGGAAAGATTTAAGGTGTCTCTTCCGGCCTGCTCCCAGCCCTTAGCCCTGGGAGCCCTCCCTTCCCAGGCTCTCACGTCCTCAGACAAGTCTTCCCCCTCCTTCTTGTAGTCTTCCCACTCCTCTGTATCTTTATCATCTTCTTTTTCCAGATCATCCTGTTCTGGCTCCAAGTCATCCAGATCTTCTTCGTCTGACATCTTTCTCCTCGCCGGGAGATTCTGGAGTCAGGTCAAGCGCAGTCCTCGTCCTGAGAAAGAAGGTCTAGGTTTCCACCAACCCCCAGTTCCCTTACCTCTTTGACAAGTACCTGCCCATCACCCCCTACCCGACTCCCAGCTGTGCTTTCCCTTGCAAACATCTCCTGCTGACTCCCGGCCTCCATTTCATGCTTTCCATACACAGTCTCCTCCCTTCAAGATGCCCTCCCAGACCCCTGACCATTCTAACTTTCCCTCCCTGCTTAGTCCCATTTCCCTCTGTTGTCTGTCTTCCCACCCAATCCCCCTTCCCAAAGGGACGGAGAACTGGTTTTCTCAAATGGAAGCAATTCTGGGGAGGTTCTTGGTCCAAAACGAAGGAGTGCTTTGGAACAGCTGCAAGAGTGGAGGGTTGTGTACTGCTGTTATAGCAACTGGGGGCGCGGAGCGGCTGGCCCCTGCTTGGGTATCTAGGACGCGAAGACCCGCCCCTACATGAAGGGCTGGCCTACCTCTGGCCCGGTGGACCAGGCGTTGCCTGGTTACCAGGCCAACTTCCGAGTCCCAGGAACCCGGATGAAGCAGAGGCTGTAAAGCAGTGGGCAGGGCTTAGAATAGGGCAGTGGGAAGGGTTAGCCATTACGTCACCCGAGACCTTAAAGGGACAGGACATGCTCACTGCAAAAGTACTGTACAGTGTTGTGAGTTTAGAAGAAATTTGTCCCTAAAAGCAAAAGGGGCAGAATGGGTGTGGGGAGCGCTAAATGTAGCAAGAAGTACCAAGGTAAGGAGTCTTGTTCTCACATAGACCCTGCCCGTTATTTTCAGGTAAACCTTGGAAGGTGATTTGATGGAATACAAGGAGCCCAGGCTGAGGTACAGTGTCTTAAAACCTGGGTTGGAATCTTGACAGATCCGTTTACTAGCAATTTATCTAACCCTCTGTCAAATAAGCTTAGAGTAAAATTAATTACACCGACTGTCAAGGGTTGGGTGTGACTGCCCTTGGATTGTTGCACTAGGACTGGATTTATGAAAATCTTGAGCTGGGCGTGGTAATGCATGCCTGTAATCCCAGCACTCCCGGGAGGGTGAGGCAGGAGGATCGTTGCATTCGAGACCAGCCTAGGCCACAAAGTAAGCTCAAGGACAGCCTGAACTGCATCATGAGACCCTGTCTCAGAAAGACCAAAAAAAAAAAAAAAAAAAAATCTTGGATATAGGAAAATATCCAACATCTGTCCACTAAAATACTCCTGATCCTGAGCAGGGCATGGTAGTACATGCCTGTCATCCCAGCACTGAGAAGGCTGAGGGAGGAGGATCATTGTGAGTTTGAATCTGCCGAGACTACATAGTGAGTTCAAGACTAGCCTGAACTAGTAATGAGACCCTGTCTCAAAAAACCTAAATAAATAAATAAATAAAATACTCCTAGTGGCTGGGGATTTAGCTCAGCAGCACAGCGCTTGCCTGGCAAGCACGAGGTCATGAATTCGATTCCTGGTACCGGAAAAAAAAAAGACCTGCAGCTTCAGGACACAAAAGTTACTCAAGCTTTTTCCCTTCCAGACATAATTCCAGGGCTGGGGATACAGCTCAGTGGAACAGTCCCTGCCTGGTCCTAAGTTTGATAGCTGATTCAAAAAAAAAAAAAAAAAAATTTCCTAAAGGTCTTAAAGCTAACAAGCCTATAAACAGGACTCTGGGCCTATAATCCAGTGTTGTTATATCAGTTTTGAGCAACAGCTGACCTGCCCCAACACAGGTACTCAGGCCTCTGTAACATGTTGAAGGAGATGAGCTGAGAAGTCGCAAATGTTTTTGAAGTTTATGCCACACATTGCATCAGATGCCATTACAAGTGACATTTAATCTTTCTAGGTATGGTGGCATGGCCCTGTTATCCTAGCTACTAGGGAAACTGAGGCAGGAGCGTCACAAATTGAAGACCGGCCTGGAAAACTTAGTGAGGTCCTGTCTCAAAAGTTAAAAAAAGGGGGGGGGGCTGGTCCTCAGGAAGGGTAATATTTATGCCACAATTCCTGCCTGGGGGAAGGATTTGTTATGGAATCCAGTGTAAATAGAACAGTTAGGTCATAAAGTAAAATACATAACTAATTTTTTAAGCTTTTTTTTTGGTACCAGGAATCGAACTCAGTACCTTGCACTTGCCAGGCAGGCACTTGTGCCGCTGAGCTAGATCCAGCCCCATGACTAATTGCTAACCTGTATGTTGCAGTCTTTAAATAGCATACTAAGAGGCTGGGAAGATGAGATGGGAGGATAATCAGGAAGTATTCCTCCTATTTATATAATCTGTAGACAACTCTGCTTGAGGTAAGATGGAGGAAATAAATAGAAAGGAGACAACAAAAATTGTAATATTAAAATTGTACTTTTTAAGAAGAAACTGCAAAGCCAGTAATGAGAACATACACCTGTAATCCCAGCACTCGGGAGGCTGATGCAGGAGGATTGCCCTTTTTTTGTTTTGTACCGGAAAAAAAAAAAAAAAAACAAAAAAAGGGCAGGCCCTATAGAGCAAATTTGGGCCCAGTATAGTAGAAGTGTACCCTACAGCAGAGATGGTAAGCCTTTTGGAGCTTCCAGTGATGCAAACAGCTCACTGTGGCACATGTGCCATAGGTTTGCCATCACTGTCCTACAGCGTGAGGTGGCCACCATACAAGAGAGAACAGAGTGCCAAAACCTCAGCGCAGACTGTCCTTTTTCCATCATTCACTCTTCGGACTGAGGTCAGGTCCAGCCTGTCCTACGGGAAACCTGCTGAGTTCCCAAGACCGTTCTGCATCCTGGGATCCTAGCTGCCTCCTTTCCCAGCCAGATATAGACAAGCCCTACCTTCCAGTCTCACTCAGAAATATTTCTAGCTCACAGGCACAAGGCGCCTCTCTCCCTCTGGAGGGCCTGCACTTGAGTGTACACTTCTACAATTCTGTTTAATAAATCTCAATAAATAAATAAATAATAAATAAATCTCAGCCAGGCGTGGTGGCACACACCTGTAATCCCAGCATGCAGGAGGCTGAGGCAGGAGGATCATTGCAAGTTTGAGACCAGCCTGGGTTACAAAGTGAGTTTAAGGACCACCTGAACTGCATAGCAAGACCCTGTCTGAAAAAGACCAAAAAAAAAAAAAAAATCTCTTCATGCATCTCACACTGATGCATCCTGAAAATTCTTTATCTGTGATGAAAGTCAGCCAACCAGCAGCCTGCTCCATAGGTGGATGTGTCCAGCCCAAGTAAAGTCAAAGTTCTGCACCTCCACTTTGGGGACCTCCTTGGACCAACCCTGTTGGGTGACAGGCTAACTTGGTGTCATAGATCTAGGGGTAGCTTTAGTCAGAGACAATAGTACCGTTAGAAACAGCGGAGCTGGGGAAGTCACTCCCTACCACTCACATAGTTTCAAAGGGCACCTGGAGCCCTTCCTCCTTCCCTTCTCCTAAGGGAGGCAGAAAATCCCATAACAAAACCCCAGGTTATCTCTGATGCTCTAGGAGAGAGCGCATGCGTGTTGGGTCTCCTGGCCTGACCTTAGTCACCTTCGCCCTACTCCAACCTTATTACGGGTTTGTGAATAAACACTAAGTCTCATACATGTGATTAAGATCAGAGTGGATTCTGGGGCAGCCTGCGCGGAGAGCCCCAGAGGTGACGCAGCACCCGTCAGTCATTCCTGTCTGTCACCCCTAGAGACTCGGGGAGGCGATGGGCACAGACGCAGAGCCTTTCAATCCCGAAGCCGGATTTATCCGGAGCTGCCTTGCGCTCTGTGTGCTGTGCTTTTGCTTTCCCGTCACCCCGCACCCCTTCTCTGTTCGCTCCAGGCCTT
>NW_004955413.1:4483637-4487667 GCF_000276665.1 Chinchilla lanigera | reverse complement strand
TATTCTAAAATGTCGAATTTGTTTGTCTAGTCTTTTGCATTATTAGATTTCTCAAACTTTGTCTGGATTATAAATCCTTCCATCCCTATAGGGAAGTATGTCTGTCAGGAGTGGTGGACTCCTGTAATCCTGTCACCAGGTTCTGGGGTACTGTAGGCTCCTCCTAGAGATTCTTTCCAGGCTCTTGTTGTCCTGAAAAAGAACTGGAGGAGTGAAGAAAAAAAACCAAAAAAACCAAAACAAAAAAAACAGTGAGGTTTTACATTTATCAAAGGTAGGAAAAGAAGTGTGCTCTGCCACAGGAGCGGCTACTGAGGAACAGCACCGTGGCCACAAGGTTCAGGACCAACGTATTCTTACCCTCGTTGTTCAGGCTGACATCAGATCTAGGCTGACATCAGATCTAGGCTGTCCTACACAACACAGAATTTTTTTTTCTTTGACACAGGGTCTCAATGTACCCTAGGCTGGCCTCAAACTCATGGCTGTCCTGCCTCAGCCTCCAGAGTGCTGGGATTCCAGATATGTGGCACCAAGCCCAGGTAACATAAAATGTTTTGAGGCACACTAACTTCCACTGAAGAAAAAGAATTTTCAGGACTAGTCAGTAAGAGACAAGGGAAGGGTTTTCTTAGCTAGAAATTCAAAAGTACTCACTCGAAGAAACAGTGTGGGGTCTCAAAAGAGAGAGGTGCTCTAAGAGGTGAAACTGGGTATATCTGTGTGGTCTTAATGAGTATTCAAAATGGCTGATCTAAATCAGGCGTCGTGGAGCATGCCTGTAATCCCAGCATTCAGGAGGCTGAGGCAGGAGAATCGCTTCGACTTCAAGGCCAGCCTGGGCTACAAAGTAAGTTCAAAACCAGCCTGAACTGACAGCAAAACCCTGTCTCAAAAAGATAAAAAAAAGAGAAAAAGACGCCTGATCTAGGATGTGTGTTCCCACTGTCAGTCAGATCACCCACTGGGCAGACTGCATCAGAATGCAAACCATTCACCTGTGTTTGAAGTTGAGCTCTGCAATTTACAGGTGAAAAGCACAGGCCCAGAGTCCAATTTACAGGCTTCTTGTATCTTTAAGACCTTTAAACCAGGCATTAGTGCACGCCTGTCAACCCAGCACTCTGGAGGCTGAGGCAGTAGGATCAGTGAGTTCAAGGCCAGCCTGAATTACATAGCAAGACCCTGTCTCACCGCGCCTGCCCCCCGAAAAAAAACAAAAAACACCACCAAAAGACCTTTAGGAATTTGTGTGTGTGTGTGTGCATGTGTCCTGAAGCTGCAGTTTTTCTTGAAAGTATATTTTTAAAATCTTGATTTCAACCCCTAGTGTGGTGGCACACAATTATAATCCCAGCACTCAGGAGGCTGAGGCAGGAGGATCCTTGCAAGTTCGAGGCCAGCTTGAGCTACATAAGTAGGTTCAAGGCCAGCCTGAACTGCACAGTGAAACCCTGTCTCAAAAAGTAAAAAAGGGGGGGTGGGGATAAGTGCCTCCCTGGCAAGTGCAAGGTCCTGAGTTCAATTCCCAGTACCCCCCCCAAAAAAAAAAATCCTGATTTCAGTGTCTCCTTTTTGCCTTTTTTGCTCTGGGAATCAAACTCAGGATCTCGCACTTGCCAGGCAGGTGCTGTGCTGCTGAGCTATATCCCCAGCCCCTGCCTACTTTATTTCTTTTAACCTACGTCACTCCCACTTAGCTGTGTGCTCTTCAGGTTATATTTTACTGAGGTTTAATTTCCATGTTTGTGAAAGAATAAATCTTTTCACCGCAAAGGGCTGTGAGGGGCCACAAGCAGAATGTGAATCCACTGCCTTGCACTTAGTTGGGCCCTCAGGAAACAAATGTCTGCTCTTCCCCATCCCCTGCCTCAGTTTCCCCAGTACAGGGGAGACCAAAAAATAAAGGGAGAAAGGGCAAAGGGCTCAGCAAACTAAATAAGTAAACTAGGGCAAGGTGAGCTAAGCCTCAAGGGAAATTAGAGTGCAAAAGACAAAGAACTGACTGGAACCTGCTGGGACAGGGGGCCTGGCAAATAGCAGTGGCAAATAGCGATAAACCTGCAGCTTTGCAAGTCTTCGGCCCTTTTGAATGGACCAAAGAGCTGGACAGAGTGTTCAGGTGCAGGTGCTTCTGTGTCATCCTCTGGCCCGGTTACACTGTAGTCACTGTAAGGAAAAAGAAAGGGTAAGTATGAAAGCACTCTGAAGAGCTGGAAGTGCTATGCCCATTGCCGCTGGCTACTTAGACCAGCTGACAAATCAAAGTCATACAGAGGGGCTGGGGATATAGCTCAGCGGCACAAGCACCTGCCTGGAAAGCTCAAGGTCCTGAGTTCAATTCCCTGTACCAACAAAACAAAACAAAACAAAACAAAAGTTATACAGATTGTACAGCTGGGTCTGGTGGGCTACTCCCCTCCACTAACCTGAACCTAGGCAGTGTCCAGGGCCAACCCCCACGACCATTGTCCTGAGGTCTGGCCTGGAGCCAGAGGCAAGAATAACAAGCCCCCCATCGTGAGTTCGGTTCCCGGTACCGGAGAAAAACCAAAAAAAAAAAAAAGAATAACAACCCCCTACCCCAGGTTGCATTTGCCTGTTATCCAACACCAAGAGGCTGAGGCAGGAGGGTCTGGGCTATATGGTGAGTCCAAGGCAAGCCTACACTGCATAGCAAGACTAACCAACCAACAAACAACCTCCCAAAGAATAACAAAGACCCCTGGAAATTCCAAAATCCCAAACCAGGAGGCATGGCTGCTAGATCTGCAGGCATGACTTATAATAACCTTTCTTTACCTAGAATTCATCAAAGGTTCATGCATATGGTCCGCCTCTCCTGCATCCAGGTATAATAGCGTGAAAGGAGATGCACTGCAGATTCATGCTCCAGAAGACCCAATAGGTGGTGCCCTAGACCCCCTCTTAACATTTTAAGCTTTTTTCCTATCTGTTTTTTTTGTTTGTTTGTTTACATTTTAAATTTTAAGCCCAATGCCCTGAACTGCTTTGCCACTTTCCATTCTGCCCACCCACTAAGTGTTCCTTCACCCTTTATTTTATTTTTTTTGTTACCGGGAATCAAACTCAAGACCTCACGCTTGCCAGACGGGCACTGTGCTGCTAAGCTAAATCCCCAGCCCTCCTTTGCCCATTAAACTTGGCGGCTTTATCCTTCCCGCCACAGGCCACATCCAATTCTTTGTGCATCGTGCACAAGAACCTGGAAACCTATCCTGGGGCTCTGTCACCCCCGGGGACAAAGGAGACCACTTATTTTGGTAAAAGGAAGAAAGGATTTATTCAGAGCTAGCTCCTAGGAGATGGAGGGACCAGAGCCACCATCTGCCAGGAGTCCGGAGCCAGGCTCTAAGTGCCGGGTTCCGGGGGAAAGGACAGCACAGCCCCTGGGGGTGTGGCACACAGGTAAATCTGATACAACGAGGCGAGTGCCACCGTCGCGCCAGCCTGCACTGCAGAGTCTTTCATGGACTGCAGAGCTCCTCCGCTGAAACCGCGCCCGCCGCCCAGGACGTCATTTTGTAGCACCGGAATCAAAAGAGTTTCATACAAATAGGGAAAGAGCTATGGTATGACCCGAAGGAGAGAGGCTCAGTGTGCAGGGGAACCAGGTGGCTCTGCGGCCAGCACAGTCGTGTGCAGGGACACAGGAGCGGGAAGCAGCCCCATCTCAGCGAGGGCCTGGACCTGCGCCCGGAAGCGGAGGGGAGCTGAGAACGACGGACTTTGTGTTCAGCCGGCAAGGACTGCAGCTCCCCTGTGCCACTGGGGTACTCCCCCGCCCGCGATGCCCTGCCCCACGGCTAGTCCGGGAGAATTAATGCAGTGACAAAGCCTTATTTAATCCAAATAAAAGTCCAAGTAGAAACTAAGGAGATACCACAGTGATACACATTTGTGAGGCGTGGGTTCAATCCCTAGCACCATAAATAATGACAGCAACAAAGCAATGTATATAGTGAGGGACACAGAAGTTCATGATCTCTCTCAATACCACTGTTTTTTT
>NW_004955413.1:4461282-4479251 GCF_000276665.1 Chinchilla lanigera | reverse complement strand
GCGGGTGGGCTCCAGCGGGGGCGGCCACTCGGGAGCGCGCACGGCACTCCTGCCTCGGGCGCACACCGCCCCGTCCACGTGACCGTCTGCCGGCGCCAGCACCCCCCCCCCGCGCCGTTACGTAACTAGCGCGGGTTGGGCGGGGCTTCGGGCGGGGTCCGGGTTTCCGACCCCCCGCCGCAGTGTCCGTATTCGTTTCTTGTTAAGGGATGATTTTAACTTTTCTAAACCTCATGCAGAAGTCTGCAAAAACTGGGAAAATGAGTTGTGGGGGGACAAGGAAATACGGAGTTTCATCATCTGCACCTTTCACGTGGAATTAACAGTGGCCATCTCCCGCGCCTGTGCAGAGGATGAACTGTTTCCTAGACCGCAGCTGGGCCTCTCTGAGCATCGCAACTCTAGCAGGCTGCTGTCCCCGTGCGTTTTTAAGTTAGAGTCCAGTGCTGTCAGACACCTCCTTCCGTGTACCATGACCACCCGAAGGCAGTCCAGCCACGTCATTTGGCTTCCAAGCAAGAAAACAGTGATCCCTTTCCCACCCGACAGAAAACTAGCTTACTAGGCAATGGGGGAGGTCTCTGTCTGGGAAGTGGCACAAAAATAATGGCTTTAAGAAACGCGCATGCCTGTAATCCCAGCTCTCAGGGAGGCTGAGGCAGGAGGATCAGGAACTTGAGCCCAGGCTGGGCAATTCAGTCATCAAGTGAGACCATGTCTCAAAAACAGTGAGAGGGAATTATCTACTGGTGCAATCAAGATTCAAGAAATTTGTGAAACCAGCTCATCCGGTTCTAAAACTGCTGCGGTGACAGCACAGTAAGTGTTCTTAATTTTTTTTTTTTTTTTAGTCTTTTGGAGACAAGATCTTGCTATGCAGTTCAGGCTGTCCTTGAACTCACTTTGTAGCCCAGGCTGGCCTCAAACTCGCAATGATCCTCCTGCCTCAGCCTCTTGAGTGCTGGGAATATAGGTGTGCACCACCATGCCTGGTTTAATGTTTAATGAAGACTGAAATTAAACAGGGCTGGAAGATACGAACGAGAAATACATGTCTAACAGTGGCAGGACATAGCAAAAGTGGTAGAGCAAGTGCTTAGCATTATGTATCCCTGGGTTTAAACCCCAGTATACCGGGAAAATGGGGAGTGGTGGAGCATTTGCCTGGGATGGTTAGAATGCTAGGTTGGATCTCAGCAGCACTCACAAAAAAGACCCTGAACCAAGTGTAGTGGTGCACGTCTGTAATCCCAGCACTTGGGAGGCTGGGGCAGGAGGATCCCTGCAAGTCTGAGGCCAGCCTGTGCTACAAAGTGAGTTCAAGGCCAGCACAAAAAAGAGACCTTGCTTGTGCTCCAGCCTGGTTCAGGCAGGCGGAATCTCACAGAGGACAGAGGTAGCTTTAGTGCAGTGCCCCCTCTGGTACCCCGAACAAAAGTCTCCCTTGTAAAGGCCCCAGGGAGTCCTCCGCATCATGGTCACTCATTGGACTCACCAGCACGATTTCTCTACACTCTGGATGCTGAGCTTCCTCTCACTGTGACATGAGCTGACACCCTTGGTATCACCAGCTACATCACTTAAACAAGAAGTGTACACTGGGTGAATGTGGTTGGGATTTTAATGATTTCTGTGCTACAAAGGTGAAACTCATTGTTCATGGAAGCAGATCAGGGTGGTTTTGTAAGATATCATTGAAGAAAAAACTGAAGAATTTTTTTCGGGATTACAGATTGAACTTGAGGCCTCACCCTGAGCTACAGACAGGTTCCCACTAAGTTGCACAGGCTGATGTTGAACTTACGGTTATACTGCCACAGCCACCCAAGTAGCCAGGATTACAGGTCTGCACCATGGCTCCTGATTAAGAATTTATTTTTTTGTTTGTTTGTTTTTTGTTTTTCTTCCAGTATCAGGAATCGAACTCACAACCTTGCGCTTGCCAGGCAGGCGCTTTGCCACTGAGTGAAATCCCCAGCCCCCTGATTAAGAATTTCTTAAGAGCCACAAAGAAACTCTGATAAAAAGCTTAGGGACCTAATAAAATCATTCCCAAAAGACAAAGATGAATAGGAAGAGATCAGTTTAAATTGTTCTAAATTTGCTGAAGTGTCTGTGTTGGTTTGGGGGATATTTGCAAGGGGAACAATATAATACAGGACACATATTTTATAAGATTATTTATAATAATCACCCAAAGAATGATATACAAGAGAGTGCAGGAAAGCTGTCCACACATTAAGACCAAGGAATCTAGCTGAGGGCCTGGATCCCACAGAAATGTGCTGCATGAGTCCAGCTGAAGACCTAGAGTTCATGATAGTGCCTCCCACGAGTCCAACTGGAGGCCCAGAGCCTTGATGTCTCATACAGACCTATTTCACGGATCTGCACTGCGAAGGCCCAAAGGACAGTGGTGGGACGTCTAGGAAGTTTGTGCCAGCGGGATGAAGGATCTGTGCTAGCAGGCTGAAAGATCCGCACTGGAGCCAGGAAGCGACATGCAAAGTAAGAACCAGCAGAAAAAAAGTACCACAGCCATCCTCAGCAACAGTGAGGTCCCAAGCTCCTCCCATGATCAAAATGGCTGAGTTCCTGTCAGGAAAGCCAATGCAACAAGCTTCTCCAGGAGACTGGTGTGCACCATCTTCCCCTCTGGAGCCAGGAAGCCATGTTCAAAGTGAGGCCCAGAGCTCCCTCAAAATAAATCAAAGCTATTCTCAGTGCCAGCAAGGTCTCAAGCTCCTTGGCAGGTGAAAACAGCCAAGTTCATCACGAAAGCCAGCATGACAAGGTCCTCCAAAAGAATCAACAGCTCCTCACAGCTTCTGCCAGCTCCCAACAGCCTCTCTTCTAGTTCTGTCTCTTATGCTGCTGGCAACAATCCTCAGGTGGGCCTCCCACATCCAGCAGTGCACTTACTCAGTTCAGCTGGGGGTTGTAAGTTGACCACCAACCCACTACAGTGTCCCATGCAGTAAAATACCTGAGTGACTTAATTGCTAAATATAAAGCCCATGTGTTAAATGTGGTTAAGTTGGTACACTGTGATTCTTTATAACTCAGCAGTTCTATATAAATTTGTACCCAGCAGAAATACATGCCAGGCTGCATGTAGCTCAGGCTTAGAGGGCCTGGGTTCTCTACCAGCACTAGAAAGTGGAAACAAGCTACTACATACACAATGTGCAAACCTTTCGGTGGGCCTTGGCATACTTTGTGGGGAGAGGGAGAGACTGAGGATGGATCCCAGGTGCACATATGCATATGCTAGGCAAGAGCCTTGCCACTGACCTACGTTCTCCACCCCTCGGTACTAGAGACTGAACACAGGGCATTTGCACCCTACCCGTCTTTTATTTATTTATTTAATTTATTTATAAATTAAATTGGTTTTGCTTTGTTTTGTTGTTGAGACAGGCTGGCCTTGAACTGACTCTGTAGCCCAGGCTGGCCCTTGAACTCACAGAGATATTCTTATCTCAGCCTCCAGAGTGCTGGGATGACAGGCTTGCCCACCACACCCAGCATTACATTCAAAACTTTTATAAATGTCTTCATATCCTCCTTGAAGACTTATTACTTCATCTCCAATACTTAGCACAAGTCATTGAATTAGAGCCAGAAACTTCTAAATGCTTTACATCTTGTCTATAGATATGCAATAGATACACATGAAAGGTCTGATAAACAGGCTCAGGAGGTCAATGCATGCTGGCCTTCACGTGTTTGTAACCAGTCTGGTTCAGTGTCTTTGGCATCTTTCATGTCGCCTTGCTTAGAGTGGCACTTAAGAAATATTCCATAAGCAACAGTTATGCTCAGGGAGTCCTTGCTATGTACCAGGCTGTGTGCTAAGTGCTCTTCCTGGATTTATTTTATTTTTTGGCTTTTTGAGACAGGGTCTCGCTATGCAGTTCAGGCTGGTCTTGAGCTCACTTTGTAGCCCAGCCTGGTCTCGAGCTTGTAAGGATCCTCCTCCCTCAGCCTCCCGAGTGCTGGGATTACAGGTGTGTGCCACCAAGCCTGGATTTTTTTTTTTTTTTTTTTTTTTTTCTTTTTAGCAATAGTCTATTTTTCTTCCTAGGCTGACCTCAAAGTCATTATCTTCTTGCCTCAGCCGTCAGAGTAGCTGGGGTTACAAGTACATGCCACTTTGCATGTTTCACCTACATTGTTTCCACTCTAAGACAACCTTGTGATGTAACTACTCTCCTTATTCCCATTGTACATAAGAGGAAACACATTTGGATAGTTTGGCAACCTCCCCAGCGTGTCACTTGGAACAGCTCTCTGAAACAGGACAAGGAGGCACACACTTGTAGTCCCAGCCACTTAGGAAGCTGAGGCTGGAGGATGCTTCAATTCAGGCTACATAGTGAGACCCACATCTTAAAACAACAAAGCCTTAGCCCTGTGCTCTACCGACTGACAGAGACCATCAGTCTAGGAAGGGACTGACTGCTGTGTGAAGAACAGCTGGAGACCAGACACCTACAGCCCGGAGCCCTGGACACAGTTCGAAACCTGGTGTCAGCAGCCCAGGGTGAGTCTGGCCTAGGACAGAAAGAGACCACCCCATCAACAGTGACCCAGAGTCTCAGGGACTTGGAAACCAGGCCGTCAAATGGAGGTGCTTACAGGACTCCATACCCCTTGTCCTCAGGGGTTGAGGAGCCAGCCGCCCAGGCAGCCCACCCGTATCCACCGTGCACAGCCATAGGGGTCCCAGAACGCGGTTCGTCATCAGAGGCTTCACTCAGAGTAGGGACCGCCCGGGTGGACGCTGGGGCGGCGACGGGAGGAATACTGTCCTGGAGTCCTCTCCGCGCAGGTCACCCCTGGGGAGGTGACCAGAGGTTCAGCAAACCGCGCGGGCTCCTACACTGACCCGCGAGGCGGGCGCAGTCCGCTTCCGCCTCCGGAAGCCGTGGCCACCGCCGGCGATCCAGGGGGCGTGGCCTGAGCGGTGACTGGCGGGTCAACCGCCCGGGGGCGGGGCTCCGCGCTGGAGGCGGAAGCGGTTCCCGCAGATCCCGGTGCCCCCTCGGCGTCTCTCGGCTGCTTCCTTCCGAGGTCCTGCGGCCCCCGGCCAGGACGGAGACCAGGCGAGGTTGGGGACGGTGGCGGCAGGAGCTCGGGGCGGCCACGGGGGGCGGCCCATGGAGAGGTCGGAAGGGGGTGGACTTGGCATTCCGTGCGACCCGACACAGATGGGGCGCAGGCAGGGTGATGGACCCAGGAGCTTTGGGGACGCAGGCCGGTCTGCGCGCAGGGGTGAAAAGACGGGGTGCCTGGGTGAGGACCCCCCAGGGCACTGCGCTTCAGGTCCCTTTCCCTCCCATCTCCCCTGCAGATCAGTCCCTCTTGGAGCTGCACTTTTACAAGAGAGGCGCCCCTGCAAGACTGTCCGGGGGAGTCGGCCGGCTGCTCACCTCCATGGGCCAGACGGCCCTGGCAGCGGGCGGTAGCAGCACCCCTGCCCCGCAGGCCCTCTACCCGGACCCCTCTCGTCCCGAGGGCTTGGAGGAGCTCCTGTCCGCTCCCCCTCTAGATTTGGGGGCCCAAAGGCACCACGGCTGGAACCCCAAGGACTGCTCCGAGAACATCGTGGTCAAGGAAGAGGGGTTGTGCTTTGAGCGGCGGCCGGTGGCCCAGAGCACGGATGGGGCCCGGGGAAAGAGGGGCTACTCGCGGGGCCTGCACGCCTGGGAGATCAGCTGGCCCCGGGAGCAGAGGGGCACTCACGCCGTGGTGGGCGTGGCCACGGCTAGCGCCCCGCTGCAGGCTGACCACTACGCGGCGCTGCTGGGCAGCAACAGCGAGTCGTGGGGCTGGGACATTGGGCGAGGGAGGCTGTACCATCAGAGCAAGGGCCCTGACGCTCCCCGGTATCCAGCCCGACCACAGGGTGAGCAGCTGGCGGTGCCGGAGAGGCTGCTGGTGGTTCTGGACATGGAGGAGGGAACTCTGGGCTACGCTGTTGGGGGCACCTACCTGGGGCCAGCCTTCCGCGGACTGAAGGGCAGGACCCTCTATCCCGCCGTAAGCGCAGTCTGGGGCCAGTGCCAGGTCCGCATCCGCTACCTGGGCGAGAGGAGAGGTGAGGCCAGGGCCGAGTGTGGGGAGAGGACTCACTGGTGGCCGCGGTTTGGGGTGGGTCCTCAAGTGTGGGTGGGTCTTCATTTGACCTGTCTGTTTGGGGCCAGGCATGGCCAAGGGTCTAATTCAGTCCACCAGCAACAGGTAAAGCCAAGGCTTGGGAAAGCAACTTCCGGGTTCTTCTGGCTAGTACGTGGCTGCACCACAGGATGGAGGAAGGCAGGGTTAGACTTCACAGGAGATAACACCTCCTGAACAAGAAGGGCGAAGGGTTGGACAGGTAAGTGGGCTGGGTGTACAGCCCCAAAAAGGACTGGCAGTGCCAGGCACCCAAAGTGTAGCAGATTCGCTGGGATCTGACCTGTCTCTGAGCCACATAGCTACTTCCTTCTTCAAACCCCACGATGAAGCCACAGGGACCCAGGGCACCAGGAAGGAGAGCAGAGCCAGGCCTTGGGTGGGGCCGAAGGGGCGGTGCCTCCTTGGGAACTGAGGCCAGGTTTGGGAGCTGGCTCTGGCAGTTGATGGCCTCAGCAGAGGCCAAATGCCTGACCTCCTGTCACCCAGAGAGACTGCACAGTGGAGAAAGGTCAGCCTTCCTTGCGCCTCCTAAGCCTAGCTCCAAGGGCTTTTCTGGAATCCAAGCCTGGGCCAGCTCTACCACTGTTGGAGCCACCTTGGCCTGCTGCTTGGAGGGACAGGGAGCGTCACCCCTGGCCAACTAGGGATGTGCAATACAGAACTCCAGGGAGCCCAAGATCTCCCTCAGCCAGGAGGCAGGCTCAGAGCAGGAAAGCAGAAGCTGGGTAGGACCTTGTAGTGTGAGGAGTGTGGTCAGGCCGTGTCCTGCTTAACCTCCTGCCTTCTCTCCTCCAGCGGAGCCACACTCCCTCCTGCACCTGAGCCGCCTGTGTGTGCGCCACACCCTGGGGGATACCCGGCTTCTCCAAGTGTCTGCTCTGCCCTTACCCCTTGCCATGAAGCGATACCTGCTTTACCAGTGACCCTGTGACACCACCCCTACCCTGGACCTACTAAAGCCAGTGAGGCTGGGCCTCTTCTGCAGCCCAAGCTCTGGGATCTCAACAGGACCACAGGCACCAGAACAGCCCAGGCAAGAGGATATTCCAGGGTGCCACAGCTTGGTATTCAAGACCTTTTTCAAGTAATAGGAGAGGGGCTGTGGATTTAGCTCAATGGTGCAACACCTGCCTGGCAAGCGTGAGGTCCTGAGTTCAATTCCCGATACCAGAAAAAAAAAAAAGTAAATGTTAAAGGTGAAAAAAGTAAGAGATACATTATTATAGAAACCTATTCATGGTTGTTTGGTTTTGTTATTTTTTTTTTTTTTTTTTTTTTTGCACAAGTGATAAAGTCCTGTAACTGCCTTAAAAAGGACAGAGATTGCTGGGTGTGGTGGGCATACCTGTAATCCCAGCACTAGGGAGGCTGAGGCAGGAGGGTCACTGTGAGTTTGAGGCCAGCATGAATTACATAGGGAGACCCTGTTTCAAAAAATAACAAATATGGGCAAGTACAGTGAAGGACAAGCACATACCTTAGTGCCAGGTGTTTATTTCCCTTACATGTGGGACAGCTCAGACACAGCACACACAGGGTCAGCACTGTGAGAGGGGAGCATCCCTGCCTCTAAAGGGAGGACTGTCAAGGTGTGATGGAGAGGATGACTTCTATACTGCCCTCAGCAGGGCCTGAGGGGGACCATGAGCAAGCTCCATTCCTTCTGCCTCTCAGTCAAGGAGCAGCAACCTCGCAGCTCTGATCAGAGTAAGCGGTGAAAGGATTGGCCTGGTCCCAACCGTTATGGGGAGGTGTAAACACTCAAGGAAGGTGCGCTGGACTGGGCCGCTGGAGGGGCAGGTGACATCATCAGAAGCATGGGGGGGCATCGATGGGCTTCTGGGCTGTCTGTCCCCTGGCTTAGCAGGAAGGGTAGGGGAGATGATGGCACTTAGTGTTTGGCATTGATGATGTCCACAAATTCGGGCTTGAGGGAAGCACCACCCACAAGGAAGCCGTCCACGTCAGGCTGGCTTGCCAGCTCTTTGCAGGTTGGCCCAGTCACAGAACCTGGGAAGGGGGAGAAAGGTGAGTACGTCCCCATCCCTGCCTCCATCTCCCACCCAGCCCACCCCACAGGTGGGAGGCCAACGCCACTCACCTCCATAAATGATCCGGGTGCTCTGAGCCACTGCATCAGAGACGTTGGACTTAAGCCATCCCCGGAGCTTCTCATGTACTTCCTGGGCCTAGAATGAAAAAGCAGACTAAGTAAGACATGTCCTGCTCCTCAGCCAAATAGGAAAAATCACTAGCACCAGTAGAGTTAGTTTGGTTTATTTTGGTTTTTTTTTTTTGTCTTTTTGAGGCAGGGTCTCTCTATGCAGTTCAGGCTGGCCTTGAGCTCACTTTGTAGCCCAGGCTGGTCTCGAACTCACAACAGTCCTCCTGTGTTAGCCTCCCAGTGCTGGGATTACAGGTGTGTGCCACCATACCCAGCCTAGTAGAGTTAGTTTGGTTTCCATGCAAGAACCTTGGGACCTGAGTCAGAATGCCATGGCTCTCTTCCCAACCAGGCCCTGGAATGGATGCCCTGGAACAAGTCACTGTCTCTCTAGGCTTGGGGACTCCACCTCTAAAATGAGGGACTTACGGAAGACAAATAGGTAGAAAGGAGACAAGGAAATCAAAAATTTAAAAGTTGTACTTTAAAGAGAAACTGCAGCTTCAGAATACAAGCCTGGGTTTATTAATGTTTTTTCTTTGTATTTACATTTTCTCTTTCTCCCAAAACAGCAAACCTGAGCAGCTCCCTTTCAGCTGCAAAGGGGTCTGCCTGTCCCATTTTACTAGCAAATGGTCCTCTTATACCCAGGAAGGGACTGCCCTTCTGGCATTTCCCTAGGAATAGCTCACTAAGAGTGGACCATCCTCTCCCACCCTCTGAGACTAAAACTAGGTTATCAAATTCCACAGATTTCCACCGCCCAAAAACACAAAAAATCCCTAGTGCCGGGCATGGTGGCACACAGCTGTAATCCCAGCACTCGGGAGGCTGAGGCAGGTGGATCTTTGTGAGTCTGAGACCAGCCTGAGCTACAAAGTGAGCTCAAGGTTAGCCTGAACTGTATAGCGAGACCCTGCCTTAAAAAGACAAAAAAAAAAAAAAAAATCCCTAGTTCCTAACTGTACTATGCCTCATGTCTTTGAGCACCCACACTCTACTCAAGTATGTCCTATATCTTCCTCTAGTAAATCCATCCTATGCCTTTTTAAAAAAGAAACAAATAAAATGAGAGAAGGCCCAGATGGTCTCTATGCCTATCTGGTTCTGAGGCAAGACAGGATGAGGGCAGGGCTCCTGGGCCCAGGTACCTGTTGAGGTGTTGCTGTCTTTCCGGTACCAATGGCCCACACAGGTTCATAGGCCAACACAACCTTGCTCCAGTCCTTCACATTATCTGCAGGACAGAGATCACAAAGAAAAGGGTAACTATGAAGGCGCTATCCAGACAAGTCCCCCAGGGTATGAGGAATGATGGCCTACTGCCCCCTGGTGGCTTTGAGGAGTCTCTGGATGACATCTGTGCTCTCCAGGACAGAAATGTGCTAAGGACCAAGCAAGGAAACCCCAAGGCAAGCTAAAGGGTGTTCCACCCCACACACTCTATCTCTGCCCAACCCCCAAGGCACACATGTCCCCTTCTCTGGAGATACCTGAGATGACCTTGGTTTGCTCAAAAACGACCTTCTCCGTGATGCCAGCTTCCCTTTCATCAAGCTTCTCCCCGATGCAAGCGATAACTCCTAGTCCCTCTGCCAGGGCATGGGCCACCTTCTGCCCAATCAGCTGTGGGGGGCAGAGCTGGTGAGACACCCTCTAGAAACAAGGCATCTTCTATCTCCTGTCCTGGTCACTACTCACCTCATCTGACTCCCCAAAGACATGCCTTCTCTCCGAGTGGCCCAGGACTACCCATGTGGCTCCAAGGTCTTTGATCATGCCAGGGCTGAAGGAACAGATACGCCAAAGTTCACCAGGAAACCCACCTCGTGGCTCTCCCCTGAGCAAGGCATCCTCTCCACTTCTCTCACCTGATCTCCCCAGTGAAGGCCCCGTTAGTCACTTTGTAGCAGTTCTGAGCAGCCACAGCTATCTTAGGGTCCAGCTTCTGCCGGGCGAAGTCGATGTAGGCAGTGGGGGGTGCACAAACCACCTCTGGGCATGAAATCATGGCAACAGATGAGATCCATGAAAGTTCCCCATGCCAGGGAGCCCCCCAGCCATCCCTCCTTCCTTCCTTCTGCTCTCCCCTTTTTACCCCAGCAAGATGACCTCTGTCCACTTCCCAGCCCAGGCTGGGCCTGCACCCAACCGTGGAGCCATCCAAACGCCCCTGACAGGGTACAGCTCTCTCTCTGCCCTCTGCTCTTTTAACAGCTGTGGCTCCAATTTCCTTGGGCTATTCTGGGCATGGGTACCTCTCAGACTCAGCATTCTCCGGGGGCCAGCCCTGCTTCCCTTCTAAAATAGTCCACTCCCCCTTACCCAACAAGGCACTGATTTTCAGCAAAAGAAGGGGCCGACTCCTGACCATATATTTGTTTTTGCGGACTAAGACAGAAAGGGATGCCCCTGTGGCCAGACCCGTGGCTCTGTGATTTCGGCGGGTGGGTTAGGGATGGAGGTCAGCACTTTGCCAGTGGGCGGCCTGGAGTCCATTAGCTCATAGAGGCCTTGTGCTCTCCAGTTCCACGTTCGGGGAAGCTGTAGGACCCTCTCATCATTCCCAGTGGCTCAGCCTGTTTAGTACCAGCTCAAACCCTGCTGCGGAAGGCTGCAGAGGGGAAGGGATCTGAGACCCAGAGGCATGGGGAGGAGCCTCAGGCTACGTGCGGAGGCGCACGATGAGCGGCGCGGCCGGGCCAGGTAGCGGGGAGCGTGCGCGCCAGCCCAGCCTCCTCCCCCTCTTGTCGGGGCTCAAGCTGCTTCTCCCGATTGACCGACCCTATGGGCTTAGGCTCTGCTCCGCTCAGCTCAGCTCCTTCCCCAGCTCTGGCCGGCGCGGCCCCAGTTCTGGCCCGAGGGCCATCTTCCTCCCGGGGACCCAGGGAGTCCCTTCCCGCCCCACAGGCCATGGACACCGGCAAATGCTCTCGACGCAGCTCGGGCCCCGCGGCTGTGGGGCCACTGTGTGGGCACCAGACATCCTTGCCCCTCAGCCCCGGGCCCAGGTCCGCGTGGGGACTGGGGAGGACGCTGCCAGGCCCGAGCTTCCCAGGCCCCGCGGCTCCCGCAGAGCGCTCACCAGTGTCGGCCGGCACCTTGGCGGCGTTCAGGGTGTTGATGAGCTCCCCCAGGGTGTTCTTCCGCCCGTTCATCTTCCAGTTGCCCCCCACGAAGAACTTCCTGGACGGCGCCATGGTGCTGGAGCCGACACACTGAAGGTCAGGATCAGCGCGCAGCCGCGGGCACGGCCTGCTTATGTAGAGGCTGGCGAAGCAGAAGCCCGCATCGCGCCCCGCCCTGCCCCGCCCCCTTCCCCCGCGGGGTTCCAGCGTCCACCGCCTAGCAACGTTCGTTCCAGCGCTGGGGCTGGGCGCTCCCGCCTGCACGCCTGGCTCGGAAGGAGGCCAGCACCTGTGTTCGGGAAACCCACTTCTCGACTTCAGCCCCAAGGATGGACTGAAGTCCTACCCGGAGCAGCAACTTGAGCTTGGCTCAGCTCGCTCCCTGGGGAGCACCGGCCCTGGGAAAGAGGCCCCTACTCTCAAGGTAGCTCCGCAGGCGTCCTGGGACTGGCCCGCAGGTGCCAGGCAAATAGGGGAAGGGGCAGCCCACGCCTGCGCAGCCGAACCCCGCGGCAAATGTGCGGACACTTCTCTTCCACCCGAACAGCTCACCCTAGCCCCAGCTGGCCCGAGTGAGGCCTACAAGACACCACAGGAGCTTTTTGTTGTTGTTTTTTTTTGAGACAGGGTCTCGCTATGCAGTTCAGGCTGGCCTTGAGCTCACTTTGTAGCCCAGGCTGGTCTCGAACCCACAACGATCCTCCTGCCTCAGCTTCCTAGTGCCTAGTGCTGGGATTACAGGCGTGCACCACCACACCCGGCTGCCACGGCGGGTTTTGGGAAACAATCAGGCAGGGCCCCACCTTTCCTTGGCTTTGCGCTGCATTTCATGTCACTCTAGCCTACTTCCCCATCTCACTGCACTGGGGGGGGGGGCAAGGGACAGAGCTGAGCTTCCTCATCTTCCCCAGGAAGGCAAGCCCCTCCCAAAGTACCGAACAGGATGGTTTCCCAATGTACTTTTATTCACATCGTGTAATTTGGCATTTTCCAGAGGACAAGGAAGAGACAGGATGGGGGGAAAGACTGAGGCAGGAGGGCAAAGGGGGCAGTCCCCATGTCCCTCATATCCCTCCTTGCCCAAACAAGAGTGAACACATAGGGGCAGGGGAGGGCAAAGCTCCCTCCCCTGGAAGAGGATGCACAAAGCCACACCCACGGCACCCAAATCAGAACCGGCCCTGGTCAGGGCTGGTCAGGGCAGCTCGGAGAAGCAGAGCACTGTGCGAGGCGCAGGGGAAGCAAGTCTCTTTACAGCTGGGCAGTGGGCCCGGCGCTAGCCCCTGCTACTCCAGTGCCCTCTGCTCTGCTTGGCCATTTTCCTATGGCCTCAAGCTCCTTCCTTGCTGCTGGGGACAGAAGAAAAAGGTGCACAGCAGGGGCTACAGGCCCTGGCCCTCATGCCTGCTGTTCTGTCCCTTGGACTCCATGGATAGGATGGGATGGTCTTAGCTGGCCACTCTCTGGTAGAAGTAGATGTAGCCCAGGTCCTTGGGTGGCTTCTCGGAGGCACACACTTTCTGGTCATTGTAGATCACCCATCTGGGGAGGTGGAAGAGACGGAAAAGGATGCACAAAGAGCATTCCAAGTCACACCAACTTCATCTCTCAGCCAGCCCCTGGGGTTGGGAGAGCTCCTGGGGCAAAACCCTCAGCGTTCTCTGCCTTGATTCCCAAGGGAGTCTGGCCGCTGTGCTCTGGAGGGAACTTCTGGATCTAGTAAGGGTTGCTTCCCTGGTGTCTTCAGACCCTCCACTTCCAGCCACCCTCCACACAGCCCCAACAGGCAGGGCCAGCAGCCTTTCTGAGCCAGTCAGTATGTTTGGTTTTGCAGGCCTCTGATCTGATGCAACTACTCAGCTTCCCTGTTGCCACACGCGTTCACAGGCAGTAAACAACCAGTGACTGTCCAGCCACATGCCACTGGCTGAGGCAGGTGACCAGATTCAGCCCCTGGGCTATAGTCCACCTCTCTGTGCGGCAATGAATCCTCCCGGCTTCAGGTGTATCACATCCCTCAGACAGTCCTGAAGACCCCTAGGGACTTCCAGGTGCCCCTCCTCACTCCCACCACCACCTCACTCCCACTGCACACGGCCAGCCCTCACCTGCCTTCCTTCTTGATGTGGCAGACGTAGTGACCACACATGGTAGAGGTGCCCATGTGACTAATGAAGGCAAAGAGCTGATACTCTGGGGAATGAGACAGACAGAAGGCAGAGGGGAAAATAGGAGAAAGACCCTTGAGTGACAGTTCCGAGATGTATGTAACAGCTCAAACTCGGAGCAGGAGCTTCAGGGGATGTGGGGGAACGTCTTGGGCCAAAGCCACCTGAGCCTGCTAGGTCCCACCCTCATAAGTCCTGTTCGTGGGAAAAGGAACCCTCTGGCCTAAGAAAAGCAGAGCTGCTTGGAATGAGGGCCCTGGTGTACCACAGTGGTAGACACCACCAGGTCTGTCCTGTTTCCCAGGAACACTCACTTCCAGGGCCATCCCGGACTTTAGGTCCCACCGGCACAGACTCAGAGATGGAGTCAGCAGCTGAGCGGCCCTCAGAGATGTCCATGGCTGCTTCTGCATCCAGATCGTCAATGTGACTGAAGATCCAGTCCACCGCCCGTTCCAAACTATTGTTCTTGGAGAGGAGGGAAGTGTTACTTTTCCTGACCAGCCTCAGCTCCTCCACTGCAGCCACTGAGCACTTCCCCCAGCATTGGTCCTTGATCTTACTCACCCAAGATGGAACCTCAGGCCCACCCCCTTCTTCCCATGGGCTCCGGGTCCTTCACCAGGGCAATCATACCGTTGCCCGCAGAGCTTTCAGGGCCTGGTCCCTGGAGAAGCCCATGGACACGATGGTGGTCACACAGTCCTCCGGTGGGGGGTCAGCTGCTGCACTTGTGGAGCCAGGCCCACTGGAGCCAGGCAGGATGAGGGGGTTTGCAAAATCTGTGGGTGTGGAGGGGTTAAAGTGTGTGGAAGACGATGGGGGCCCTGGTCCACCCTGCCACCTGCTCCTGCCTACCTGGATCATCCATGTGGGACATAACCCAGTTCATGGCAGCCTCAGCCCCACTGTTGCCTGTGTAGTAGACAGCTTTGCGGCAGGCATCCATGGGAAAGCCCATTTCTACCAGCTGTATGATGACAGATTCGTCCAACATGGGTGCTGTGACAGGGAAACATGGGCACCATGACCTGACTGCTGGGCTATGATTTCTATTTACTTTTTTCCTCCCACATGCTGGGCCCCAGTCACCCATTCCAATCACCCATTCCATGCATTTTTCTTCCATGGATGGCATTTTAGCCCAGAGCTAAAAGTAACACAAACTGTAATGTGGGCCTAGCATCCCAAACAGTATCACCTTCTTGTCATTCTCAGAATGGGCCCACTTCTAAAGTATGATGTCCCCATTCCACCCAAACTAAGGCAGTAACAAGGGTACAGAGGGGCAATTAGGCCAATGCCACCATCATCCAAATGCAGAATGTGGCTGGGAGTGTTCTGGTTGGTCCCCCCATCCATCAAAAGACGGCAGAGGAAATGTGAAAGGGAGGACAGTAGAAACACAAAGGACAGGGTCTGGGGAAGCAAGGCAGAGAGGCCCCCCATCAGCATAGGAGACGCAGGCAGGAAGAAGAGTCACTAACATGTTGGAGAGGAGAAGTGAGGGGAGCAGAAGGAGTCTTCGTCTTCGTTGCCATAGAAACCAAGGCTACCTTTGGGCTCATCCGGAGTGACTAGGGGTGGGGCAATGTCAGGCAGCTCCTCCTCTCCCGGCTGCAGCCCTGTACCCCTCAGCTGGGAGATGTCTAGCTCTTCTGGCATCTCAATGGACACATCTGCAATTAGAAGGGCAGAAGGGTCACCTCAACAGCCCCCAAGGCCCACCTGCAAAAACACTTTGTGGAAAAAAAAAAAAAAAAAAAAAAAGACAAAGTGTATCATGTTCAGGTATAAATGCCCTAAGATGAATGTGATCACAGTATACACCTAAATCTTACCAATAAACTTAATTAAAAAAAATTTTTTTTGTGATTCTCAGTGCCTTGCCCCATAGCCTAGAACTGCTCAGAAAGAAGGAATTACTAAGTGTAGTACCAACTTCAGAGATCTTAGCATCACAGAAATTCTAGTGAGTCCACAAGTCAGGAGCTCTACCACCAAGAGCTACTGAAAAAACGGCCTTCAACTGGTGAGACAGAGGAACTAACGCTTCTGTGGGTCTCAACATCCTTATCTAGAAAATGAAGGTAAATCAGCAGTTTTCAACTGACAGCCTTAGAGCTGTAAGACTCATGAGGTGTTTCTTTTTATCTTTTTTTTGAGACAGGGTCTTGCTATGCAGTTCAGGCTGGTCTTGAGCTGATTTTGTAGCCCAGGCTGGTCTCAAACTTGCAACGATCCTCCTGCCTCAGCCTGCTGAGTGCTGGGATTACAGGTGTGTGCCACCATGCCCAGCTATTTAGGTGTTTCAAAATTATCAAAATGAAATTATAAAGCTAACACCACAAAAATAATTTTCAGTTGTAAATCCTAACTATAAAATGAAAACAACTGAGCCAAGCTTCACAGCAGACACCTATGATCCTAATACTTGGGAGCTGAGACAGGTAGAGTGCTAGTATGAGGCCACCCTGGGCTTTAGAGCCAGAACCCGTCTGAAAAAAAAAAAAAAGAAGAAAAAAATCAAAGATTCAATAGTTTTATGCTTTTCAAACCAGATGCATTTTGAAACATCTAATATTAATTTTTTCCTTTTTCTGAGACGTCTGAGAAACACTGATTTGTGTGTGCTAAGGCCCTTTGTTTTCTAGCAAAGCCTGCTTCACCGCCCTCAGCCCGGCCACCATACCCAGTTTCTTGGGCACCCAGTCTAAGCCGAAGGTGAACTTCTTGATCTGGATGACCAGGTAGTCAGGGAATGAGGCAAACCGTGTGGTCCTAGGGAAGAAAGAAGGTGCTTGTACCCAAGGACTGCAGGCTCTCCTCTCTTGAAACCATCACCCTGGGCCTTGATCACTCCTGGACAGAGCACAAAGGGCTGGGGGCCTCATCCTGGAGACCAAAGCACTCCTGCAGCTTGTAAGCCTGTGTCAGGGACCAATGGCCAGGCTGAAAGGCGGCCCATCTGCTGAAAGTCCAAATGTGGAGCCTCATTCTTCCTGGCTCTCTGACCATGGAAATCCTCTGCTGACAGTAAGTGCCACAATGAAGGGAAGAAACCCTGCACTCTGGGAGAAGAGAAAGTGGTGGGGCAGGGAAGGTGACAAGACAAGGTCATTACCGTGTCTACCGCTGCTAGGGCCTCTTGGTTCCCTCAGGGAAGGATCACCAGCCCTGGAAGGTTCAACCCTGAGATCCCAAGCAAAACGGATGAAAGCATCAATAGGCAAGAGGCAGCTGTGTCTATGAGGATTGCCCTGCTGCAGCCTGCAGCCTGCAGCCTGCGCCCAGGCTGGGACTTACTTGACAGCTACAGACTTGGCCTGCAGGGCCGTGCTCCAGAAGTCATCCACCTGTTCCGGGGCCCCATAGGCCTCCAGGCAGGAGCTAAAGGGCACCTGCGCCCGAACCAGCTCTGGCAGTGGCACCTTCTCCTCTTCAGCCTGCCGCTTCTTCTCCTCATACTCTAGAAGCTCCTCTGGAGAGACAATTGGGTAGCATGTCCTTAGAGGGCACTGCCTCTTCCCACCTCAGCCTCGAGACTACTCCAGCTATTTCTCCACCTTCCCAAAACTATTTATTTATTTATTTAGTCTTTTTGAGATGGAGTCTCGCTATGCAGAGCTCACTTTGTAGCCCAAGCTGGTCTCAAACTCACAAAGAGCCTCCTGCCTCAGTCTCCTAGGTGCCGGGATTACAGGCATGCGCCACATGCCCGGCCAAACATTTTTTTTTTTTTTTTTATTGGGAATCAAACTCAGTACCTTGCACTTGCCAGGCAGCTGCTTATGCCACTGAGTTATATCCCCAGCCCCAAAATCTAGACAATGGCCCCTTTCACCTTGCCTTTCTGTCTTAACACCATGCTGTTCCTGTCAAGTACCTACGTACCTGATGCACGCCCTGACCTCAGCCTCTGTGCGCGCAAGGCCTTGCGCAGCAGCCTACCTTTGTTAAGGGCTGCATCCATGGGCACAGGCAGCTGCATGATGTAGTCAACTCGCTGGGTGTACTTCACCTTCTCTGTGGCCAGGCACTTGATCTTCTCTTCCACCAAGAAGCGGAAAACTTCATTCGGGTTCTCAGAGCTCCGGCAATTCCTCTATGGGAAACAGGCAGGCAGGGCAGAGAGGTCTGGGCAAGCAGGGAACAGAATGGCCTACAAGGTGGTTAGAGTCAGGGGAGAAGGCGGTGGAAGGAAGAGGCCCACTCAGGAGCACGCAGATGCAGGAGGGGGTACAGCTTCCTCTCACCAGCCACCCTCCAACCCCCGTTCTGGCCCATCACAGCACTGTGTGACTATTTGGAAAGATGCTTGTTCTT
>NW_004955413.1:4455352-4460872 GCF_000276665.1 Chinchilla lanigera | reverse complement strand
TGACAGCAATGGAACCCAAGGCCTCATGCTAGGCAAGTGGTCTGTCACTGAGCCACATGCCCAGGCCTGACTTGTTTTCTCTGGGTGTATGTACCCTTATCAGGCTGCAGGCCTATCCCAGGTAAGGGTCCTCACGCGCCTTGACGTCTCAGATGCAAAACCTGGTTGCAGGGCAGCTCAGGGTAAGCTGACTTGGGTGGAGGTGGAACAGGGTAGGGCTATTGGAGGAAGGGATGTGTGAGATGAGTGGAAGTGTAGCGCAGGCAGACACAGCCACGTGACCTCCCAGCCCTTACCTCCACCATGTTGATAAGGTGCAGGAAAAACTCCTGGGCATCCTGCTGCCGGTTAGTAGAGAACTCAGGGTGGCCCTTCCCAATGAGGGCCTTGAACATCCGAGGGGCGATGCCATCTTGCACTTCCTAGCAGAGCCAGGGCAGAGACTCAGCCAGAGCTCCCAAGATCAGACAAGATCAGACGCACTCAGGGTGCTATGGCTGTAGACAACTGCCAGAGCTCAAAGGTTATCAAGAAGGGGCTTTCTTTCTTTTTGGGGATTGGGGGTGGAGTGCTGAGGATTGAACACAGCACCTCATGCATTCTAGGCAAGTGCTGTACCACTGAGCTACACTTCTAGCTCTCAAGTAGCCGTTAACCATCTCTCAAACCTAGTTTTCCCATAATTCCAAAGCCTGAAAGCAATAGAATCCCAACTTACCTTTTGTTCTGGCACTTGCTCCCCATCACCGGACTCCAGTGCTGGCTTGGAATACTCTCCCGAGAGAAGACCATGGCCCAGCTTGGCCCTGAGTGAACAGCCGAGAAAACCACTTCGCTTCAGTCAACTAACAATCCTCACAGCTACCTGTATCTTTTCCTCCCCAACTTAACTTGCTCGTGGCCCTTAGACATCTCTCAAATCTGTAAAAAAACCAGCTTGGCATAGTTGTGCATGCCTGTTAATTCCAGCTACTCAGGAGGCCAAAGCAGGAAGATTTCAGGCTCAAGGCTAGCTTGCAAGACCCTTAGTGAGACCCTATCTCAAAATAAAAAGGAATGGAGGTGTAGTTTAGGAGCAGAGCAGTTGTCTAACATGCACAAGGCCCTGGGTTCAATGCCTAGCAGCCCAACAAAAAACAGTGAAAAAAACCCGTACGTTGCACAGAAACCCAGCCTGGGACAGACAGCCATCCAGAAGCAATTACCCAAAAGCTTCTCGCTGCCTAGGGTTCAAATCCTCCCACCCAGGTGGTTGTGGAGAAGAAAAAAGGCCTATGGGCTGTAAGGGTCTCAACAGCCTTGTACACAGGACCTGGGTACATACACTTGGGTGCTGAAGTCCTGGGTGGGGTCCGTGGGGGCGTTCTGGAAGATCTTCTCCAGTTTGTCCACATACCTGACAGTCAAAGGAAGGAGGACTGGAGGGCTCGGCCTAGCACCGAGGCCAGGGAAGGCTACCTTTATGCATTCTGTGATCGCGCTCCCCTCAGCATGCGCAGAGACTCATTGGTCCTTACAGTCCACTGCTGTTGGCAGTCTGTCCTCAGCTTTCCCTAAGTCAGCACACAGCATGCTTGTAGGTGCTCTCCCTGCCTCCTCCCCAAGATGAAGCCAGTGAAGGAGGAAACAGCCAAAATTAGGGTACACGGGGTTCACTTTCTGCTGGACAGAGCTTCTTGGCGCATTCTCCTTGCTTCCTAGGTAGCAGTAAACTCACTTATGCTAAGAATGTGCCTTTCTTCTACCTTAGTATCTCAAGCCCTCTCCTTTCCTGGAGTGCTACATGTTCATGTTAGGTGCTCCTCTGATGTCACTGGCCTAAAATAAAGACCACCTGCTGACTCCGAGTGTGTCAGGTCAGACAGCCCTGGGATTCGGCATCCTCTCTACCAGCTGGGTGTGTGGTGGGGAGTGGCAGAGCTCTCTCACAGTGTACCAGTCACAGGGTAACAGGAACTCTTCTGAGACCAAGATCCTGTACACAGGCTCTGAGGGCAGCGACCAGGGGAGGAGCTGGGGAAGTGGCCATGGCAGGGAAGGGGTGAGGGACCACTCACTTCCTCTGGAAGTCAGGGATACTGAAGAGCACCTGGACCACAGAGTTGAGGTAGCAGCTGTTCCCCAGGTTCCGGATCCCTGTGTAGCCAGGTCCAAAAAGGGGCTTCAGTGGCACACCCGACTCCTGGATCAGCTCCCACTCGCCAATCCGCTGGTTCATGTCAATCTCCAGCTCTGTCATCGTCTTGTCTGTCTGTGTGGGGAAGGGCACTTCAGACTGGTGGAGGAGTTCAGCTTTGTATTTTCTTTTTTTTTGTTTGTTTGTTTTTGTTTTTCTTCCAGTACCAGGAATCAAACTCACGACCTTGCACTTGCCAGGCAGGTACTTTGCTGCTGAGCTAAATCCCCAGGCCCTGGCCTTGTATTTTCTACACATAACTCTTCCACAAGCAGGGCGTGGTGGCACACACTTGTAATCCCAGCACTTGGGAGGCTGAGGCAGGCGGATCATCCTGAGTTCAAGACCAGCCTGGGCTACAAAGTGAACTCAGGGCCAGCCTGAACTGCACAGTGAGACCCTGTCTCAAAAAAAAAAACAACAACAAAGAACCACCAAAATCAAAAGAACAAAAAAACTCCCCCCAAAACAAATTTCTCTTAATTCATTGAAAGGACAGGTTTATGCTGATATTGTTCAGACAATTAAATGTCTGTATCTTGGGGCTGGGGATTTAGCTCAGCGGCACAGCACCTGTCTGGCAAGCACAGGTTGTGAGTTCAATTCCCGGTACCGGGAAAAAAAAAAGTCTATATCTTGTACACTGAGTAACTAATTTAAAGATAACAATATGCAATATATTAACCACTGTCACTCTCCTATTATTTTGAAATTTTGGTTTTTTTCCCTCTTTAAAATAAAATTTAAAGAACGAAAGAAAGAAAAAAACACTAAACATCTCTTCCATGTAGTCTAGGATGATGCCCAGCTACAGCTCAGGGTTTATGCAATTATGGACCCTATCAAGGGAGCCAGAATGAGCGTTACCCAGCCCAAGCTCCGGAAGGGCAGAAGTAATTATCCTGGAGGCCTAAGTGAAATGAGTGAGACTCCATCTACCTGAAACATCTTTCCCACTCTAAAGTTACCCTTACTTACTACCTAGAGGTCCAGTTCCCCAGGAAAGGTCTCTGATACCCTGGAGTGGGCCACGTCCCCCTGCTGTAAACTTCTGTGGTACAGAACCCCCACTTCTCTCTTTTTTTGTTCTGTTTTTGAGACAGGGTCTCACTATATACTGCAGGTTGGCCTTGAACTCACTTATGTAGCCCAGGATGGCCTCAAGCTCACGGTGATCCTCTGCCTCAGCCTCCCAAGTGCTGGGATTGCAAGCATGTGCCACCATGCCTGGTGCCCCTATCTCTTTTGTAGCACCCATCAAGTCTGCAATTGCTCTTTTATTTGCATGTGTGACTAATGCTTGTCTTCCTGAAATATGTCTATGAAAACAAAGACCATACCTGTTTTATTCACAGTGACTAGCAATAGCAGGTACTCCACAGTACTCACTGAATGACTAAATGATTTAAGAAAATTCTTCGAGAGAATCCTACTGATCTTGAGGACTGGATTAATTGCAGAAGCTCTCTCCAAAAGCCCACCTTAGCCTCAGGCAGGGAAGTAGGGTCGTAGGGGCCAGACCTAGAAGAATATGAAGCCGATGGGGGGTATCTCACCTTCTGCATCTTTAGCATGTCAATTCCAAAATGTGACAGGTGCTCAGCCAGGCTGGGGTCCAGGACCATGTCATCTTCATCATAGGAGTACACATCTAAAGCAGGAAACAGCATCAGGGGACACAGCTTAAGACTGGCCTGGCCACTTATTCCACTTCCTACCCTTCCTGACCTCCAGTGGATGGAATGATAGCCTGAACCTGTAAGTCACCCTCTTGGCTCCCTTGAATATCAGTGAGGTCACAAGTCCTGCAGGACAGGGTGTCAGGGAAGACTGGGTGACAGCTGGAATGAACTGCAGCATAAGGTAAGACCGGGTAAGACTGCCTTGAAAGAACACTGACTAAACAGCTAATGACGGCTACTTCTAGGAAGGGGATTAGGATTTGGGCATATTAAAAATTTAGCTCATATGCAGTATTTCCATTTTTTAATCAAATGAATGTATTCATGTATTCTTTCTGTCACAGAAGATGAATAACAACCAAAATACATTAGCGGAGGGAGCAGTACCAGCTCCATCGGGTGTGATGGTCCCCAGCTTGACAGCTAGCGGGTAGCCTGTCTCCCTGTAGTGCTCCACAGCGTGGTTGTTGCCCCCACTGCCATCAAAGTAGCGTCGGCCACAGAGGATGGAGCCATCGGTCAGGTTCAGCCACAGATTCTCCCTCATGTCACACTTGGAGCACTTCCAGCCACTAATCCAGAGAGAAGGAAACCAGTACATAGAGGTATACAGGCACAGTGGGGAGAGGGCTCCACTGCTCTTCTTCTCCTATTCCTTTCGATGTCCTTCGCTTTGTCCATCTCTCCCCCAAGTCTCCCTCCCTGTCACTCTACCTACCCTCTCTCCCACCAGACCCCCTTCTGCCACAAAAGGTGGCCTTTTGGCTCTTTTCTGGGTGTTATGTCCAGAGATAGAGGTGTCAGGTCTCACCACGGAGGGATCCGAGCAGGGTTGTCCAGCTGCTTGAGGTTGAAAGCGTGTTTAGACACCTGCCGGACCTCCCCATCCCATGCCTGCACCTCCTGCTTGCGGGAGGCTGAGTCGGCTGAGAGGAGGGCCTCCACCGCACTGGTCACCTGGGAGAAGCAGCAGGTCAGACAGTACCCAACCTCTTCCACCTGCCCCCTCCCCTTAGTCTTCAGCTTCACCAGTACTGTCCAAGCCATTGCTACTCTAGCCTCTCCTGACTTAGAACCTTTCACAAGGTGGAAGACATCCCTACCCGATCTTGGACAATGTCAGGCAGTCCCCCCAAGCCATCCCGGGCAATCTCCAGGTAGTCTGGCAAAATGACAATCTTCACGTCCTCATCATATTCAAACTTTTCCTCGGAGAGGTCAAACCCGCCTTCAACACCTGGAGAGACAGGGAAGAGGGAGAGGAGGACAACCACTACAGTCAACGTGCCTCCTCCAACACAGTACCTCACTTTGTCCCCTCTAGAATCAATCAGGCGTTAGAGCTCTGACAGCAAGAAAGAGCCGCTCAGGGAGAACAGGGTGGCAGTGGTGCCCACCGATAGCCAGCCGGGTGGGCTTCTTTCGGGGCGGGTCTCCAGTGCCTGCAGTAGCATCCTCTTCTTTCTGTAACAAACAGGAAAAGAATGAACACCAGGGAAGAAGCAAACAGGGACAATGGGGGGAATGGAGTAGTCAATCCCAGAATGGAATAATGCTAAAATATATATACATCTTTTTTTTTTGTTTTTTCCGGTACCAGGAATCGAACTCACGACCTTGCATTTGCCAGGCAGGTGCTGTGCCACTGAGCTATATATATAT
>NW_004955413.1:4430054-4455082 GCF_000276665.1 Chinchilla lanigera | reverse complement strand
GAGCAGTAGTGGTGAATGAATCCCAGGGCCTTTGCACTGAGCTACATTCTCCAGGCCTTTTTTATTTCGAGACAGGGTCTTCTTAAGTTGCCAAGATACCCAGGCTGGGCTCAAGCTTGTGATCTCTACCTCAGTCTCTCAGAGTGCTAGGATTACAGGAGTGATTCACCATGCTTAGCAAGTAGCAAGTTTTAACCCCAAAAAAGAAAGTAGGGAGAAACTGAAAGCAACAGGGTGTCAGATGGAACTGCCAGATTCCATATGGGTACCCTATGGACTGTGTCTAAACACACCCAGCCCCTCCCTACCCCACGTTCCTACCGGGCGCCGCGTCCGCCGGAGGTGCAGGTAGACACGCTGGCCCGTCTTGTTGAAATGTCTCTCCACATACTGCTTCCCAAAACCCAGGAATGTGTTCATGCAGATGT
Source organism: Chinchilla lanigera (assembly GCF_000276665.1). NCBI lineage: Eukaryota > Metazoa > Chordata > Mammalia > Rodentia > Chinchillidae > Chinchilla > Chinchilla lanigera. The sequence continues at coordinate 4,454,654 of NW_004955413.1, read as the reverse complement.
AGAGGCCACCCTCAGACTCCTGCAGGGCACGAGGCAAGGGAAGAAACGCAGGAGGATGAAGCCTGGTGAGGCTGGGAAAGCAAGGACTTGGGAGTCAGAAACGCTGGCCTCTAGTGCTGGGAACAGAGCCGTATGTACCACAACACCTGGCTCTTCTTTAGCGTTTTAGAACCTGGAACCTAACATTCTCCCCCATTTCCTATGACTTTGCCAACAACCAGCAAGAACATCAGGAGATTAAACAACACCTCTCAGTCATCATTCATCTTCGCTCTGCTCCTTTGGGCTTTGCAACCCAGCAATCACAATCAATCTGAGGACTCCCTTCACTTCTTTTTTGAGAGAGGGTCTTACTATGCAGCCCAGGCTGGCATCAAACTCGCAGCCATCCTCCTGTATCAGCCTGAGTGCTGGGATTACAGGTGTGCATCTCCACACACTGCTTAACCTCTTTGTCTGAGGCCAAGAGATCCACAAAGAAAATGGGGACCAAACACTAGGTTTCCAGAGCTAAGAAACACACTCAGAGGGAAAAGGGGTCTTTTCCTGGAAGACACTGATCCCAGACCTGGGACGCCAAAAAGAAACATTACCTCATTTCCATAATTCAGAAACTTTCCAGACTAGAGGAACAGATTCCAGCACTGAACAGTACACCTAAACCTGAGATTGCCTAAAGGCCTGATCTTCCCTCTACCACATTCTGCTAGGTAGCTGAGCCCTGATCCACAGTCATCTCCCTCCTGTCCCGTTGAGCCTCGCTCTAGGGAACAATGCCTTGTTTACATTACAACTCGCACTAGACCTGCCCCAGTCTGGAAGGTCATCAAGTCGAGCATTCTACAGTCATCAGCCATGCCTTCCTCTTCCCTCCCTTTGGTAAGATTCCCCACTGCTGTCCCATTAACCTCCAACCTCAAAGCCACCACCCTCTTTGAAAACCAAGCAGGATCTGCTGAGATAGTTACTATACACTTACTGCCAAAGGACTGAGCAAGACAAGCGTCTACCCAGAATCACAGCTGAGAAGATGGGCTTACCCCAGAGCTGAGCAGGTCTACCAGTCCCTTTGCAAACAGTGATGGTGAAGGTGGGAGAGGAACTGGAGACAATGAGTCTTGCCTTCAAGGCTTTGAGCAACAGGCATCCTTTTCCCAGAATAAAAGTCTCAGTGGCCTTGAAAATTTTCTCTGCTGTGATATTAAAAACAGGGCAGAGTCTAAGGCAGTTCTTGGTCCTATCAGTTGCTCTGTACCACTCCCTAGAATAGTGTGGACTGCAGTCTTCATGAACAAATAGAGCATTTCTCACCAGGGAGATCAGCTAAGCTTTTTCTTCCGTGAACCCAATTTGAGGATAATCAAATACGCTGGGAGCTGGTTAGCAAAGCAACTAAGTCACATTGGAGATCTCTTGACTGGGGATGAAAAGGGAAATGTCAGAAAATGACAAAACCCCTTTTTTGATTATTCAAAGTAGTTACTAAAGACAGAGGCAAGATTCAAATGTAGAGAGACTCAATGACTTCTACCATCTGCTGATAATTAAGAAAAATCTTTCCTTCAGGGGAAGAAAGTGGGAGCTCTTCAGCTGGAAATAAGAGATGCTGGTTTCACCATGGATTGGGAACCCTGGAGCGCCGCTCAGATCAGTCCTCTTTTTACCTCTGCCAAAGCCAGACTTCAGAGAAGTAGCACATTGTCTGGCCCGGATCAAAGCCCAGCAAACCACAAATCTCAGTGGTGGCCCTGAACTGGGCCTCACATCATGCTGCTATACTAAGCACGGGCGATGCATTAATGAAGCCTTTCCACTCTGACTTGCAATTTTGAGGCCATGAGCTGGTCTGGCTGAACACTCTGGGCAAGGCCCAGCAGCGGCTTGCGGGGAGGGGTGGGGAGGGGGGCGGATCCCAACCAAGCTACTGCCCTCTCAGTTGAGGCCTGGAGGCTCGTCTCGGTTGAGGGTGACACAGGAAGGTAGAACCACGGGAAGGGAGGTGCCGGGTGGAGCCTGCAAAACGTGAAGCACGGGTGTGGGTGGTGGCTTTGTCTAACTAGGCAACAGTGGGAGCAGGATGGGAAAGGGCCCTTAGCATCCGCCCAGAAAGAAAGCATCTCTCCGGGAATACTTTAAAACGGGTTCTCTCTGCTCCCAGTGATGGGCAGGGTGGGGAAGGGTCTGCAGCCATAGTTCACCTATAGCAGAAACGACTAAAGCTCTCCTCTCCTTTTCCTCCCTCCCCACCACCATGACCCATCTCCCTGCCCCTGTCCCTATCAGCTGCGGGTGGAGGCTGGCTAACGCGGTGTTCCTCATAACCAGCCCTTCTCCAGCTCACTTCCAGACTACGGGCCGCTTAGGAACTGCCGTCCACACCCTCCCAAACCGGGACCACAACAAGGGGGAGTCGGCCCCATTCCTCCCCTATGAGACTACAAAACCCGGAGAGCCTCGCGCGCCTAGCAAGGTCGGCTCCCGGCTCTCTCGAGTCTGCCTGGGGGATGTAGTCCACTGTCTGGCTGCAGCCCCCAGGCTTGCACCGCAGTGAGGGAGGCACGCGACTACAAAGCCCACAATGCTATGCGGCGCGGGCACGCGCCGATCAGGCGCGGCGGCTTCCGGGGCCGGTAGTCACGCGGAGGCTCCAGCTAATGGAGAACAGCGGCGGAGAGGAGCGCGGGAGACTACAGGTTCCAAGATGCACCGCGGGGAGGCGGCGGCCCGAGCCTCGCAGGCCCCGGCAGAATGACCAGGGCGATGGAAGGAAGTCGTGTTCGCTGCGGGCGTGGGGAAGGGGCTTACCGGTGTGTCGAAGGAAAAGGCGCACTCGTCTTTATGGACCCGGTCGCCAGCCTTGGGGACCCGGATCGTTGGTAATACTGACAGCAGCGCCTCCTCGCTCAGCTCCGCCATGACACCGGCAGTAGCTCCTCCACACACGGCGGCTCTCACTGTTCCCAGTCCCCCACCTCTACTCTCCTAGCCAATGAGCGCTGCTCGACTGGCGCATGCGCTGAATGCCAGACACGCGAGAATGGCAGTTGGACGCAGCCTGCGGATAGTGCTCCGCCCCTTGCCCTACTCTCGCCCAAGGCCAATAAGAAGCGCTCTTCATTCGATTGAGGGCCAAAAGGACCAATCCTACTCTTCCAGGGCAGGAGCGCATGCAGAATAGCCAGGTGGACTTCGTGGCGGCGGCTGCTCAGACTTGAGGACTCCCTCGGTCCTCAAGTTTCTGAAGGGCAGAAGCTAACAGTTGTTTAAACCTCTGGATTCCCCAGACTTTCCTAGGGAGTTATCAGTCGAAAAGTAGACAGGCAGTTATTTTTCTTGGTATTTGAAAAGAGGCCGTCCAATGAGACAAGTTAAGAGGGTGATTGACAACCCCGTCAACCAATAAGAATTAGTATCTCTCGTTTCAGGAAAACTATCACAACTCCAATTGAATTCTTGTGTATACCAGCGTAATAATTAATGAGTCTATTTTGTTTAATAAAACGGCTTGTGTTTAACACTGGAGGTCTCAAAGCGAAGATTGGTATTCCTCAAAATCTCGTGACGGACATCTCCAAGCAGATACTGAACAACTCTTACCAAGTATACGTCACCCCTAGGCAAGGAAGCCTTAGTCCATTGGCCCCACAACCCTTATGATAGACATCCTCTGAGACCAATGGCTTTCCCTTTGGAGGCGGGTCTCACACAGTGGACCTATGGGAAGCTACGTTAGCTCAGCCAATAGAGTCGGGGTAGGGGGCGTGGCGGGAAGTTTGAAACTTGTAACTTTTGGGAGTTGATCCTCAAACTGGTTTGCACCCACAGGTGGAGTTGGACCCCGGTAAGTAATTTGAAAAAATTAATTAATAAATTAGAGGGCTCAGCAGACCCAGAATAAATATTTTGGAAAGTTTCGTCAGTCGTTCGCACCGCAGAAGCCTCTGGGCCAGCGACCGGGAGGTTCTTCAGCTGGAAACTGGAAAAATCAGGTGGTCTGGAGTCACAGGTTGTACATGGTCGCGGTAATAGCTAAGACCCGAGTTACTTCTCACAGGCATCCTCTCCTCTACCCTGCGGGCCCTGTCCCGACCGCTAGTGGAGATGGGCTCAGCCAAGAGCCTCCCAGCCACTCCAGCACGGCCTCCACCACATAACAAGCATCTGGCTCGAGTAGCAGACCCTCGCTCGCCTAGTGCTGGCATCCAGCGCACGCCTATCCAGGTACGAGAGGCCAGGGTGGGGAAAACAGAGAACCTGGATTTTTGGACTTCTGCCCAACCTGATCATGAGGGCGCAGACAAACCCCTGACCCTACTGAACCCTTATTTTCTGCCTTCTTAATCTCCCTGCGGTGGGCTGAACGTCTCAGGGACTTACTAACTCCCGCCGGAAATATGGGGAGAGAAGTCAGGACCCAGACTTGTTCTAGCCTATGGTCCTGACAGGTGGAGAGCTCTCCACAAACAAGCCTGCCAGCCAGAGAAGAGCTGGAGGACCCTAAGCAGGCCCAGGACTCAGATCCTCGCTCTCCTACCCTTGGCATTTCACGGACACCTATGAAGACCAGCAGTGTAGGTGAGTGTCTGCCCAGGGAGTGCCAGTGAGGCTGTCACCTATTGTTCTTGGGTGGAGTCAGTGTCCATCCCCTCAGGGTTCTCCTTTTATTTTTTGTGTCTCTGGGGATGGAACCCAGGGCCTTCCGAATGCGGGGCAAGTACTGTGCCATTGAGCCACACCCCCAGCTCCCATCCTACTCTTCTCACCTTAATTGCACTCTTCCCACTCTCTCACCTATCTGGGTGCGAATCCTAAGCTCCTGGATCCTCCTTGCTGAATGATTTGTGTAGAATGTTGATGCTCACTTCCGTTCTTTCCTCTAGACCCTGAGAGTCCACTGGTGACACAGCTGAGTGAAGTATTTGAGACTGAAGCCTCGAAACCAAATCTTCCCCCAGAGCCTGTTCTGGCCCTGGGAGCAGTTTCATCTTCTGAACTGGACTTGTCTGTGGATACTCAGATATCCTTGGAAGACCAGACAAAACCTCGGAACCAGATCAAGCTCCCCTCTAAACAGGCGTTGTCCAAGGAGGAAGCTAGACAGCCCACTGAAACCCCGGTGGCCAGCCAGAGCGCAGACAAGCCCGCGAGAGATCCTGAGACTCCCCAGTCTTCAGGTACAAAATCCAAGAGCAAGGTGCAGAAAAGAGAAACTATAGTATCCATGGGGGAGTGTGGGAAGAATAAACTGTAAGCTGCCAGTTTTGAAGCCCCCAATTTGAGGGCTTGTTCTAGCCTATGGACCCAGGCTAGATCACCCTAGGTTCTAAGTTGCTTTAATCACCCTAGGTTCTAAGTGCAGTAGACGGAAACAAAACAGCAAGGTCCTAGGGAGATCTCCCCTCACCATCCTGCAGGATGACAACTCCCCTGGGACCCTGACACCACGACAGGTAAAGGGAGGGAGGGGAAAAGCCATCACTAGCATATCCAACAGAGAGGATGGGAGGCCCTTTGACCCAGATCTTCCCATGCCTGAACAGCACCTCTCAGCCCCCCAGTGCACATACTGCCTCCTTTTGCAGGGTAAGCGGCCTTCTCCTCTGAGTGACAATGTCAGGGAACTAAAGGAAGGAGCCATTCTTGGAACTGGACGACTTGTGAAAACTGGAGGGCGAGCACGGGAGCCAGCCCAGGACCATGACAAAGAAAATCAGCACTTTCCTTTGGTAGAGAACTAAGCCCAGTGTGGGCCCAACCTGGACTCATGCAGTGCCTGGTAACCTTGTGTCCTTTCAGACCTCCTTGCCCAGAGAGACTGGAGAAAGGCTTGTTTGCTTTGACTTCTCTTAAACTACCAACTCGGGGACTTAGAGCTTTATTGGGCTTTCTTTGTGTCTTATGTATTTCTTGTATATTAAAGGAATTTTTTTTTGTCTTTTTGAGACAGGGTCTTACTGTGCAGTTAAGGCTGCCTTAAACTCACTTTGTAGGCTAGGCTGGCCTCCAACTCGCAGTGATCCTCCTGCCTCAGCCTCCCGAGTGCTGGGATTACTTGTGTGCCACCACACCCATAGGAAGTAATTTTAAACAATGCTTTAAGAAGTTAGACCTGAGGTTTGCACAGGGTCCTCTGTGTGAAGAATGGCAGCCTAGAGGACTGTGTTCCCTGAGAGTCTCCCCACTCTACTTCTGAGCCGCTTTTGCTCAAATCCCTTAAATCGTGGTGTTCTCTGGGGCTCTGTCCTTGATTTTTCTCTTATTCTCCCTTAGTGTATATTTCTAAGGCTTTAACTATCACTTTCCTACTATTTGTTTTGTTTTGTTTTTTTTTTTTTTGGTTTTTCTCCGGTACCAGGAACCGAACTCACAACCTTGCACTTGCCAGGCAGGCGCTTTGCCACTGAGCTAAATCCCCAGCCCCTCCTACTATTTGTTTTGTTTTGTTTTGTTTTTGTTTTTTTCCGGTACCGGGAATCGAACTCACAACCTCGAAATTTGCCAGGCAGGCGCTGTGCCTCTGAGCTAAATCCCCAGCCTCTGACTTTCCTACTATTCTGGTAATTTCTGGGTCTCTCTCTAGTCCTGATCTTTACCCAGCTGCTCCAGAAGCACTTCAAAGTCAGTTTGTCTAAAACTGAATGTATGCTCTTTCCCTAAAAGACATTCCCCGTCCCTTAGCTCCTACCCCTGTAAATATCTACCCAGCTGCTCAAATCCAAACCATGGCCTTCCTCTCAAATCCTTCCCTCTTGCTACTCACGTTTTAACAGCTGGTCATTAAATCCCAATGATTCTGTGTCTTTCCTGTATCTTTGGTTTTTATTCTTGTGGTTTTGTTTTTGAGGCAGGGTCTCACTCTGCCATTCAGCCTAGTCTTGAACTCACTTGTAGCCCAGGCTGGTCTCAAACTCACAGTGATTCTCCTGCCTCAGCCTCCCAGGTACTGGGATTACAGGCCTTTGCCATCACACCCAGCTCTATCACTCTTGTATTTTTTGCCACCTGCTTCCTACCCCATCTCCTGGGTGCCAGTCTCACCTTCCGTTTCACCAAGCTACACTCTGGTCAGGGCAGTCTTCCTGAGAATCTTCATTGATCACATGCTGCTCAGAATCCTTCAGGAGCCTCCCATTGCCCTGAAAATAGTCTGGACTGTGTAGCCTGGCATTCAAGTCCTTGTACAACCCGAATCCCGCACAGCACACACCCAAGCCTCATAGGCAGGCTGCGGTGAACTGTCTGTACACACACCCCAGCCACTGGCTAAATTCACATTTCCTGACCCAGCTTGGACTTCCTCCTGACCCTTCTGCCTTCACCCTTCTTACTGCTTGTATCACAGCACCTGTTACACCTTCTTGCCCTTAAATGGAACCCAGGCCTTCGGAAACCAATCAGCACAGAGGTACCAAGGTGCTATATACTTTATTGCAGATGCTTTGGGAGAGAAACAAAAGGTGGAAAAGGAGAAGGCATAAGGGGAAGGGGGCAGGAGCCTAGAGGTGCCAGAGCTGCGGTCACGGGCACGTGGCCCATATTTCCAGGGACTGGGGCCTGGGCCTAGAAGATTGGGCGGGGCTGCGAAGGGCAGCTAGGGGTGGGCTGTCCTCTCTCGTGCAGGGAGAGGCAGTAAGGAGGCTGTGGGAGGAGATGGGGCAGCTCTTTGCCCCTGTGTCCCTGTGGCTGCCTCCCACAAGCAGACTCCCATACTCCCCACTTCCCTCCACGGAGGAAGCTTAGTGGGAACGGCCCCTGGGACAGGAGAGAGAACTAGGAAAGACTGGGTGTGGGGGGGCAGCTGAATTCTCCATGCCTTCGCCTCCTTCTGCCAGCCTCCTCAGTTCCAGATTTTGAGGAAGCTGTCCCAGGAACCAGTGGCCACGGCCATCCCATCAGCTGTGACCCCCAGGCAGCTGACCCTGTTGTCATGACCAGAAAGGATCCCTGAGGAAGAAAGAAAGAAATCAACCTGTTCCTGTGTGCTGATTCAGACATCTGTGTGGGCAGGAGCCCTAGGCTGGTGGGCTTCCGGCTGCTGGAAGGGAGCGAGGGCCTGGGAGGATGAGATCTCAGGGCAGGGTTTCTCCTGAGGCCAGTTCCTCCATCCCCACTTGGCTGAGGATAAAATGGGGCAGACAGAATGGTTGGAAATGTCAGTGTGCTGTGAGAGAGGCCAGGGTCACCTCAAGGGTACAGGCAAAGGGGAAGGGGCGACCCTTTTGTCCAGTGCTTTTGTTCCAGAAGAAGAAAGGGCGACCCAGAGAAGTGACTTGTGCAAGGGAACTCAGAAAGTAAGGAACTAAATTAGGATTTGGATCCTGACTCTGGCCCTATAGCACCGGCCTCTCCTGAGATAAAACCAGGCCCAGGGGTACTCCAGATCTCCTGAATTCTCTTTCCACCCACAGCTTTCCTGGGCTTCCTTTTCCTAAAGTTCATGGCCCTGAAACCTCAGACACCAGGACAGACTGGATACCAAGGTCCAGAGTTTTGGGGAGACCAGCAGGAAGCGGCCACAGCAGGACACGGGGGAGGGCTGCTTAGAGCGCTTCCATTTGGGGGTACATGGCCCTCAGTGGAGAAGCAGGGGCTGCAGGCTTCCAGAGATAGAGTTATCCAGGCACTGGGGTCTGCATTAGGCATAGCGGGCAGGACGAGGTGGAACTGAGAGGGCGGGCAGGGTGGGTCCTCACCCACACGCTCGCACTTCATGGAGTCCCAGACGTTGCAGTTGAAGTCATCGTACCCTGCAAAGAGCAGGCGGCCGCTGAGCGAGAAGGCCACAGACGTGATCCCACAGATGATGCTCTCGTGGGCATATGCAGTCAGCTCCTGGTCTGCCCGAAGGTCAAACAGGCGGCAGGAGGCGTCGTCTGAGCCAGTGCAGATGGCCTCTCCATTGGGGAAGAACTACAGCACGGGAGAAGGGCATGGCTCGGACCTGGGGCACCCCGCCTGCCTCCTAGCTCTGATGGCTCAGGGCAAGCTGTCTCTCTCTGTCCTGGCCTGGAGTGAGAAGCAGCCGTAGCCTGGCTCTTCACAGAGGACTTTGTGCTCCCTGCTACAAAGCTGCAAGCAAGGTCGTCTTATGTGGCGGGCGAGAGCACTGGGCCTCTCCCAGGGCCACAGGCTAGAGGGGTGGGGATTGGCTCAGACTCCTAGGCCTGTGGGCTGGGGGTGGGTCGTAAAACATGGCCAGGTTCACCTGCACAACCTGATCTCATCATGAACAACGTCAGATCAACTCAATTGGGGGAACGTATGGAAAACTAATTAGTACGCCTTAAAAATGCCAATGTCATGGCAGGAAAATGGTTCCAGTTGTTTGAGTTTATTTAGTTTTGTTGAAACAGGGTCTTACTACATAACCCAGGCTGTCCTCAAACCCACAGCGATCCCCCTGCCTCAGCCTCTTAAGTGCTGGGGTTATAGGCTTGTGCCACCATGCCTGAGAATGGTTCCATTTAAAGACTAAAAAAATGATTCCAGAAGTCAGGCATGGAAGCACACTTCTATAATGCCAGCATCTTGGGAAACTGAGGCAGAAGATTCACAAATTCAAGCCCAACCCAAGCAAGTTAGTGACTTAGAGAGACGCTGCCTGTAAATAAATAAATAAATAAATAGGGCTGGTGATGTAGTTTAGTGTGAAGGCCCTGGATTCAATCCCCAGTAAAGAAAAGAAAAAGTTTAAAAATGTGGTAAAGAAATGCAATGAATTGGGTCCTGGGCAAAAAAACATCAGGGTTCGTGGTGCATACTTATCATCCCAGCTACTCGGGAGGCTGAGTTTCAGAGACAGAATGATAAAGGAAACAGCAAAACATTTAACAGTGAATCTGGCTGAAGGGTTCCTGGAATTCTTTTGGTTAGTTTTGTTTGTTTTTTTCCGGTACTGGGAATTGAACTCACAACCTTGCAATTTGCCAGGCAGGTGCTGTGCCGCTGAGCTAAATCCCCAGCCCCTTTTGGTTAGTTTTGAAACTGTCACATAAGGTGAAATGGTTTTAGAGTGAAAACTTGAAAAGCAAGGGCTGGGGAAGCCACAGGAGGGACCAGGGACGCAGGGGTGGGGCACTCACACAGATGGCATTGATGTCTGATTCGTGGCCGGTGAAGGTCTGACGGCAGGTCCCCTCCCGCACATCCCACAGCTTGGCGCTGGCGTCACAGGCTCCCGAAATGAAGAGTTTGTAGTCAGGAGACACAGCCAGGCTCATGCAGTCACCAGTGTGTCCCACAAACACAGTCTTCTGCTGTCCTGTCTCGATGTCCCACAAGGCACTGCCAGGAGGGAGCAAGGCAGTCACACGTACCCAGGACGGGCCCCTTCCCCAGCCTCAGCACCCACAGCCTCAGCCCTCACCATGTGGTGTCCCCGGAGCTGGTCACAATGTTGTTGTCATCCAGGAAGCGGCAGCAGGAGAGATAACCTGGAGGTGGTTACAAGGACAATGCCCTGGCTGCAGGGCCATGCTCCACCCAGACCTCTCGGACAGCACAGAGGGTCTCACTCACCTGTGTGAGCAGAAAGCTCCCGGCTGACTTTGACATTGCCCTCACGGGATTTGAGGCTGTAGATGGAACACATGTTGTCCAGCCCCCCGCATGCCACGAAGTTCCCGGATGGGGCATAGGCACAGGTCATGACCCAGGAGGAACGCAGCGGGATGGCATGCACCTGCGGCAGAGGAGGGACCAGGGCTGAGCTCCAGCCAGGCAGGGGCAGAGCAGTGGGCAGAGTGCCACCCAGGAGGGTGTGGCCATGGAGGGTCGGTGGGGGCAGGGCTGGTACCTTGTTGGTGGTGTAGGTGTCCCACACAATCAGCTTCCCGTCTTGTGAGGCACTTACCAGCAGCCTGCGGAGAGTGTGCCCGTGTCACCCACATCTCTCCTCCCTGCCGCCCCTGCCCCTCTGGCCCCTCTGAAGCCTCACTTAGAGTCCGTGGCCCAGTGCATGGCATAGATCTTGGCTAGATGCCCTCTTAGCGTCCGCCGTGTCCGCATCTGGACTCGTCCCACCACCTCTAGACCAGACACCAGCTGCCAAGAAAGGGGGATTAGATGTCAGGCATCTGCTACAGATGCTGATCTGTATGAGTTCCTGCTTAGCAGTAGGCTCCAAGTAGGTTCTCCAACCTTAGAGGAGTAAACCAACCCCCACCCCACCCCTGCACTGGTGTGACTTAGAACCCTGCGGGACACAGATGCTTGTGTAGCCCTGGCTTGCTGGGAAGTGTTCAGCAGTGTTCCTCTAGACTGGGGTTCCACCATGTAAATACTCTCACCTTGGTCGATCTCAGGCTGCCCCAGTTGTGTCACTGAACACCAACTTTGGAAGATGACGCAGTTGTCTTTCCTAAGGCAGTAGGAGCCTGCTGTCTGTTGCTCACCACCGCAGTATGCCCAGCTCTAACCCTGGTGTCCCCAAGACCCTACGCTACAGCTCCTAGAATGTGTACTCCTGTACCCCTGGAATGCCAGCAAGCCTCTAGATTTAGGCTGGGCTCCAGAGTCAACAGATTTGATTGCCATTACTGTATTTGCTTTGTTATCTTTTTTTTTTTTCCTTCTGGTACCAGGAATCGAACTCACGACCTTGCGCTTGCCAGGCAGATGCTGTGCCGCTGAGCTAAATCCCCAGCCCCTTGCTTTTTTATCTTGTGCAAGTTACTTAACCTCTCCGATCCTGAAGGTGTAAAGTGAGGCTTATCATAGCACCTACCTTACAGAGGTGACATGAAACATATGAAATTATACGGATTATCCAATATATGAAATTATGTACCTCAGCAGTTTAGCTCAGTGTCTGCCTCATGATAGTTGCTCTTGTTATTTGCATATGTAATCTGATCTTTAATCTTATTACTAGCATATTTAATCCAGTTTAAGATGGCTTCAGCTCTAAGAAGCCCGTTATTGTATAATCGCTAAGAAAAAAAATGCTACCTGTTCGAATTGAAAGGCATTATCCATTGTTGGGTGCATCCTGATTTTAGAGATGTCTAAATGTGAAGAAGCGCGCGTGGTAGAATGGGTGAAACGCAGCCTTAGGCAACTACTAATCAGAGTCCATAAGGGCTTCATGATTTACAAAATAGTTTCACCCCCTTCATCTTCACTGCTCTGGGAAGGGGTAGCATCACTCTTGTTTTATGGAACAGGACAGGAACAATGTCTGAGTCTTCAGCATCAATACAGTGCTGGTCAAAGTAGGTTGGCTAAACATTTGTGGAATGACTTCATCAATGCCTTTCCTTATTCCAAGGACATGCTGTGCCATTAGTTTATCCCTGGCTAGGGAGCTCCTGTCCTCTCCTTTCATACCCTGCCTCAGGCGGGGGCTGTAGGTCTCACCTCTGACAGGGTGATATCAGCACAGGCTTTCCTGGCATCCTGCGGGGAAAGCAGACATCAGGGGTGGCTACAGCAGGGTGGGGGGTGTGGTGTACGGGCCTTGGAGGGAGACAGGATGGGGCTCTAGGGGTTAGGGGGCCTCAAATGTGAGATTCAGGTCAGGGAGGTCTAGTCACAGTGAAGTCAAAGGTCTCCAAAGTTTCTCAGCAAACCCAGCCCTTCCCTCCAGGCCACACGCCCTCTTATCCTCAGTGTGTGTTCTGGGGTCCCCAGCGGGAGGGTTCTGGGGTTACTGCGATCTGCTTCTTGAGCTGCTCCGCCTCCTGCCTCAGCTGCTCCATCTCCCCCATGGCTGAGAGGTTGAGGGGTAGCTCCGGCTCCTGCCGGGAACACAAGGTAAGTACTGGGGAGGCCCCACCAGGCCAGGCTTCTATCCTCTACCACCCACCCCAGACTCTTGAGGGTTGGAGCCCACCTAAGACACAGAGAAGAGATGGGGGTGTCTTCCCGCACCCCTACCCTGGTCAGATCCTTCCAACTGGCGTCTGGTACACCCAGCCCCAGCCCGACCTGTGCCCGCCCTGCAGCCCCCAAGCCCAGAGGGCAGAGCCCGGGCCAGCTCCCTCTTACTTGGGTGCTGGTTGGACCTCTCCCAGGTTTCTAGCTCTGGATCCCAGGCGCCTCCTCGCTCCCTCAGCTGCGACGCCTGCCTGTCACCTGCCCCAGCTCTGCTGCCAGAGGAGCTGGCCTGGCCTGGCCCCGGCTGGGAGGGGGGGCACTGACAGGCAAGGGTGGGGCCAGGGACATCGACGTCAGGCAAATGAAATCGGCTGGCAGGGGTGGTGGTGGGGAGGCCAGGAAGGGAGGACGTGTGTGGTTCTAGAAACTTGGGGCAGCTCAGAGGAGGGGTGGGGGCAGGAGTGTACACTAGAGACAGGAGCAGACCCCACACCCAGCCAGGGGGCGGGGGTGGGGTGGGGGGTGGAGGGTCCCTTCCTGGTCAGTCTGCAGGCAGAGATAAGAGCATCAGGCCCATGGATCAGAGCAAAGCTGTGAGGATTAAGGCTCGGGGTTTGGGAGGGAACAGAGGAGCAGCCCCTAGGGTGGCCCCCAGCCTCTGGCCCCCACCTGTGGGCACGATCTTGGCAGTCAGGGCCTGCTCAGTGACCAGGCCAGGAGCCAGGGTGTAAGGACAACTGATGGCCCTGCTGTCAATACCCCAAACTGTTCCCTAGTTGAGGGGGGTGGTGGGAAGAGGGCTGCGAATGTGGGAGGGTGCAGACAGGAGCTGAGATTAGAAGGGACTGATCTGGATAATCCTTCTTCTCCACAAACCCCAACCAGCTGCCCCTGGGCCTGATCCTGGGTGGGAAATCAGGGACGGGGGTCTGGACTGCTCCTTGCCCAGTGACTCACGGGGCCCCACGGGCTGTGAAAGCAGGAGGCAGAGGGTAGGCTGCCCCCACTCAGCCTTGTGCAGGGAGGGAAGACGGGGCTCAGTGGAGGCCCAAGGAGCAGATGGTGGGGGCTTGGGCCCATTTGCATGAGGAAGCAGGTGGCAGAGATTTCCCTGACAAATCACAGGCTCTCACAGCCCCGCCTCTGGGAGACCCAAAGACACTTGTCTCCTTTTTGGCCAGCCACAGCCGTCCCTACCTCCAGCACCACAGACACTGTTACACATCAGATGAGGGCTCTGGCCAGGGACCCAGGGGTCATCAAGTCCTTTATTGAGCAGGTGGGGAGGGAGGACACAGCACCGTTATCCTCGCGGAAAGCAGTCAGCCTCCAGCCCTGGCCATTGCTTTTCAGGGAGGCACAGTGTCCTCTGTCTGTCCCAGAGCTGCAGGGCCATCAGCTGGAGCCAGGCCCACTCCCAGGCTTGGTGAGCACCCCGAGTCCAGGCTGGTGCCCTGTGGATCCCACATGGGAGAACGCAGGGACGGTGAGCTCACGTTCGGCTCCTGACATCATGCAGAGACTTCTCGGGAATTCTTTCCCAAGCCAGGTGGTCACACTCCCAAGGCACAGTCTCAGCCACTCACAGCTCCTCTCGGACCCATGGTGCTTTCCCAGCTCTGTCGTGGGTCCGCTGGGGCTTGCGGCTGGGGGGCTCTGGGACAGGGTCTCTGCTGGGGGTTTCATCCTCCTCCTCCTCTTCCTCCTCCTCCTCTTCCTGCTCAGGCTCCCGCAGCAGCTCTTTGGCTTCTGCCCATTCCTGGAGAGGAGGGGGGAGTGAGGCTAGTCCTGGGGCCTCAGTCCTCAGGAGAACAGGGTCTCTCCCCAGCCCCCTTCTCTTACCTGCTCCTGGTGCTCTGGGGCCCACGTGTGCCACAGCGCCAGGGCACAGCGCCGCCCACGCGTCACAGCCCACACACCGTGAGGGTTCTCCACACCAGAACTGAAGGCTACAAGGCGTCCGCAGCGAGGACGAACCTGGGCCTGGGGGGCCAGCGGGCTCAGATCCAGAGACAGAGAACCCGCCTCCGCCTCCCAGGTGGCTCTCTTTCCCTCATTTCCTGCGTCTTAATTCAGGGACCTATTCTGGACCCATGGGAAATCAGCTTCCACTTGGGGAGCAGAAATGGCTCCCTGAGATTGGAGGAGCTCAGGTCCAAGCTGGGAGCTGAGAGCCATCAGGGGGCCTGAGGATCATGAGTTCAAGGCCAAGCCTGAACTAGTGAAACCATGTCTCAAAACAAACAGACAAACTCAAACAAAATCCTTAAACTAGTTACTCTAAGACTGGGAGCATAGCTCTGGTGGGACACTTGCCAACATGCCCAAGACTTTGGGTTCAATCCCCAGCATCATTTAAATAAATAAATAAATACTATCATCATCACTCCCATTTAGGAAACCGAGCCTCAGGAAGGTTAAAAGCCAAAACCTGGGCTCCACTCCAGCATCTGCACACTAGCCGCCATCCTTGTCATACTGGGAGGAGGAAGGACAGTTTTAAATTTTTTTCAAATCCCTAAAATAGGGTCATGGGGTTCCAGAGGGATCCAGGCTATGCTTCACTCACTTTCCATTTTTGTTTTTTGTTTTTGAGACAGAGTCTTGCTATGGTGCCCAGGCTGGCCTCCAGCTCCTGGGCTCAGGAGATCCTACTTTCTCACCCTCCTGAGCCAGACTACAGGCAAGTGCCACGGACACATTCTCCCTTAGGAGGTGAGGTGAACCCGGAAGGCAGGGTCCGGGGGGCCACTTAGAGAGCTACTGGGGGGACGCAATCAACTTCTGCCGAAAGAGCCCTGAACCCAGCAAGGTGGCCGGGAGCCCTGGAGACACAGGCAGGGAAGGGTTACAGCAGCCCAGCCATTTCCCTGGATTTGCCTCTGAGAAGCTTCTGTTTTGAATTCTGACCCCACAGCTGGGCCCTGTGTCATCCCAATCCCCTCTGTCGCCTACCGTGACAGTGAGGGCATTTGGCTGGGTGAAGAACAGATCCCCGCCTTGGAAGTCATCATTGAGGTAGAGGAGTCCACTGCGAAGGAAGAGGACAGGAGGCAGTGGGAGCCCACCTAGGCCTGGGCAGCTGTGGGGTGACCTTTGTGTGCCCACCTGCCTGCACCCACCTGTAGTCTCGATAGGTGTAGGCGGGGGGCTCCCGCCAGCACTCTCCTGAGTCCGGGTCCAGGACGCAGTTGTCGGCGTGCACAGGGTGGCTCAGGTCCATGCGCTGCTCCTGCTCTCCTGGCACACGTCAAGGGGTCCGGTGAGACCTCTACAGCCCTGCTCACCCCCCACCCCACAACTCACACCACCACAAGCGCCCCAAGGCTCCTGGGGTCACAAAGAAGCCAGACTCTACCTGGTCAGGGGGTTTGTGAGCATTATGTCTTTTTTTTTTTTTTTTTTTTGGTTTTTCTCCGGTACCGGGAACCGAACTCACGACCTTGCGCTTGCCAGGCAGGCGCTTTGCCGCTGAGCTAAATCCCCAGCCCCCTGGTCAGGGGGTTTGGAATCTTTTTGGACTAAAAGGTTGGGGGGTCGGGCAGTGCCGTACCTAGCAGTCTGGGGAGGCACGCTGGGGCCCCAGCAGTTACCTTCAATGGCACTGCGGCATACCAGGTGGGTGAAGGAGAGATACAGAGGCCGTTCCGGGGAGAAGTAGGCCTGGGTCAGGGTCCGCACCCGCTCACTCACTTCCAGAAGCAGCTTAGCACCCTGACTGCCCACAGTGCCAGCCTGGGCCAGCTGTGGGGCAGAAGGCAGAGCAGGGAAGGAGCGAGGCAATGGCAGATGGCCCGGCCTTCACCCCTGCCCTCTCCTCCACTGTCCACACATGCCTTGGAGGCTCAGCAGCTGGCTGTGGCCATCACCACTGTGACAACAACACCCCAGGTGCCTAGGCCCCTGAAGACACGCTTTCTCAGCCCCGGCCTAGCTCTCAGGTAGTCCTGGTTGTGGGAAAGTTCCTCCTCACAGGCCTAGGCCCTGGTGCTAGTCTCTTGCACACCTCTTCATCAGCCCCAGGCAGGACACCTTCTCTCACCTGTGCAGCCTTGAGCACTGTGAGCCCCTCAAAGTGCTCATGGGGGGTGTGAGGGGAACGACGACCACGATAGCCAGACCTGGCTCCAGCACCAGCTGCATCCTGGGTAGAAAGGGAATTCACATGGTGTCTTTCTCCCTGGCCTACATCACAGCCACAGGCCTACAGGGCCCTCCCTCCATCCAGCCTTCCCATTCCCTGGAAGAGGCTGGAAGCTCCCGTAGCTCCCCGGAGGCTCCTATTTCTGAGCTATAGGCCCTTCCCAGAGAATGACTAGAGTCATGGCTGCCTTCACTGTCATTCACCAAGCACACGGTGTGAGGACAGACCTCAGGGAAGGGACCTCCAAGAGGGAAGGGGAAGAGAGACAGAGCTGGGGACCAGAAGAGCTTGTCACTCATCCCAAGGAGCTGGAAATACAGGCATCTTTGTGGAAACAGGACCCCAAAAGGAAACCTGGCAGGCAGGCTCAGTCTGGGCTAGAAGCTGACTCTTCATACCTTCATACCAAGAGGTCCACAGCCTCTTGATGCTGAGCCCTAGTCACCAAGCACCTGTACAACAATGTGCATCACCTAGGGGTCCCCCACAGCCTGGGGAATCTACAACTAGGGCTCTTCCCTTTTGTAGCAGCCATTTTTCTGTTTACTTTTCAAATCTCAAATTTAAATACCACTGCCTTGCTACCCCTTATAGACCTCATCTCTGAGGACCTCACCGCCTCACTCAAGCCACATAATCTTCATTTATTTATTTTTGTGTTGCTGGGAACCTCATGCACAGCAGGCAAGTGATCTACCACTGAGTCACACCCCCCTATCCAAAGCTTCTATTCTTATATTCAATTCATCCAACACATTTGTGCTGATCACCTACTATGTACTAGACCCTCTTCTAGAAACCAGGAACACAAATGTGGAGGAAAAGTCCCTGCTCTATGAGACTTTTGCTTATTTACTTAGTGGCACTAGGGATGGAACCCAGGGATGGCTTTATTATTGAGCTATATCACCAGCCCTTTTTTTCTTAAATTTATGTATTTTGTGACAGCATTTTGTTAAATTTCCCAGGCTGGCCTGGAATTTGTGATCCTCCTGCTTCAGCTTCCTGAGTAGCTGGGTTTACAGGTCTGTGCCACCGGACTTACCTGGGATTTATATTTTGAGGTGATAAAAAAAAATAAATAAACAAATCAGACCAATTCACAGGGCGATAAAGTGCCATAAGATAATTAAAACAGTGTTACAATCTTTTTTTTTTTTTGGTTTTTCTCCGGTACCGGGAACCGAACTCACAACCTTGCGCTTGCCAGGCAGGCGCTTTGCCGCTGAGCTAAATCCCCAGGCCCCAGTGTTACAATCTTGAGCGTCCCCGGGCAGACACTGGGGGACAGCTCACAGCAGAGGTGACACCCAAACACAGCCATGCAGGTCAGAGGAAATAGCAGCGGCTAAGGTGTGGAAGCTAGAATGAGTCCAGCATGAGCAAGGAGCAGAAGGAAAGCCTGATGTTTGGGAGTTACCCTTACTCCCTCCACTCATCATCGTCCACCTCAACTTTGCCTTTTCTTTTCTTTAGACCTGGTCTCACTAGCAGTCTAGGCTAGCCTAAAACTCACTCTACTGCCCAGGTTGGCCTGGAACTTGTGATCCTCCTGGCTCAGCCTTCCAAGTTCTGGGAATACAGGCTTGCACTGCCACACACCAAGTTCATTTTTGATTTTCTAAGTGTGTTTCTCATCTGCTCGCTATTCCAATGAGATGGCCTAACTGAAGCCACCGCGCCGAATCACGCCATTTTGCACAGCGCCACTAGAGGGCGCCACTGCTTCTACACGATGCTGACTCCGGAATTGTACTTGAAGGTTCTACAGACACTCAGAAGTCATCTCTCAAGTTCTGCAGCAGCTGTCCACCATCCACCAACAAATCCCACACTCCTTGGCAAGGTTATCCAGCATCCGGCCTGGGCTTTTTTTAAAATGGTACCAGGAATCGAACTCATGACCTCACACTTGCCAGGCAGGCGCTGTGCATCTGAGCTGTATCCCCAGCTTCCGGCCTGGGTTCTTTCCCTCTTCCCTTGTATCACCTCTTGAGAATACACAGCCTGATGGCAACAGCGACAGCCAACACTGAGCGCTGTGTTCTTGTGTGTGCTTTACCACATTCTCATTCACACAATCCTCACTACATCATTGTACAGATAGTACACTGGGCTCGGGGATGCTTAAATAGACTTCCCTGGTGCTCTACTACAGTTCCCAGAATGCTCCTCCTCTTCCTTCTTCCTGACCTTCCTCCCCTTCTTGCTAGTATTCTTTGTGCTATGGTGATCAAATTAGCCTTGCACAAGACAGGCAAGCACTCTACAGCTGAGGTTCACCCCTGCCTCGCTCCCCAACACTTTTTTTTAAAATAGAGTCTCACCATTTTGCCCAGGCTTCTCTTGATCTCTTGGGCTCAAGTAATCCTCCTGCCTCAGCCTCCTGGCTAGTAGGACTGCAGGCACATTCCATTGTACCCCTTTTCCTGGCTAAGACTGGGTAAGACTGAACTCAAAGGCCACCACTCTGCTAAGCCCCCATGACTTTGCATCAGTGCTGTCGGGACGAATACATGCTTCTTTATCAAACTCACCGTGTGTTGTCCACATCTCTGCCTGTGCACGCCCTGTCTATACACATGCTCCCAAAAGGCAGAGTCTATGCACCCCGAGGCCCCGGGAATATGGCAGTTTCTCTACACAGCAGAGGCTCTGAGAGTGCTGCTGAATGAGTAACAGCCTAGGACAAGGACCCAAGCTTCACGCAGAGGTACAGTCAACCTTCGGGTATGGGCCATTTGATCCAAAGTAGGAGCTGACACAAGGATGGAAAAAGGTGCCTGCGTGTCACCACACTCACGACGCAATCCGCTAACCAAGGACCTGCACACGCAGCCATTTCTGGGCCTCTGTGGTTTTCTCTTGTTCTTCCCATCAACTTGCAGCAAAATTTCTTTGTAAAGAACATCCACCCCATGCCAGCTAAGAGGTGGCAATCCCCAGATCGGGCTTGGTTTCCTATGCTCCCCAGTGTAGAATGGAGATGGGCCGAGCAGGGGCATGGCCAGGACCCCCACCCCACAGGAGCAGGCCATGACCCTTCCAACCTTGGCCAGCTGCAGTAGCACCCCGCACTCGGCAGGAGTAAGCAGCCCGTCCAGCACTGCTCTCTCCGACCCGTTCAGCTGCCTGGCGTCCTGGGTCAGGGTCACCCCCTCCAGGAGGAGGACATCTGCAGGGGAAGGGACAGCACTGAGTCACTGGGGATCCTCAGAGCAGACAGCCCCAGACGCGCCGGACTCCTGCCCCCAGGAGCTCACCCTTCCAATAGGCCAAGGGCGTCGGCTGTGGAGGCTCCTGGTCCCAAGGTCTCTTCTCTTGATCCTCTCTCAGGGGTGCAGACATACTCAGGGGGTGCACAGGCCAGCCCAGACCCTGCCTCCCAGCTCCCCTTCCCCTTTCCCCCACCCCAGGGCACTCCCTACCTGAGCTTTGCTCTCAGCACCTCAGGGATGAGACCTGCTGGGGTCCAGGGATCCTGTGACCATGAAGAAAAGTCTGTCACCCACAAATTCAGTCCCTGAGACCCCCAACATTAGACTCTGAATCACCACACTAAGGTCCTCCTGCTTCTGGAGTGGAAGGCAGGGATGGGAAAGCCCTGGGTCCAATATCAGGGTGACTCAGCACAGTACCCTGGGCACTGGACAAACCTGTGATAATAAATAACAATAGCAACGACAGCTTGCATAGCACTTATTCCGTCAGGTGCCGGTGTGAGAGCTTTCTACACGGAAGTGGAATTTACCATTTCAGGTTCACAATGGTCTCATGAAACAGGGTTAATGGACTCATAGTTGAGTCCTGAGACAGAGGTCAAGTAACATTCTCAAGATCACATGGCTAGTAAGGGACAGCATGAGATATAAGCTAGCTCCCCTGCCCTTGCTTTTGTCCAGCGGCTCTCAGCCAGGGCGATTTTGCCCCCAGAGGACATCAGGCAACATCTAGAAACTTTTTTTTTTTTTTTTTTGGTTTTTCTCCGGTACCGGGAACCGAACTCACGACCTTGCGCTTGCCAGGCAGGCGCTTTGCCGCTGAGCTAAATCCCCAGCCCCTAGAAACATTATTGATTGTCACGACTCAGTGTACTATTGATATCTACTGAATGGAGCCCTGGAAAGTTGAACATTCTACAACAAATCCCTTTCCTACCACCAACAAGGAAGTACTGCGTCCAAAATATCTGCCGTGAGTGTGTGTGTGTGTGTGTGTGTGTGTGTGTTTACACACACATGTGTGTGTGCAGTGCTGGGGATCAAACCCAAGGCCTTGCACATGCCTGGCACCACCAAGCTGAATCCGCCACCCTAAAATGTCAGTAGACAATCGCTGCTCCACGCTAACTCACTGGAGACAGCTGCTGCCCTTCCCTTGGCCCTTGTGACCACAGCAAAGGAAAGAGCTTTCTACTCTGTACTGGGTGATACAGCTTCAGCTAGATGAGGTGGCACATGCTGGGAGCCCCAGCTCTCTGAGAGGCTGAAGCAGGAGGATCACAAGTTCCAGCCCCGCCTGGGCAACTGAGCAACTTAGCAAGACCTTGTCTCAAAATAAAAAATAAGAAAGGGGCGAGGAGTATAGCTCAGTTTAAAGGTTTTGAGTTGAATCACCAGTACCACAAAAAACCTTATAATATATATATTCTTCCTCAGCCCCGTGGGACAGGTGTGATTGCTGTGATTAACAAGTAAGGAAACTGAGGTGGAGGTAAGACAAGGTCCGGAGCGCGCTCGTGGCAGAGGGCTGACTCTCAGGCCTGAACGATCCCAAAGTAACTGCGAAGTACAGGCCCACTGCCTGTCCCTGGGACGCTGGGGTGACGAGCTTTCCCAAGCCTCCTGGGGCCAGGGGAAGTGACACAGGCATGGAGGGTCCCGTGCTCTGGGTGGCAGGGATGTCGGGATGGGACACAGAGAAGTCACTCACAGGGTCCCTGAAGCTGGTGCCCAGGTGCTCCATGGCATAGTAGAGCTGCCTCTTCTCCCCCAGGGACCGAAGGATGAAACTCTGGATGTCCTGAGGGGCAGATGGGAGCAGAGGGGTACAAGGAGAAGGGTAGAGTGGAGGAGGGCAGGGCACCCCGATCTAGGGCAGGCCTGCATGCTACTTAAGCTTTCACTGCATCACTTGGCTCTGGGGGTCAAACTGGGGGAGTAGCAGGAGTGCGTGTGTGTACATACGTGAGTACAAGGTAGGGGTAGGCAAGACTGAGGCTAAGGGAAGAGAGTGGAACTAGGAGTGGACTCCATGGGGAGCAGGACTGGAGGCAGAAGCCGGATGTTGAAATTGGGTTCCCCATGCTGGCTGGAGCACTCGAGTGAGAGGCGTCCAGGTTATTTCTCAGCTACATCTGTGTGACCCAGGGCTCCCTCTAGTAGTCAGTGCAAGAGCCCATACCTCTCTTGGCCCAAGGCCAAGCCCCTTCTCGCCTAGCTGGGCCTGGTACCGGGTCAGCGCCTGCTTGGCAGCCTCATCCTCTGGGTAGAAGAGCAGGACACTCAGGACATTTTCCACAGCTTGAGACAGATTCCCCACTGGAGACGGAGGGATGGGGGAGGAGACACAGAGGCAGAGAAATGCAATGACCCTGGGCACAGGTGGACGCTGGACAAAGGCAGAACTGGCAAATGCCATAACCCAGGCCAACCGACAGACTCCGGGAGGCCCTGGCCGGCCTGGCAGAGGTGCCCACCCCTTGCTTCTTTGCTAAGCTTACTCAAACATACCTTTGCCAGCAGAAGCCAAAGCGGAAGAGAGGAAATAAAAGGAAGGTGACAGGCAGCAAAGGCAGAAGGGGCCCGGTGATGAACCCATCACCCAAGCTTTTCGTAGTGGTGCCAAAGAAAGAGAGCACACTAAGGGGCCTCCTCCTGAAGGGGCGCTCCCATGGGCCCTGACAGGCAAACTACAGATCCAGAGACAGAAAGGTGGGGCTCAGCAAACCCTCAGAGATGATCCCGGCACCCCAGGGCCCACCCTTCCCCAGCTCACCCTGAGCATGGGCCTCATGCAGCCGCCTCAGCTGGCTGGGGAAGAAGTCGGGAACTGGGAGGCTGCGACCTGGACGGGTGGCTATGTCTGTCACACAGCGCTGCCGGCACTGCAGGACCCGAATCCAGTGTCCTGCAGAGGACAGGGCCAGCAAGGGGCTGTGCATGACGCGAGCCCACTCCACACCCTCCCACACTCCTCGCCCTCACCTGCAATGGCTGGGTAGAGGCCACCATGGCTCCCTGCCCCTCCCTCCTCCTCCTCCTCCTCAGTCTCCTGCTCCTGCTCCTCCGGCCCCTCACAGGCAGCCCGGCAGCTCTCCATCTGGGCCAGGCTCCCCTGCAGGGCTTCCTCCAGCCTGGGCAAAGCCAATCCCACCTCCAGGCGTCCCAAGAGCTCCAGGCCAGTGTCATAGTCAGCCTGTGGGGGAGGGGAGCAGTCAGTCATCTGACAATGGGGGGCGGATTAGGTGGTGAACAGAACAGCAGTGTTGGTCTCCTTTGGGGCACAGCTCCTCTGCTTTGAGGCCACTCAGAGCCTTGGTCCAGAGAGACAGGTGTATCCAGCCAGTCAGAGGGGAGCCCAGGCAAGAGCAGCGCAGAGGTCTCACCCAGTACGGGGGTGTCTCCAGGTCCCGGAAGCTCTGGGGCCGCAGCCCCGACATCCGTCTGTACTTGGCCATATCCTCCCGCATCTGCAGATGCATGGGGTTCGCCACGAAGAAGGTGTGCGCTGCTGCTGCCGCCAGTTCTCGCTTCTTCAACTGAGGGGCCGAGGGTGGGGGCGTCAGAGCCGGCCCGCAGTTCCCACTGTAGACCCTCTAGAAGCCGGACTGTGAGCCTTTCAGGAGCCCAGTGTCTAAGGAAAGGGGTTCTGAAAACTTTAGAGTGGATGGGATGTGATCAGAGGAGCTCAGGGTGACAGCGTGAAATCAACGGCTACCTAAAGTGGAAAAGGGGGGCGACCGGGGCAACAGCCAAAGCCGCAGGTCTCTAGGACCCGGCGTTGAGGTGTATGATCCAGCGCCCCGCTTCCCGGCCACGTAGGCATCAGGCGTCCGACTGTGGCTACCGTCCCTGGCCGCGCGGCTCCCTCCGACTTCCGGCCTTCAGCCTCACCGGCGCCCCTCTAACCTTCCCGAAGTCCTCCCTCCTCCGTGAAACACACAAACACGCCGTTTCCACCACGCCGGCTTCGCCCGCCGTCCTGTGCTTTTCACAACCGAGAACAGGCGGCGCTCACTCCGCCTCGGTCTCAGTAAAACCCACCAAACTGCCCGGCGTGGGGGCGCACGGCTATAATCCCAGCACTTGGGAAGCTGAGGCAGGAGGATCGCCGCGAGTTAAAAGGCCAGCCCGGGCTACATAATGAGTTCAAGGGCAGCCTGAATTACAGAGTGAGACCCTGTCAAAACCAAAAGAACAAAACCACTAAACCAAAGCCCAGAGCTCCCTCCATCTTCGCTCTGGTCCCACCCCGCCCTCTCCCGGTCTGCTCGAAGTAGGACAACGACGCGGCGGGCAGCGCTGAGACCCGCGGGCCCGCACCTGGTAGTAGGCCCTCTGCAGATAGTTGTAGGGCTCCCGCCGGCGGAAGGCGTCCCGCACAGCTCGCCCCACGCGGAGCCGCGCCGCGCCCCCGGG
>NW_004955413.1:4423321-4429805 GCF_000276665.1 Chinchilla lanigera | reverse complement strand
GCCACGGCGGACGCCCAAGCCCCGGCCGCGTAGGCGCGCAGTCCGTCTGCGTAGAGCAAGTCAGGGGGCTGGGGCGGTGCCCCCGGGGATAATGGGGTCAGCCCCGGGGGTTCGGTGGACCCCCGCGGTGGCAGCAGGAGCAGCAGCAGCAGTGGCCGGAGAAGTCTGAGCATGGTGCCCGAACCACCGCCGGCTGCGGAGGGGACTGCGGGGCTGGGGGGCGGGAGAGGAAAGCGAGAAGGGGAGGGACGGAGGGGCCAGGGAGAGGAGGAGGGAGAGGAAGGAAGAGAAGGAATGCGAGGCCGGAGAGCTGCTGGGGAGGGCGGAACGGTGGGGGCCGCCGGCAGAAAGATCAGAAAAGTCGGGGAGCCTGTGCGGAAAGGGAACCGATCGCGAACGCGAGTGGGGCCGGTGTGAGTTAGAGGAACGTCCAAGTGAGGGAACCGGAGAAGGCCTGGAGCCTCTGGAGGGCCTGGTGACACCAACCCCAGCGCCCGTGCTGTGGGACTCCCTGGGCTGTGTGCCCCTCCTTTCATGGGTCCAGGAAAAGGAGTGTGGGGCATTTACCCAGACCTGGAACCCCAAGTCAGACACCAACACTCTACTGCCCAGAAAGTGAGGTCTTGGATGGATTTGGGGAAAACAGGAAGGTCGGGGTGTCAGTGACAGAACCACCACCCAAAGCCACCTCCACAAAGCTGAACAAAGACCCTTCGAACTCAGGTGTCTCCCCGTGCTCACCCCAGCACCACACGCGCCCCTCTCTGCTGTGTGTGCAGGCTAACGGGGGGTGATTTCCCTGTGTGTCTTCCGTCCCCATCTCTGCGGTTCTGTCTTCTGTGAGTTATTCACCCCACAGGCCCTGACCACCCGCTTTGCCAGCACCATATTCTGGACACTGAGATTTCTATGGCAACACTCAGACTTTAATACATTTCGCTATGGATGATGGAGGGTGAGTAGGGCATCTGGTCACTTGGTAAAGAGCAGGGGCTCCTCAACCGCAGATCTAGTTACCCATCTCCCCCGAGTCCAGGGGCAGCAGTCCCAGGCTCAGCGCCAGAACAAGTGTCCTCACCTGGCCCCTTCCTCGGAGTCCAGCAAGCCCACCTTGGCTCACAGGGTCAGCTGGGGGAAGATGGGGTTCCCTGGGCCCCAGGGTCTCACCCAGGCCCTTGCACTGCCTTCACTCCCTGTCAGGGAACAGCGTCGCCCTGTGGTTAGCCCCAGAGGAAGTCCGACGGCTCTGCTGTCAGGGGACCCCAGGGAGAGTCGGCGGGGTGAGAGACCCAGTGGCCTGGGCCTTCGAGGAGAGGGTCCTGGAGAGGCCGTTGGAGAAGGCAGAGGTGTCTCATCAATGAAAGTGGTGATCTCCTCCCGGAAAAAGCCAGGACCCCGTGAGGGTCCCCCACCTGATCCCAGAACCCCACTTTCCAGGAACTGGCGAAGGCTGGCCAGCCCCCCACCTTCGGCCTCTTCTTCATCTTCTTGGTCCTCCGGGCGATGTCTTTGTCCTAGGTACTCAGGAGGGGCCTCCAGGGCGCGGCTCTGGGAAGGGAGGACCCGGATGTCATCAGAGGATGACCACTTGTGCAGGAAGGAGCCAGGTGCTCGAGGCGTAGAGAAGATGTTGGTTTCATCATGGGACAGACGGCGCGACAAAGGGACCTAGGAAGAGAAGTGAGTGAGACCTGGGGGTGCTGCACAGACAAAGGGAGAGGTGGCAGGAACAAAATGAGGACCTACCAGATGGCTCCACCCTCTGAACCTCTAGACCTTGGCTCTGGTGGGCAAACCTGGCCCTGAGAGGACTTGGGGAGCCGCTCTTCCTGTGCCTTTCCTTCACCTACTCCTCAGCGTGCCCTGCCAGCCTGAGCTACGCCGCAGGGGGGCAGCTACCGGGCTTGGAGAATAGTGGTGCGGGGAGCCGGGTCAGGGCTGGGTCTCCATACCTGTAAGTAGTGCACTCTCTCCAGAGGGGGAAAGAGCGTGTGCGGGCCCGGCAGCAGCTTCACCTGGCTGGGGTCCCTGCCCCCTGGCCCCGTGGCCCCATTCGCATCAAATCGAACTTTGCAGATTCGGCCATCTGTGTAGTCGTCACAGCCCCCATCTAGGAGAGACAAAGGGCAGAATGGTCACAGGGAGAGAACACCCCGTTTTTGTTTTTGTTTTTCTAGTACCAGGAATCGAACTCACGACCTTGTGCTTGCCAGGCAGGCGCTGTGCCGCTGAGCTAAATCCCCAACCCCAAGAGAACACCCCTTTCTAAGCTCCCAGAGAACCCTTCAGTTCCCATGGGTCTGTAAGCTCCAAGAGGACCCACAGGGTGGCTGGCATTTGTGGCACTCCGTGCTGAGAGCCTGGTCTTCCTACATACAGACTTTCTTTTTGCAAGTTACCTGCCCTCCTCCAAGAACTGTCTCTGGAGCTGGGGTCGCTCAGGAAGCTTAGCTTTCCTTTAGTGCCATGGCTTCTTTGCATTACGACTGGGGACTGCTTCCCAGGCAGTTGCCTGGTCAGGGCCAGAGCTGGGCCACTGGGCTTCTAGAGAAGAGCCCCAGCCAGGGAAAGGAGCCCTCCAACAGAAGGCAGCCTCTAGTGGGCAGCAACGAGCCTGAGCAAAGAGCAAAGGGGAGCTGTGGGAGCGCAGGCTCCATCCAGCAGGGGCACTGCAGGGCAGGCCAGCGCCTCAGGGAAGGGGTGGTGGACAGGGCAGAGTCCACAGAGGTCCAGGAACGCCAGAGCCCTGTCCCTTCTCTGACCGTCATTGCCATCCTCCTCAGACATGATAGCCACGCACTGCTCCCACACTGTGCGCACGTCGGCACGGTAGCGTTCGCAGGACCAGATGAAGGAGGGCAGCAGCAGCGTCTGTGCCATGGAGCACCACAGCACGGCCAGCACCATCCACGGGGGAGCCGAGTCAGACTTCAGGGAGAAGAAGCTCACCACCTGGCGGAGGATAGACAACGGCAGGTCAGGGCCCAGAGCCGAGGCCTGGGCGGGAAGGGTGCCTGTCCCAGGGAGGACAGAAGAGAAGATGGAAGTGGGGTGGGGTGGAGTTTGACTCAGAGGAAGGCTAGGGGAGAGTGCTGGAGACAGAGCCCCAGAATCTGGAGAGAGAAGAACGGAGGTACAGAGATGGTGCAGGAAACTGGAACAAAGAAACCCGGGAATAGGGACAGGATTGGGTGGTAGGGCGAGCCCTCTGCACTGGCCACCCAGGAGCACTCAGAGACCGGTATCCGGGGGCAAGGGGGAGTGAGCATGGTTCTGGTGCCCGGATGACAGGCTGAGCAGTGCAGCTTCGAGGCAGACGATGGACCCGGAGGACAAGTAGTGGAGCTGAGGATGGAGGATGGAGCCGGATCGTGGAAACTGGAAGGCAGATGGCGGAGCCTGGAGGTGTGAAGTGGGAACCAGAAGATGGATGATGGAGAAGAGGGGTCACAAATGCATTGCGTGGGTGAGGAAAAGGAGACAGAAGATGGAACGGGAAGAAGATGATGGAACAGCTGCGTGGCTGATGGGGCTGGAGGTGACGATGCAGGGACCTGGGTGTTAGGGAGAACAGCTAGGGGGACCCCAGTCTCACCAAGATGGGCACCCCTGTGAGAGAGTCATAGAGAAAGACGATGGCGCTGACCAAGTTGGTGACCTGCAGTGATGTCTTGGCGGACTCGGAGCCATCCAACGAGGACCGCCGCTTCCCTCTGGTGTCCTCCACCACAATGGCTGGCACCTCAAAAGCCGGCCGGGTACCAAAGCCCCCTGGCCCACCTGCCTTGGCTCTGCCATTGCCCCCCGCTCTCCGGGCCTGCCGAGCCCTCCGGGGCCGGGCCCACAGCGTCTGGTAGAAAGTGATGGCCACACAGACCAGCCCCATGACAATGCCCCCGAGTAGCAGGAGGCTGAAGCAGACGCCAAAGCCAAGGCCAATCTTGGAGACTATGAACTGGCAGCCTCGGGCGTAGTAGCGCTCTCCGTTGTTGTGCCAGCCAATGGAAGGCAGCGTGGAGAGGATGAAGCTGACCATCCAGATGCCCATGACAGCATGCAGGGCCTGCTTCTTGGCATTGCTGAGGCGGTAGTTGACGGGCCAGCGCACCATCCACATGCGGTGGTAGGACAGTGAGGCGACCGTGAAGCAGGTGGCCAGAGCCAGCGTGTAGTAGGTGGACACAAAGACCTTGCAGATGCTCTCGTTCCAGTCATAGTCAGAAGAAGCCTGGCGCCGCAGCTGCACCACAGCGAATGTGGTGAGGGGCACGGCCGCCATGAGGATGTGTGTGCCCGCCAGGAAGCAGAGCAGCAGCTCCAGCGGCTTGTGCTTCTGCTGCTTGGCCGAGATGCTGAGGATGATCCAAGCATTGGCCAGCAGTGCCAGGAGCCCACAAGCCAGCCAGGACAATGCATTGGAGCGCAGGGAGGCCTCCTCTGCCCCCACCCCGCCCCGAGCCATCCTATCCTCAGCCCCCCACCCCCTCTGAGCTCTGGGGGCGGGGGCTAGGCCTCACCCAGGAGCCCCACTTACATGTACCCCCATGATGCCCACGATCCTTGCCCTGTAGTCAGTCAGGCTGTGCCCAGGCCCACCCCCCTGCTCAGCATGGCATGACTGACCCAGCTAGGGCCAGGGCAGGGGGAGGCTGTGGGTCAGCAGAGGTGGTCCTTCCTTAAGTGTCCTGGGAATTGATGCGGAAGGCCAGCTGGCTGCTTTCCCAGCTGCAAGACTGGCTGGGGTGCTCTGGTCCCCAAGTTGGGATTTGCACGTCTCTGTCTCCTCAGCTTCTTGACCAGGCAGGAATCTTCCGGATGGCCCAAGGGATTTGGAGGTGGCTCAGCCGCTTGGACCAGCTGCAAAGGAAAGATGAGATGAGGGAAGAGGAGGGCAAAGGTGAGCCTAGACTGCTGTTTAACTGGCACCTTGGGGCCCCTTCCCTTCAAACTATTGAAATGACTGACTGCTGGGGTTATGGGGGTCTGAGTTTCCCCCTGCCTCAATCAGACGGCCACTCAAGCACCCCACACAGACAAGACTGCCTCTGATTTCAAACTGCCAGGAAAAAGATACTCTTTTTTCGGAGGGGCGGGTACTAGGAATCAAACTCAGGACCTTGCGCTTGCCAGGCACATGCTGTAACATTGAATATATCCCCATGCCAAAAAAGATATTCTCACCTTCCTATCTCCCATCCCTTTTTAGCCCTTCTTCCCAACTCTGGAACTCCCAGGTTATGATACACCCGCCCCCATCTTCAAGTCCCTAAACCTCTTTAGAAGGACTGACCTGGAGCCACAGAACTGGTGTCTCCTTGGGGTTTGAAGTCAAACACCTCTCCTACCTGTCAGTCTCCCTGGCCCGGTCTTGGTGGGCAAGAGTGTTTCCCCAAACCTGGCTGATTACCCTCCAGCTCCCCAGGGAGCTGGGAAAATGGGAGAAAAGAGGCTGCCACCAAAGAAGGGGGGGCCAGGGAACCCGAAGGCGGGGAAACCACTGACATCAGAAGCATCCAGAAATGGAAAGAGGGGGAACCAGGGAGAAGGAGGAGAGTTTGGCAGAAGAGAAAGAGGGGGCAAAGTGGTAGTATCTGAAAATAGAAGGACCTCTCAGGCGCCCCTGGAGAAGAGGCCTTGCGGGGAGGAGGGGCGGGGCGGAGGTGGTAACCGGGAACGGGAGACTGAGAAGAAAAACCCACAGTTCGCTAAGGCGCTGACTCCCACCGGGAGACTCTGAGACCCCCACCCCCGGCGCAGAGCCTCAGTTTCCCTTTAGGACAGTCTGGCTCTTAATGGCGCTGAGCTGCAGGGAGCCCTGGGGAGGAGGCTAAGAGGAAAGCGGGTGAAACCTTGAACACAGCAGAGGCTGGGAGGATGGGCATAATGGCTTTGGGGCAAAAGGGGTGAAAATGAAGCACAGCAGTGCCAGGGTCTACTTCCTATGGAAGAACAGCAGACCCCTGCCCTCCCCAGGAGGTCCTAGTCCGTCCCCCACCTTTGTCTGCCCTCCGGAGCCCAGTACACCCTCGTTGCCATGGTAATGGCCATGCCGAAGGAGGTGGAGGGAGTTGGTCAGGAGCCCCCCACTCCCGACCCCACAGCAGCTGGCCCCTCCCCACCCACCTCCTCCAGGGCAGCGGGTGGGTTCAAGAAGAAAGGGACGGAGTCGGAGGGACAGAAGCAGGCAGGCTGCGAAGGACAGAGAGGAGGTGAAGGACAGAGAAGAGAGAAGGAAGGAGGGGGCTGGGGCCCGCAGGCCGGCAGGGGTCCCTCGCCCTCCGCGGTGCAGGGGAAGGTAGGGCGGCTCCTCCCCCGCCCCCGCCGCGCTCTCGCTCCCGGGGGCAGGAATAGCAGGTGGCGGGAGGAGGGGCGGCGCGGGGACGGGCCGGGGTCCTTACCTGCCCTGCCGGCGGCGGGGAAGACGCGCACTCGGCCCGCTCCGCTGCTCCGCGCCGTGCCCGCTCCCTCGCTCCCTCCCGCGGCC